>NC_134119.1:47883409-48186439 GCF_040939455.1 Microcebus murinus | reverse complement strand
CTTAAATTTCATTTACCCTGCCATGTATCACATTGCCATTTTTCTGCCATTTATTTATATGTATATTTTAAACCCCTTACTACACTATTATAATCATTTTGAACAGTCAATACTCATTTACATTTATAAACATGTTCACCCTCTTTTTACTCTTATCCCTTCCTACATTCCTGTGTTTTAGCCAGATTATTTTCTTTTTGCCTACAGTATCCGTTTTATTATTTCTTTTTTTTTTTTAAATTTCGGCATATTATGGGGGTACAGATTTTAAGGTTTCAATAATGCCCATTTCCCCCCCTACCCCCAAAAGTCTGAGTCTCCAGCATGACCATCCCCTAGATGGTGCACATCTCACTCATTATGTATGTATATACCCGCCCCCCTCCCCCTCCCCCCTGCCCAATACCCTATTACTGTAGCACCTATGTGTCCACTTAGGTGCTACTCAGTTAATACCAGTTTGCTGGAGAATATGTCTGGTGCTTGTTTTTCCATTCTTGGGATACTTCACTTAGTAGTATGGGTTCCAGCTCTAACCAGGAAAATATAAGATTGCTATATCACCATTGTTTCTTAGAGCTGAATAGTACTCCATGGTATACATATACCACATTTTATTAATCCATTCTTGGATTGATGGGCACTTGGGCTGTTTCCACAGCCTTGCGATTATGAATTGTGCTGCTATAAACATTCGGGTATAGGTGTCTTTTTTGTAGAGTGTCATTGGATCTTTTGGGTAGATGCCCAGCAATGGGATTGCTGGATCAAATGGTAGATTCACTTGTATCGCTTTAAGGTATCTCCATATTGCTTTCCACAGAGGTTGAACTAGTTTGCAGTCCCACCAGCAGTGTAGGAGTGTTCCTCTCTCTCCGCAACCACGCCAGCATTTATTGTTTGGAGATTTTTTGATAAAGGCCATTCTCACTGGGGTTAAGTGATATCTCATTGTGGTTTTGATTTGCATTTCCCTGATGGTTAGAGATGTTGAGCATTTCTTCATATGTTTGTTGGCCATTCTTCTGTCTTCTTTAGAAAAGTTTCTGTTCAAGTCCTTTGCCCACTTTTTAATGGGGTTATTTGATTTTTTCTTCCGAATTTTCGTGAGTTCTAAGTATATTCTGGTTATCAGTCCCTTATCAGATGCATAGGATGCAAAAATTTTCTCCCATTCTGTAGGTTGTCTGTTTACTTTCATGACTATTTCTTTGGCTGTGCAGAAGCTTTGTAGTTTGATCATGTCCCATTTATTTATTTTTGTTGCTGCTGTGATTGCCTTTGGGGACTTCTTCATAAACTCTTTGCCCAGGCCGATGTCTAGGAGAGTGTTTCCAACTTTTTCCTCTAGAATTCTAATCGTTTCATACCTTAGGTTTAAGTCTGTTATCCAGCGTGAGTTGGTTTTTGTGAGAGGTGAAAGGTGTGGGTCCTGTTTTAGCCTTCTACAGGTGGCTATCCAGTTTTCCCAGAACCGTTTATTGAAGAGGGATTCTTTTCCCCAGTGTATGTTTTTGTCTGCTTTGTCAAAGATTAGATGGCTATATGAGGATGGTTCGTTTTATTATTTCTTTTAGTGTGAGTATGCCATTGGCAAAGAAAGAAACAGTTTTTGTTTGTTAAAAATGTATCACACACTCATTTTAGAGGATAGTTTATCAAGGTATAGAAAGCAAGGTGGGCAGATCATGTCTTTCAGGGCTTTAAAAAGGTCATTAGATGGTCATATAACTTCCATAGTTTTCTTGAGAAGTCAGTTTATTTTCTCAAAACTGTTTTCCTAAAGGTAATGTGTGTAATGCATTGTTTTTCCCTTTGGATGTTCTTAAGATTTCCTCATTGTATTTTTCTTAAGGATTTTATCTTGTCTTTTTTGTCTCTTTTTTCCCCCTGCAGTTTTACAATGATGTGCCTAAGTATAATTGGTTTGGTTTGGTTTTGTTCTTTTGTATTTCTCCTGGTTGGGATTTGCAGAACCTTTTAGATTTGTGAGTTTATTTCTTACAACTAATTTAGAAATTTCTATGTCAATATTTCTTCAAATTTTCTTCTGCTTCATTATCTTAGTTTGCTTGGCTGCTATAAAAAATACTATAAATTGGATGACTTAAGCAACAGACATTTGTTTCTCATAGTTCTGGAGGCTGGGAGGTTCAAGATCAAGGTGCTGGACCATTGGATTCCTAGTGAGGGCCCTCTTCCTGGCTTGGCAATCTTCTTGCTGTATTCTCACATGAGAGGTTGAGGGAGACAGAGAGAAATCTTGTCTCTTCATACAAGGGCATTAATCCAATCATGAGGGCCCCATCTTTATGGCCTAATTACCTCTCAAAGGCCTATCTCCAAATGCCATCACTTGGGGGTTAGGGCTTTAACATGAATGGGGCGGTGGAGACAATGCAGTCCAAAACACCCACCTGCTGTCTCTACTCCTTCTGGGACTCTGATTTCAAATACGTGAGACGTTTATTTGCATACTGTGCTACCTGCCCTTTGTTCTTTTATGCGTCTTCCATTCTTTCTTCTCTGTGTGTTACAATTTAAATATTATCTATTGACCTGCCTTCCATTTAACTAATCTTATCTTCTATTGTGTCTACCCTGCTATTAAATCCATCTATTGAATTGTTAATTTTGGATTTTTTTCATGTTTAGATTTTTTATTTTATTTTTTTAGAGATTCCAATTCTCTGTTGGTATTTCCCTTTAAAAAAAAATCTATTTGCTCAATAATTTACTCTTTTTAAACATACATTAATTATGGTTATTTTAAAGTCCTTGTCAGCTAACTCCAGTATCTGGACAAATATTGCATCTGTTTCTATTGTCTGGTTCCTTCCTCAGCTTTCATTTGTATGATTCTGTCTCTTGGCATACTAATATTTTTTATTTATTGGCAAATATTGTATATAAAATTAGGCTTCAGATGGGCTTTATTTTCTACCAGAGAGAGCTCCCCCTTTTCTCCGCTGGGCAGATAAAGTGTACGCTGATGAGTACTAGGCGGAGTTTCAGATCTGGTAAGGTTCAAGCTCCCTCTGACACACCCTGTTCTCTGGGGCAGACCTCCAGGCCCTCACCCGAGAGTCATTGTGTTCATGGGTTCACTCATCCTGGTGTATCTTTGCCTGTTTAACCCTGAGACTGAAGAAGATTCCACTCTGCTTTTCAGAGATTTTGGCCTGGCATTTTATCCTCTCTGCCCACTTCCCAGGCAGCTTCGGAATCTGGCAAATATTTCCACAGAGAAATTGTCCAAGTTTTTGAAGTCCTTAAAGCTGCCAATTTTGTAACTCCAGCTCTGCACAAGCACCCAAAGCTCTGATAGCTTCTTGGGCCCTTCCTGCCCCTTCCTGAACAAGCATGTCTTTTCTGCCTAGGATCAGCTGAGTCCCCAGAAAACACATCTGTGGGTGGTCAGTCCCCGGTACACAGGCCTCTGCTTTCTAAAATCCTGGCCTTTTATCCTGCGGCATCCCGATGCCTTTAAAGAGGCGATTTCGTACTCAGTCTACCACAAACTCTTCCACCCCATGCAGAAGCTGGTGATCGGGTTAAACAAGTAAATTACATCAATTGTTTGGAGAACTTTGTTTATCTGCAGGATCTGCCTGCTTTTCACAATGACTCATTCCTTTAAGCCTGGCTTAGGCTGCCCCACGTCTACCTTCTCCTCGAGGCTTCCTCTACAACCCCATTCAGGACCCCACTGCCTCCCCCAGCTCTGGTCCCCCTTTCCGCCTGCTCTTCTCCTTGCTTGTCCCCAGCTGACATAGCACGTTACCTGTTTCTCTGTGGCATGTCTGCCTCCTCCAGTGAACATGAGTTCCCCAGGGCAGGAATTTTTATGTTTTGTTCATGGCTGGATATCAGGCCAACATCAGTACCAGGCACATAATATGTGCTCAATAAATACTTGTTGAATTAATATTATTAGTCCTATTTAACAGATAAGTAAACTAGGGCCAGATTTAAATAACTTAATCAGGCCGGGCACAGTGGCTCACGCCTGTAATCCCAGCACTCTGGGAGGCTGAGGTGAGAGGATTGCTCAAGGTCAGGAGTTCGAAACCAGCCTGAGCAAGAGCGAGACCCTGTCTCTACTATAAATAGAAAGAAATTAATTGGCCAACTAATATATATAGAAAAAATCAGCCGGGCATGGTGGCCCATGCCTGTAGTCCCAGCTACGCGGGAGGCTGAGGCAGGAGGATTGCTGGAGCCCAGGAGTTTGAGGTTGATGTGAGCTAGGCTGACGCCACGGCACTCACTCTAGCCTGAGCAACAAAGCAAGACTCTGTCTCAAAAAATAAAATAAAATAACTTAAGCAAAGTTATATAATTTTAACTTAAATAATCCAAGCAAGATTGCACAAAGGCAAAACCAGCAATTTTTCTATCTCTTAGACTAGAGAAACTGGACTGGACACTTCCTGGTAGGTTTTTTGTTTTTTAACTGAGCCCCTTATATTAGCATGTATTCTTTTACATCTTTTCTTTCACTGGAAAGTTGGGCTAACATTTTTTAAAGATCATTAATGGAATTAAGGGCTCTGATTTAGCAGCAAATAAAGATGTTTAATATGTGGAGATCAGAAACCTTGTAACAGGTGGTTCAAACCAGTTTTTCATTAAATAACTGATAAAAAAGAATGTGAAGCACAGAGGGGCCAAGGGACTTGCCCAAAGTCATCCTGCAGGAGTGACTGGCCTGGGTCTGGCGTTAAACTGTAATGGGCGATGACACCCGATTCACAGAGCTAACAGGACACTGCTATGCCTTTGCTAGCTTTACTCCGAGGTATTGAGGAGGTGGTGTTTGGGTAGGGTTTCGAAGGATGAGTAGGAGTTTACAGATGAAGAGAATGGGAAAGGCACTCTAGCCAAAGGGAACAGCATGGGGAGGACCCTGGGAGAAGCTCAGCAGCCTGGCAGGAGCGGGAGGAGACGAGAGGGGAGGGTGCTGGAGAGGGACCTGGGCATTCATGGCCCAGGCAGCCGGGCTCCCCCAAGGTGGGTGGGGGATATTTGTGGTTTTAAGGAGGACAGAGATGTGAAGTCCAGGAGAGTAGTGCAAAGACGGTTGTCACAACAGGCAGTCAGAGCCTAAGCAGGGCCATGGGGGAGGTAACAGGAAGGGAAAGGGTAGGAGATGCCCCTGCTGCCCAGCTCGGCAGGGCTTGGGCGGGTGTTGGTCTCTTGGGTGTCAGTCCTGGGCTGCGGGAGCGCAGACCTGAGCCGGGCTCCTCTGTGGCCCCACTGGCCGGCGTTGGCTCAGTCACTCACCAGCCAGAGCCCCAGCCCCGGGCCCTGGGGACCCTGAAAGGAGAAAGCCGAGGAAGCTTCTTGTGGGTGAGACAGATGCACAAACAGGTTATCAGGGAGGGGTGACAGGCTGGCCCTTGGGGACAGGGGACCACCCCCTTGGGAGACGCATTAAAGATGCAGCGAGAGGGAGCAGAGCGGAAGCGTCAGAGCCCGAAGCGCGAATGACACTCCCCAGAGATGGGAGCCAGGCAGTGAGCTGTGGATGTCCAGGGGAGGAGGAAGCCGGGGAGCCGGGAAAGGCCCAGGAGGTCCTCAGGGTTCAGGTCAACAGAAAGCCCTCGCCAGGCCAGGGGGCTGCCCTTCTAGAAATCCCTGTTCCAGCGTGGGGGAAATGCTGGCACCTTTGGAAAGGGTCCCATGAGCACTGAATGCCAGTGTGTGTGTGGGGGGGGTGGCGCCCACTGCAAGTGACCAGCTGGGGCGCAGCCCTGGGCCTGGCGTGGGAGAAGGTATCGATCGATCGGGGCGGCCAGGCTGAGGGCTTGATGGATGGGACACTTGGGTCCCTGGGCGCACCGCACAGCGTGCCCACATTAGGCCGCTGGCGCCAAAATTATCTAGAAAGCCCATCACAGACGGCGGCACGCAGTGCGCACTAAAACGGCAATTACAGGGCTAGTCATTAATTAAAGAAGACCTGCTTTTTGCAGCAACTCACAGGCAAACACTCTGCTCCTCCGTTTGTTTATTCATCCAGCGTTTAGCAAGTGCAAGCGAGAGGGGAGGCAGAGCTCAGCCTCAGAGGCGGCGGGCCTGAATCTGAACTTGGTCGGTGCTGCCCCAGCAGGGCCCAGCTCTGTGCGCTCTGCCGGGTGGCTGTGCCTGCCTCGTGCAATGAGCGCACAGCGGCCAGATCCCTGCTCGCCGCCTTCCCCTGGGAGGCTGTGGATGGGAACACAGTCACCCTCAGCCCTGCGGGGTGCAGCTGGAATGAGATCCTGGTGCCCCAGCCCCCCGGTACAGCAGGTGCCACGGAGCTGGGGAGAGGTGACAAAGCCCTCTGCGTTGGCAGCTCGTCCTGCACTTGGCCTCAGCTGTCCCTAAAACCCAGCCCTCACTGGGGAGTGGCTCTCTGCTCTGGAGGGACCCTCCAGCCCCCGTCCCCGCCCACTGGGTCTGTGCCGTCAGGTCCTGCCCTGGTTGCCCCCCTCCCTTCAGCTCAGTCTACACTTGTCCAGGAGGTCCTGCACCCCTGTTCTACACTCCTACCTCCAGTCCTGTACCCCCACCTCTGTTTTTGCACCCCTGTCCTGCACTCCCGCCTCCAGTCCTGCACCCCTGTCCTGCACTCCCGCCTCCAGTCCTGCACCCCTGTCCTGCACTCCCGCCTCCAGTCCTGCACCCCTGTCCTGCACTCCCGCCTCCAGACCTCCAGGCTGTGGGCTCCTGCTCCAGCCATTCCGCTCTTCCCAGAGCCCTCTCTGGGCTTCCCCACCATGGCTGCTGCTGGCCCGGGCCTGCCCTGTCCCCCTCTCTGTAAACTTGCCTCTACAGACTTTCTTTCCTTTCTCCCTCCTTTTAGGCTGAGGCATATTTAAAAATTGCTTCCACAAACTAACTTCTTTAGCTGCAATTTTTTTTAAATGCTAGAGACTATGATGACGGGCAACTAGAATCTTGGAAAAGAAAACCTAAATTATGTTCCTGAATCCAACATCGGGAGGCAAAACGACCGAATGCAGAGTTTGAGACGCTGCTGCAGCAGGGACATTGAGTCACCCCGCTGCTGTCACCGAGCACGCCAGACCGAAAGGTGTCGCACGTCGCCGGCTCCGGGCGACAGCAGTGCAGAAGGAAACTGTGGGACTTCTTTCATCTGAGTCAAAGACACTGCAAAACACATCTATTATTTATACAAGTCTATAAAAAGGGTCATAATAGGGCTGAGAGATTACTTGTGATTAACCAGAAGGTGGGTGAACACGGTGATCTTGGAACTTAGATCAGAAAGTGCATTTGGGGCCCGAACGCTCTGGGCAGTTGCTGGTCACAGATGCGGACTGCATCTCCAGGGTTAGGGCCCATGTCTGGTGACAGTGCCACTGGGCCACAGCCTGGCCGCGTCTCTTAAGGTGAGTTGCTCTCAGATGCCGCCTTCAGCTCCCACCCTAGAAACCTGCCTGGCCTCAACCCCCCTCAGTCAGGAGGGGGCAGGGCATGCCACAGCGATGAGCATCCCCGGAGCTCACCTGGGACAGGGTCTGTGCTGTGCAGGTGCGCTGGCCCTGGCCCTGGCCCGGCGCCGGGCAATTCTGGAGACGAGAGGCAGCAGCTGAGCTCTTGCAGAACCTCTGAGCTATCGGAGGGAGAAAGACGAGCAGAGAGACACAGCAGTAGACTGCAGCGAGTCGCTCACGGTGGCGGGGGAGGGGAGTGCTGGGCCTGCTGGCCGGGGGAGGCAGGAGGGAGCATAGGCAGGCTCAGGGCCCAGACCCCGGGGCACTCCTGGGCTGAGCCCTGCCTGGCTGCTTCTTTCTGGGACAGGGAACACGCTGGTCCAGGGCCTGGGCGAGGCTATGCGGGAGGCAGCCGTGAGCTGGAGCAGGAGTGCCCCTGCCACGGCTGGGCTGGCTCCTGGGCTCTGTCCACCAACACCCACGGGCACCTGGGCCAGACTGGCAGGGGCCACCTGGGCTGTCTGCTCGGCTGGGTCTGCCCTCTCTGAGGCGGTGTTGCCTGACAGCCTGGCACAGTCTTGGAGCCACCGCTGGCCTGGGTTTGAGTCTTGGCTCCTGTTGCCAGGAAACCTTAGACTAGTGGCATAGCCTCTCGGTGGCACGATTGTCATCAGCTATGAAGGTTACTACCCTCTAAGGACCACCCTAAAGATTACTTGTGTCCGTCTGTGCAAAGCACTCTGTAGAGTATGGGGCTCACAGCAGCCCCCAACCAGTGTCTTTGGCTGAATGAATGCATGAATGAATGAGTGATGCCCCTCGCCCGCAGCTGGTGCCTGGAAGCTCCGGGCACCTGTGATGGGCTGACAGCCCTGTCCGCAGGCCTGGAGGGGCTGTATTTCATCCAAGGCAGGCACGGCCGGGTGGCTGCCGACTCTGCCCCGCCAAGACCTCTCTGGGCTCACCGATTAGCCCAGCGGTGAGTGCCCTCCCCAAGCTCCATCGCGGCAATTAGGAGCTGAGCGCTCCACTTAACCGCCAAGCGCAATCGCAGCGCTCTGTGGAGGGAGAGCAATGCAGCCTGTCTCGCCAGCCTGGAGCCCCCAGATCATCTGGGCCCAGGCGGCATTAACCCAGGCGGAGGGGCCCACAGGGCTCTGGCTGAGGTAGAGAGCAGCGGGGATGTGCCGGTGGGCACGGGCCGGCCTTCCCGCCCCGCTGCGTCAGTCTGGGGGTGGCCAGCACGGAGCACCGCAGGCCGGGGCTCACACACAGGCATGCGGCGGCCGCAGCCTGGGAAGTCTGAGGTTGAGGCGTGGGCAGGGCTGGTTCCGGCGGGGCCTCTCCCCTGGGCTTGCAGACTGCTGTCCTCTCCCTGTGTGCTCACACGGTCACCCCTCTCTGCGTGCCTGTGTCCTCATCTCCTCTTCTTATGAGGACCCCAGTCAGATGGGATCGGGGCCCACCCAATGACCTCATTTTAATTTAATCACCTCTTTAAAGGCCGTGTCTCCAAATACGGTCACACCCTGAGGTCCTGGGGATGAGGACTCCAATATAGGAATGGGGGGCACAATTCAGCCACAGTACATCTTTCTGGGCCCCTGGGCCCAGTGTCCTGGACTCATTCCAGGCCACAGTAGGGCATAGGGCGAAGCTGTCCCCAAGGCTGAGAGTGGCCCCACGTGGCTGTTACGCACCTCGGTCTGCTCTGGGAGACCCTCAGAGGTGCTGGTCACTCCCCGACACTTACGGAGGCAGGCGCTGGGCAACATTTTGGGGGTCACGGCTTCAGCAGGGTGCCTGCATAACGAGTGCTGTTTGGATCGACATGATGGGGAAACTGAGGACAAGCAGGAATCTTTCATAGCTGGCGGGCACCCTCTGGGCCTGGCCCCACTGCGGCCATTTCTGGACCCAGTGGCCGTGCCCCACCTGTGCTCCCGTACCCCAGTGGGGGATGCTGTCTGTGCAGCACTCTCTCTACGAGTCCCGGAATTGTGCTCAGACCCCCTCAGTCGGAACCTCCCTGCCCAGGGTCTCAGCTGTGGGAGAAAGGACCCCGGGGAGAAATGTGCAGGTGTCCGGACATCCTGGCCCACGCGTCCCGCCTCTGAGCCAGGAAAGCGCCTCTCTAGCAAACGGCGCAATTACGGGGCCGGCCAGGCTGCAGGATTTATTCTGCTATTAACGCTCGGAGATCTGTCTAGACAATATGTCAGAGTGCTGGACAAGACAAATTCATTAGCCTGCCTGAATAATTTAGATAGATTTGGAGAGCAAATGAGCAGCAAGGTGCTCCTTCATGGTCTCTGCACAGAAAGATTTTCCTTTAAGAGGCAGAATATAAATTAATAACAGTCTGATTGTCGTTAATGACACAGGAGCGCCCCGTCACGGTTCCCAGATAGCCCCCTGTTAGGAAAGCATTCATTCCTTCCCCCGGACGAACTGGCTGGTTAAGTTCTCAGAAGCAGCCCTGCTGCCCTGCCAGAGGTGACCCTGCGATTACCGGCTGTGTGGTCGTGAAGTGTCACCGCAGAGGAAGACTCGACACAGACATCTCTGCATCTTGGGGACTGTCCTTGAGGCAACAGTAGGAAAACCCACATCCCCTTCCCTGCACCACCTGGCAGCTTGGAGGTGAGCTGTGCCCGTCGAGGGGGCAGGGGTCCCCAACTTCGGAAGGAGCTGCCCCCCCAAAGCGAGACTCTGGTATTAGGAACCTGACACCCCTTCCAATGCTGCCGGCTCCAGCTCTCGGTGCATCCCGTGGGTGGACGGACCCCACGCACGTCTGCAGCTTTCCGTCCCGAACCTCTGCTGTCCCTCAAGGTCACAGGCCTCAGGAGCCTGGGAGTTGGTTCTCGTGGGTGAGGTTCAGTAAGGTATCGAGGAGGGTTGTCAGGATTTGCCTGTGTTCTAATCCCAGCCTGACCTACTGTGTGACTTTGGGCGAGCGGCTTAGCCTCTCTGGGCTTTGGACTGGTTCGTGCATTCCATGAGAATCACATGTTGGAGGACGTCTGCAGCTGTAAAGTCCCACACGTGCGCGTGAATTGTGACTCCCTGCAGCAGGGTCTGAGTCGGAGGAACAGGCGTCCCACCCAGGAGCGAGGAGGGGCCGAGATGGGGAACATCCACCCCGGCCACTGGGCTTCGGGACCCTCAGCCTCTCTGCGTCTGTCTCTGTTCCTCTTTCCTGGTTCCTCCCTCTCTGTGCTTCCCGCCTCCTCCGTGTCTCCCTCCTTCACATCCCCTCCCTCCTCCCTCCTTCCCTCTCTCTCTTCTCTTCCTTCTCATTCTCCCTGGCTGTGGGTAGAGAACATTCTGGAGCAACTCCCTAAGGAAGGTCCACAGCCCCAACCCAAGTTTGGCCTCAGATCCTCCCTCTGGACCCCTCTGGAGGTTCTTTCAGCCCGATCCACAGGAAGGGTTAGAATTAGGGTTAGGGTTCACTGGGGCGTCCTGCTGGCTTCAGCACCCAGGGATGCCCTGGGGCTCAAGAGGAGGACTGGCCAGCCCCGAGCACCCCAGCTGTCCCTGCTCCCCTCTCCTCTACAGGGCCCGGCACTTGCAGTCACCCAAAAGGAGGAAACCGAGGCACAGATGGACCCCTCAGGGCTGGGCGAGGCTGTTCTCCTGGTATTCTGGGTATGTGGGGTTCAAAGGGTGACTGCAAGTATGGGGTGCCAGACCCGCTTCATCCCTGATGGGGTGCCCTTCTTCATGCCCATCACCTGCTCCCGAGAGGCCGCGGCAGCCTGGACCCCTGTAGAGGGTGCCCGTGGTGTGTGAGGCACGCAGGGGAGCTGTGGTGCCCACGCCAGGGGCCTGGCGGGGACTCTGCGTGCCTGCCCGGCCCAGCCTGGGTCTCTGCTCCTGAAACATGGCGTGGTCAGTCCTGCTCTGCACGGCTGAGGCCAGGGCCCCAGAGGGGTCAGGAACGCCCACCGCAGGGTCTGTCCCAGGACCTCCAAGCCTGCAAGGCTAATTTGGCGATAGTGCCCTGTCTGTCCCCTGCCCCCCACCCCACATGTTCCGGGCTGCCATCTGCACAGTGACCACCTCTCAGTGCCCTTCTGCTAGTCCTTCTCCTCTACGACAGGCCGGTTGTGGGGTGCTGCTTTCTGACTCGCGCTGGCGGCCCCAGATTCCTGGGTGCAGTTGGTGGAAGGCGTGCTCTTCAAAGTCAAGCGTGACCCCGCCATTCACAGAAGGAGAAAGCGTGTGTGCGCAACTGAGCCCAGGAGGGAACACGCGGTGGGGTTTGTGCAAAGAGCAGGGGTGCGAGGCACTGCCGGTGCCAAGCTCTGGCTCTTGTTTCCAGCCAGAGGGAAGAACAACCTCGCTGCTTCTCAGGGTGCAGTGGCCGGTACAACCTCCTCCCTCTCTTCTCTGCACTCGGCCACTGTCTTTCCCAGGTGACAGTCTTGCTTGGAGCATGCAAACCGTCCACTCAGCAGCCACTCCGGGCCAGTCCTGGTGTGGGGACACACAGGGCATCCCAGAAGCCGGGAGCCGAGGCCACACATCCTCCAGGGAGGCAGCCAGTTCTTACCACCCCACTTTCCAAGCTCAATTTAATTTAAAAAAACCTTACAAAGTAAAGTTTTGTTTTTCTAATTTTGAAAGTGATACAGGCTTTCAGTGTGAGCAGAAAGAAGAAAAACAATAATCATTTATCAACTTTTCTGTGAAATATGTGGATCTTCTTCTAGACTTTTTAGCCATGATTTTTTATAATGCTATACTAATATATGCTGCATAGTTTGTGACCTGTTTAACACTTTTCCCATCACCAACATGTTCACAGACATAATCTGGCAGACTGAGCGGTGTTAGCTCACAAGAATACTCCGTAATATTAAAGCTGTTTCCAATTGTTTTCACTGCTAGCTAATATTCTAATGGAGTAACTTGCTTTCCACATTTTTAATTATATTTTTGAAAGTTAGATTCCTTCAGGGAAGTTATGGGTCTGTTTTGTGACCTCAAGAAAATGCAGGTAAACAAACCAACGCAAACAACCACCTCCTCACTCCCCCTCCAAAAATAACCATGCACGTGATTAACCAAGCCCTTTCAGTTTCTTTGCAAAAATCTAGAAGAAGCCCAAGTGATTGCCACATGCCCTAAATTATTGATTAGATCAATCCTTCTTAATCACCTCTCATTTAAGTTTCTTGCCCTTCTAGCTTCAAGACAGCGCTGCCAGGGCCGAGGTGAGATTAGCGTCTTACAAAAGGCCCGTGTGAGCACAAGCTAACAGTTCAGCTGCGCCACATGCAGTGGTTGTCAGGAAATTTGAACAAATGTTTAATATTAACGGGTCTAAGTTATGGGGGAATTTCATATGTTGCGATTTATGCATCCGTCATTCCAATCATCTTAAATAAGAAAAATGTTGGTTTTTCAATTGCCACCAAGAAGAATCTGGTCTCTTGTCAACGATGACTAACCACACAGAGTGACAGCTCCGTTCCACAGGCAAAGAGAACACCTTCCTTACTATGTAACTGATAATTCAGACAAGACTTAATCAAACAATTCGTTTCTAAAATCCCTTTGGTGTCAGCTTTCTGTTTCGCATTTACCTCTGCACACGTAACACCCAGTAGGTCTGGCTGCCTCCTGGTGACTGCGTCCAAGTCTCGCATCTCCAACTTACACACGACGGATCCTCCCATCGGTAAAGTCAAACCAGGGGAAACTGGTGGAATTACCAGACATTTTCCCAGGGCAGAGGGAAATAAATAAATAGTATATTTATATATTGTATATGCATTGTACATGGTATATACATTTATATATAAGTACCACATATTTAGATATATTAACAAAATTTTTACAAACATAAATAAATTTATGTTTAACAAATGTATTAACTGCATACTTGTTTTATATATTTATATGCTTATTAATAGCATTTTATTATATTTTGTGTCTCAATAGATCTGGGTCTAAAAAGTTGTTTTTAACAATATTCATTCATTTCTCCAAATTTTGCGAAACAGCACGTACTCCCATTTGGACGTGTGGCGCTGTCTGTGGTCCAAACCTAACTATCTTAGTGTGTCTAGTGGCTCCTTTCTTGAGCCTCGTTCTGGGCCAGGCCCTGGTCAGACCGCCATCCTCGAGGGGTGAGGCGGACCCGGCAGCAGAGACAAGGGAACATGTGGCGGAGACACCTCCTCCCTCCACGCTGGGGCAGGGACTGGGTCAGCTCAGGGGTCAGAGCCCGGTTCTGCTCCTCGGGCAGAGTTTGCTGGGTGGGCAGTGAGGTCTTCGTTCCATTCCAGAAAGCACCCGAACGTTCTCGGCACCACTGCTGAGTCTGCACTGCTGAAGGTTGCCCACTCCTCTACTTACTCGACGAGTGTTTATCGCGCATCTACTGTAGGCCAGGCGGCAGGACCCGAGTCCTGAGACCCAGGGTTCTGGGGCGACAGCAAGGCACGCCGCAGCAAAGGCTATGGCATTGAAGGTAAGAGCCATCTGGTGACTTTTTTGATGCAATAGGACTTGCTTTTTCAATCATTTTGAATCTGTTCATTATGTATTCGTTGATTCTTTCCTGGTTTTATTCATCCATTCAAAAATATCTGTCGAGTGACAGATATTAATAAAAATAAAGAACAGCTTCAAGTCAGGATTATTTACTAACAAGCTTGTGTGCCCAGACACAGACTGTGGGCTGGAATTTCCAAGGTGGAATCTCGGTGAAGGTCCTTTTGGGAATCTCACAGGACGGAGGGGAGCGATGGCGGGTGGCATGGGTGGACAGCACTCGGCGCACCTCCAGAACACCTGGCCCACCTGCTGCCTGTTCCTAATTGCCCCGGGAGACCTGGGAACACCTTTGGACATGTTAAAGTCCTTTTTTTTTTAACTAAAATTTTTATAAAATCTGGAGCCCCTGAAGCGTGCAACACCGTGGCCCGGCTGGCTGCAGAGAGCGTGGGAGACATTGCTGCGGTGATTCCGACAGTCCAAGGGGCCCTGGGTGACTTCGCAAAGTGCGAAGGGCATCTCGGCAGAAAAATGAACACACACACAAAAGACCCAAACGGATCTTTTTGCCATCTGAGGACGGAAATTCCACGATGAAAAGTGCAAGCACAATTAGCTCATACGAGTAAAGTTGGGCGGAGAGGAGTAACAGCAGTGTGGAGGCTGCAGAGGAAAGGTTTGGAGCATTTGAAAACAGGTGGGGAAAACATTGAGAAAAATGACAGAGCAGCAGCAAACAATAGAAATGGTTTAACACGTGCACAGGTAAGGTTCCAGCAGGGAAAGAGGGAAAGAATGGAACAGATTGACATTAAAGAAATAGTTGGGCCGGGCGCGGTGGCTCACGCCTGTAATCCGAGCACTCTGGGAGGCCGAGGCAGGAGGATTGCTCAAGGTCAGGAGTTCGAAACCAGCCTGACCGAGACCCCGTCTCTACTATAAATAGAAAGAAATTAATTGGCCAACTGATATATATATAAAAAATTAGCCGGGCATGGTGGCGCATGCCTGTAGTCCCAGCTACTCAGGAGGCTGAGGCAGCAGGATTGCTTGAGCCCAGGAGTTTGAGGTTGCTGTGAGCTAGGCTGACGCCACGGCACTCACTCTAGCCTGGGCAACAAAGCGAGACTCTGTCTCAAAAAAAAAAAAAAAAAAAAAGAAATAGTTGAACTTTTAGCGAATTTAGTGAAGAACCTCAGTCCACGAGACTCTGTTTCAAAACAAAAAAAAAAAGGAATAGTTGAACTTGTAGCGAATTTAGTGAAGAACCTCAGTCCACACATCCAAGAAGCTTGGCGAGCCCGAGAGAACCACCGAGGCGTGTTACAGGCAGACTGCTGGGGGGAGGAGGGGGGAGAGAGAAAAAGGGAATCTCCAAATCAGCTAACGCAGAACACACAGCCGTGGCAGCAGCAGTGAGACCGCCCGCGCCTGCGCGGCGGAAACCGTGAGGCCAAGAAGAGCAGCACCTTGAAGAGAAGAAAGAAGAGTCCATGACCCTGGACTATAACCCGCCAAAATCGCCCTTGAGAAAGACATTCTCGGGCCAGCAACGCTGAGAGAGCTCATCAGCGGATTCGCACCTCGAGAAATGAGGCAGGGAGCTTTTCTGGTGGAAGGGAAGGGACAGTGAATGACAACTTGGAACTGTAGGAAAAACGAAACAGTCACCCCTAGATAAATAAGAAAGGCCATCTTTCACTTTTCAATGTCTTTGAAGGACAGGTACTTAAGCAGGTCCACCAACGTCACGGTCAGCAGTGATGGAGATGCTCTTACCTGTGCTGTCCCCAAGGTGGTCACCGGCCACAGGAGGCCACGGGCACTCGAGAACACGGCTACAGCGACTGGGAACTGAGTCCTTGATTTTATTTAATTTTAATTAATTTAATTTTAAAGAGCCACTTGTGGTTAGTGGCTTTCATACTGGTCAGTGCAGGTTCAAAGCAACACAAGTAGCACTGTGTGGGGCATCGGCATGCACAGAAGCGAAATATGTAACAACAGCGATGCAAAGGACAGGGCAGTTCCATGGACTCTCGCTGCTGTAAGAGTCTCACATCGTATAAAAAATGGTCCGGTATCAACTCCAAAGAGATTCTGATTAAGTTAAGGGTGTATTTAGATGTATATAGTAATCCCTAGAGAAATCACTCAAAATAATCCAAAGAGAAATTTTTTAAAAAGCCAAGACAAAAATCCAAACAGAGTACTAAATATATTTAATTAGTCCAAACTAAAGGAGAAACAGAGGAACAAAAACAGAGTTTGATGAGACATACAGCAAAATACGGCAGGCTTACACCCAACCACATCAATAATCATATTAAATGTAAATAAGTATATTAAATATAAATGTAAGAGGCAGAGTAGTCAGACGGAACAAAAAAGCAAGATCAAACGATATTCTGCTTACGAGAGATTCACTTTAAATAAAAAGTACAAATAATTTGAAAGCAAACAATTGGAAAAAATATTTCACTCACACTTCAATACTGGAAAGCTATGTGGCTCTGCTAGTATCAGACAAAGGTTTTAAAAGATAAACAGGGGCATTTTATAAAGATAAAAGAAGCAATTCCACAGGAAAGCAAGACAATCCAAAATAAGTATGTATCTAATAAAGAAGAAAGAAAAGAAATAGACTAACCCACAGTAATAATTGAAGATTTTACACCTCTCTCTCTCTCATCTATTAAACAGGTAGACAAAAATTCAGCAAGACGTAGAAGACTGAAAAACATTACCCCCTTGTCCACTGACATCACAGAACAGGACACCCAGCTACGGCAGCACGCACTGTCCTTCCAGTGTACGTGGAACATTTGCCAAGAGAGACCATGTTCTGGAATGAAAAATAAATCTCCACAAACTTCAAAAGATTGAAATTTCACAGGGTGTATACTCTGACCATAGCAGAAGTAAGTGAGAAATCAATGAAAATAAGATACCTAGAAAATCCCCAAGTATTTGGAAACTAAATGCCAGGCTTCTAAATAAAACATGGGTCTAGGAATAATTCATCAGGAAAATTAGAAAATATTTTAATATAAGTTATCATGAAAACATAACATTTCAAAATTTGCAGGCTATAGCTAAAAATTCTTACAGTGGAATTAATTCTGTTAAATACCTAAATTGGAGAAGAAAAATGGTTTAAAATTGAGCTGTTTCCACTGTGAAACAAAAAAAAAAAGAGAGAGAGAGAGACAGGTAAACTCAAAGTAAGTAGAAAAAGGGCAGTAATATAGATAAGGAATAAATGAAATAGAAAATAGAGAAAATTAATAAAGCCAAGAGTTTGTTCTTTAAAATTATAAAATATATTCACTAAATTCTAACAAAACTAATCAATAAAAAAGGAAAAACACAATTTATCAACATGAAAAATGAAAAGAAAATATTACTACAGATCCTACAGTCATTAGAAAGATAATAAGGACATATTATGAACAGTCTTATGCCAATAAATTTGATAACTTAGATGAAATGCACAGAACCCTTGAAAACTGCAAGCTATCAAAACTGACTCAAAAAGAAATAGAAATTCTGAATAACTCTACAACTATTGAAAAAATTCTATTTTTTAATTAAATGTTTTTCTACAAATAAAACTCCAGGTCCAGATGATTTCACTGGTGAATTCTATGAAACTTAAAAGAAAGAAATATCAATGTAACACAGATTCTTTCAGAAAATGGAGAAAGAGAAGGAAATGCTTAAAAACTAATTTTTTGAGGCAATATCACTCTGCCCACGTGGCCGCCGGCAGTCAGCTCGGGCCCCGGGGTGGGGTCAGCTCGGTCCCCGGGGTGGGGCCTGAGTGCCGGGCTGCAGGAGTGGGTCTGCGACGTCCCAGGGCTGCCCTGCTCAGCCTGGCTGTCCCCACTGGGAGTGACATCTGCTCCCTCCTGAGAGTTCTCACCACACAGGTGTGATGGGCCAGAGAGGAGACCTCAGAGCCAGCCACGTGATCCCTTTGCAGCCCTGCTAAGAAGAAAGGCTCCCTGGCCGCACACCCTCCCCAGCGCCTGCGCGGGTCCCTGTAACCCTGCTGCTTAGTCACGGACTGTTAACTCCTGACTGGTGTCGATCCATGGGCACGGCAGTGGCCACGGTGGTGGCCATGTTGAGTTTCTCGGCTTCGAGGGGCGTTTCTACTGAGCACTGCCCGCCATTTGCCCCGCGCCACTCAGCAGAGACGAGGGGCCGAGGCTGGTGGGGATCTCTGTGCTCACGGGCCAGGGACGGGAAGAGGGTTTGACCTCTGGACATGGCTCTGGCTCTCGAGGGTGACCTTGCGCGGCTGGGGGTAGCCCCGCCAGCTCAGTGTCTCCTGGCTCCATTTCCCGGGGCTGCCGTGACAAATGACCCCAGACTGGGGGCTTCAGTCACCAGACATCAATCCTCTTGCCATGCTGGGGGCCAGGAGTCCCAGACACGCTGTGGAAGGGCCTCGCCCTCCCCACCTCTCCAGCTCCTGTGGCCCCCGGTGTCCCTCGGCTGTAGCTGCGGCGTCCCCTCCTGCCCTAGGAAGGACGCCAGCCAGGGACGTGGGCCCACCCCGCTCCGGGCGGCCTTGTCTCTGCCTTCACCTCCAACAGCAAAGCCCCTGTTTCCAAATAAGGCCACGTTCTGGGGCTCTGGGTGGACATGAGTTTCGGGGGATGTAATTCAACATATCTAACACTCACATGTCACAAGAATGTTCCCTGCCTCCTCCTTCTCGTCCCGAGAGTTTGAGGAGTGGCCTTCAGCCCGGGCATCCTAGTCTATCAGGAGAGCCAAGTGCTATCCTCTATGCCCTTCCTGGGTCCAAGCCCTGGCTCTTCCACTTCCTGGGATACAGAATGTTCCAGACTATGCCTGGTGCTGCCAGAGCAGCTGGTGGGAGTGTAGAGTGATGCCCAATGCAGGGCCCAGGTGCGAATCACACGGGAAGCTGGTGTCCTCGAGTTCACCCAGTCACGGGTGGGGGAGACCAAGGTCCCAGGATGTAGGGCATGGTGGGACACGGGTGGGAGGGACATGGCCTCAGGACAGCTGCCTCACTCAGGTGCTCTGGGCCATCCAGTGCCACCAGGAGCCAGGACCCAGGCCAGCACCTCCCCATCTCCTGGTGCCCATCTTGGGGCTCCATTCTTCACCTGTAGTGAATTCTGGGGTCTGAGACAGCCTGTTGCTATGAACTGAAAGTTTGTGTCCCCAAAGTTCATAGGTTGAAAATCTAGTCTTCAAGGGGACAGTGTTAGGAGGTAGGGGCTTTGGGAGGTGACTAGGCCCTGAGGGTGGGGCCCCCCAAGTGGGACTCGTGCCCCCACGAAGGAGCCCCAGAGTGCTCCCTGTTGTCGGCACCCGGTGCTTGGGCTTTCAGCCTCCAGAGCCGAGAGGAACAAGTGTCTGCCGCTTGTGAGCCGCCGGGTCTGGGGTCCTCGGCTGCAGCAGCCACGGCCACGCCACGCGGGAAGCGGGTGGGGCTGCTAGGGGTCCGTGAAAACTGTTCACAAACTCCCAAGGCCTCTCCATTCGCCTCCCAGATCCGTTCGTCTGGATTCATTTTCTGAAGCCTTCCATCACTCTCCCAGCCGGCCTCAGTGTGTACCAGGCTCCCTTTCCCCAAACCCTGCGGACTCTCGGGGGTGCGGGGAAGGGTTAGGGCTCCTAACCCGGGTGTGTGGACTCTCGGTTAGGGCGGGCCTCCTTGAGCTCACAGCTCACACTCAGGGCAAACTCGAGTGGTGATCGTCCTTGGTGTTGAGGGCTGGACGTCTGTCCGACCTTCAGGCCCTGCTCTCATCCAACCCTCAGGACCACCTGGCTGTTACCCCATTTAACAGCTGGGGAAACTGAGGCCCAGTGGGTTGAGCAATCTGCAGCCCTCACACAGCAAGGCATGGAGGTGGGGGCCGCTCTCTCCACCTGCTCCCTGCCTACGCTGTCATCTCCTACACCTCCTCCCTGCTCCAACGCCGAACCCCGGAAACGCCTGGCCCCAGGACCCCTCTGCATGGGTTGGGCGCACCCCAATTACCCACAGCCACAGGAAACGGCCAGGGCCACCAGCTCAGAGGGGTCCAGCTCAGGCCCGCCCCCTGCAGCCCCTGCAGCATGTTGCTCCTGTCCTCCCTGGGAGGAGGCGGCTCTCCAGACCCCAAAGCAGGGCCACCAGGAGGGGCCGAGGAGCCTGCCACATGGGCCTCCCGCCGCAGACACCATTAGGCCTAATTGCTGGGTGCCGGCTTTGAAGGACACAGCCCCATCCTGCGGCTCAGGCTGGGCCCTCTCGACCTGTCATCAGTAATTGAGGGTAAATTAATATTTACTAAGCAGAGTCTCACGGAGTGGGGTGGCCATGAGAAACCAGGGGACATGCGGCGAGGACCCGGCCCCTCCTGGCTTTTCTATTCGTGGGACCCAGCAGAAACCCGATCCCCAGCTAATTGCCGGGGGCGGCTTTCTCAGAGCTCTGCTGCCCCGACTTCTCTGCTCCAAGTGTTTCACGTGCCCTCGGAGGCACATCAAAGGGCCGGAGGAAGCCCTCAATCCCCTCTCCCCGCAGGCCCTCCCCCACCCAGCCGGAGAGAGGTCGTCTAAGCTCAAGCCTCTCGTCCCACCCAGGCCCGAGAGGACCTGCTGCATCTCCATTTCTCTGACCCAGAGACTGACTCTCAGAGAGGTTACATGGCGGGGCTCAAATGCGAGCCAGATTGCATTAGCTTCCCGGGGCGCTGTAAGGAAACACCACAAACTGGGTGCTCAGAACAACACTCCGGAGGACGGAAGTGCGATGTCCCTCTGAGACCTGCTAGAATCCTTCCCGGCTTCTTCCGGCTGGGGCTGGCTCCCAGCAATCCTTGTGTCCCTCGGCTTGTGGCGGCCTCACGCCAGCCTCTGCCTGTGTGGACATGTGGCCTGGCCTGAGCGTCTGGGTCCCGGTGACTCCTTCTCTCTGTCTCCGCATGCAAACGTTCCTTTTCTTTTCAGGGTATCAGTCGTTGGATTTAGGGCCCCCTGAAACCAGAGGGGGCCCTAAACTTAATCTTAACTTAATGCCGTCTGCAAAGACCTTATTTCCAAATAAGGTTCCAATCACAGGTATGGGGTGTTAGGACTTGGACATGTCTCACACCCCAACTTCCAGGGACATCTGCCTGGCTCTCCCGTCTCTAGGAGCGGGCAGCAGTGAGGGTGGCTGGGAATGAGGTACGTCACTCCCTCTTCCCACCCTTACAGCAGCCTCGGGGGCTTCCTTTCCCACGTCTGGGCCCCGGTGGCGAAGACAGGGCCGCCGTTTTGAACATGGGTGACGTCTGGTGTGTCCACTGGGACCCCCCTCCCAAGTCTGCTCCTCAAGCTGCGTGCAAGGTGGGTGGCCACAGACCCTCTGAGCCCCAGCGCCACAGGCCAGGGGTTAAGTGGCCGCCCCAGGGTACAGAGTGCTTGGTGGCAGGCTGGACGGGAACAGGGGTCAGCTGACCCCAAGCCAAGAGCTCTTTACACAGGCAAGTGCAGCAGAAAGCTGGCCAGGGCGGGCGTCGTTGGTGTGCTTCAGATGTCACTGGAAACCTTCGTGTCAGGCCAGGTTCTCTTGGGGGCTCTGCAGAGTCGCCCCCCACCCGGTCCTGCCCGTGCAGTGTGGGAGCCACATGGAGAGGTGGAGACCTGGGGGCTGGGGGACCGGGGCTGGGGGACCGGGGCTGGGTCCGGGAGATGCTGCTCTGCGAGGAGGATGCAGGGACGGCCTGGAAGGGCAGTGAGCTCCTGCTGCCGACCCTCAGGCAGGGCGCCTGGAGGCAGGGTTTGGGCTGAGCCTCCTGTGGGGTCCCTTCCTGCCCCAGCCACCCTCGGTCCTGGACCACCTCCCCTGCCCAAGACAGACGTGGTGACCCACTCCACTCTCCGTCTCAGGGCACCTCGAGTGGGCCCTGAGCCCCGGTCAGCGGTCTTGACAGAGGCCCCCGGGCTCCCGTGAGCTCCCGCAGCCCCCTCGGCCCTCCTGGTGCACAGGCACTGGCGGTGCCCTGCGGCCTCACGCTGCCCGGGTCTACACTGACCCACACAGGAGATGTGCAGACAGAGGCTCATGCAGTCTGATGTGTCCTGCGGGAAGGTCCCAGGGAGGGGCAGCTGGCAGGTCAGCAGGGGTCAGGGGTCAGAAGGTGGTGGGGCCAAGAAAGAGCCACTAGGCCACCCACCACCCTCACTGAGCACGTGCGGAAATAGGCACATGCTGGGGCTACGCCCGCCAGACTGTCCCCTCACCCAGGGGTGCTGTGGTTCTGCTTTCCAGGCACAGCCCCCCTCAGTGCCCCCCATCAGCCCCGCCCAGACGGACAACCCTGGCAGCCTCCGCCCCCACTGCCTTGCCAGGCTGCTGGCAAGTGGCGCCAGGTAGACCCACCAGTGTGATCCCACCCCTACGCCTCACAGGACCTCCCGCCAACCTGTGACCCTGCTGGGCCCTGTCTTGGTCTTCACCCATCTCCGCTGCCTGGTCCCAGGCAGGTCCCGGATGGATCCCAGGGCCCAGCTCCCCCGCCGTGAAGCAGGAGGAAAAGGGCATGGATATTTCCTTATCGTCATTTTATAAACAAATTAACTGGTGGCCACTGGCACGTCTGTCTCTATCTCTGTGTCCACCTGCCAACAAATATCTATCCTCTCCTCATCCTGGAACACCTGGGCAAGAAAAGCTGTGCGACAGGCAGGTGCCATCATGGACAGTGGAGGCGGAGGGCACAGGGAACAGGAGGGGAGGAATCCCCAGTGAGCAACATTTGGCCAAGGCAATGAACCCCAAGAAAACACAGCCCCGTGCAGGAGCTACTCAGCCTTTCCTGCGCCCAACGCCCAGATGGAAAGAGTCCCCGTGGCGCAGAGGACCCCACACAGTGGCCACCGAGGCAGGCAGTGCCTCAGCAGCCACTGGACCATAGGATGTGGGCCGAGCTGGCTCTGCGAAGGGACAGAGAGTGGGCACCGCCTTTCCTTGGGTGGGAGGGCTGCCCGCGAGCCAGGCGGGCTCACATGGCAGAGTGTGACGGTTGTCAGGGAAGGGAGCACACAGAGCAGGCCACACCTCCCGGCCGGAGGGAGGGACCAAAGCCAGTGGGTCCCCTGCCATACCAGACCCCCGCCCTAGCTCACCCGGGACACCCCACACATAGGCCGGGGCTCCCTGCTCCTCCCAGTTGGCCCAGCTGAGGCCAGAGGAGCCCTGACACCTTGAGCTCTCCTGAGATGGGCCATGCTGACCTCTGAAGTCCCCATAAGTCCCATGACCATCCTCTGGCAGGAGCGTCATTCCCAGTAGGCAGAGCGGCAGCTGCAGCATTTCCTGGGCTTGTGAGCAGAGGGGCCAGCCCTCAGGTCCCCACCGTCCAGGATATGCTGTGATTATCATTTTCTAAAGAAAGTAACTTGAGCATTATGGGAAAACAACGCTCAACCAAAGGAAATTAGACTCTGAGACAGGGACAGGCTGGGGCCTGGGAGTTTGGCCGCATCGCCCTCCGCCAGGCTGGCCTGGGCTTCAGCGCGCCTGGCCTCCTCCCCCAGGGTCCTCCCTGACCGGCCTTCCAGAGGAAGAAAGGGCTGTACCTGGCTCCCACTGGGCGTCTCCCACACGCGTGACTGTGCCCACCACAGTCCTGATGGCAGCGCCAAGATTCGCCCGCTGATGCGCCTGTTCCCACGGTTCCCACAGACTCGACTCCCCAGTAAATATCTTTCAGTTCCTGGAAAATGCCATACTCTCCCAGGGCCCAGCTGTTGCCTGGGCCATTCCCTCTGCCTTCCCTTGTCCCTGTCTTCCTCCTGGAGGCACCTGCTCCCTCGTTGAGTCTGGACTTGGGGGTTGTGTCTAGACAGAGGGACCCTGCCACCTGCCTGCCGACCGCTGTGCCTCTCTGGCACGGCCAGCACACGGGCATCGACGGCGAGTCCCACGGACCTTCTCCGTGCACCTGCACTCCCTGGGCACTGTGCACTCTGGTGGCAAACAACGCAGGTGCGGTCTAGCGAGGAAGCTGGCAGGTCCATCTCAGCCGGGCAGCGCCCTCTGTCCAGACACCCACCAGAGCAGCGCCCACTGTTCTTCTGTTCTCAGGAGAAGTGCTCCCCCATTTCACCCACCGTCTGCTCTGACGACGGAGCTGGCTCCCGACACCAGCTCTGTAAATGTCAATCTCAGAAACCGTGGAACATCTCCACATCTGGAGAGTAGATTTTGCAAGAGGAGTGGTGTGAATTCTGCGGCCCCAGGCAGGGAGGCAGAGCTGGGGCTTGGCTGGGGGCCAGGGGACCTCGCTTGATCCTTCGCTGGAAGAATAACCTCTACTGACTGTGAGACCCGCCCCCACCCCCGGGTCTCAGTGTCCACATCTGAACGGCGAGGACCTGGGCCCCCACCTTCAAGGGTGTCTGCACTTGGCTCCTCCCCCTGCCCCGGGCCTGGAGGGAGCTGCCTGGGTGCAGGCCCCATGAGCGGAGGGGCAGGTGCTCGGTGCTCTCTGTGCCCTGGGAGCCCATGGGGTGGGGTGGGGAGGGACAGCCCCCATGGCAACAGCACCAGCATCTCTCTCTCTCCCTTTTCTAAGAATGTGGCAATGCTCTTCAAAGCCACGTCTGACCTGGTGTCCGTGGGGGGTGCTAAAGTGGGGCTTCCCCCCTTCCCCAACCCTTCCCGCCCCCCCTCCTGATTTAGGGGAGGGCATTTCGGAGCCCTGGCTCGTTCAGAAGCTGACCACTGTGGCCAAACCTCAGGACCCCCCCGAGGTTCCCCCTTGGAGTTCTGGAAAAGGCAGGGAGCCTGAAGGCTTCTCCCAGGGACTTGGGGGTCTGCAGAGAAATATCTCGCCTAACACCCCATCTGGTAACGGTTTCCCCTCTCTCCTCCTTCCCTTCCCCCTTTCTCTCTCTCACACACACACACTCTAAGTTGCCTCTTTTAAAACTGTTTTAAGGAAAATTCTGCACATAAGAATTTATTCTGCAATGTGCTTTGACTCCATCGGACAAGGTAATTTTTGTCTCTTCCTCTCCTGCCCCAGGTTGGGTGCGCACCGGGTCTGGGACCCGCCGGCCGCCTTGCCCGCACCCGGAGAGGGCGCCGGGGCAGGAGTGCCCGGCGAGGCGCGGCGAGGTTAATGCAATCCGCGTCTCGAACTCGCCTCCCCCCCAGCGCCACGCTGGTCTCTTCCTCGGGAGGAATTCGAGCAAATGTTAATCCTCTCCACATGTAGAATATTCCAGATAGCCCCGAGCTCACGGTGCCTTTTGAACTTGTGAACAGAAATTGATTCAAGGTGACGAATTTGTAATCAGCTTATGATTGATGGGCCGCATTTCCAGAGAGGCAGCTCCGTGTCCCTTCCTCCTTCCCGGGAAGAAATGTGTTTCACTTTATCTCCCCCATCTCGGGACCCGGAGGACCAGGAGAAAGAAAATAAAGTCAACTGCAATATTTAACTTGTGCTAGAACAGAGGCCACTTAATTAGGGATCAGTGGGGAGGAAGTGCTAAAAGGCGGCTATCGGCTGCCCCTCCCCGGCCAGACGGAGGGCAGATCGGATGTTAAACTATTAGTGTGATTAGGCGAATAATGACTTTGGAACTAATTTCACTGGATTGGAGAGAGAGCAGGACAGGATGAAAGCAGAAACATCTGCTTGAATATTCTAATTTCAAAGGATAATTGCGAAGTGCCTGCTCAGGTTGTCCCCCGCCCCCGGCACCCTTTCTTTCTTTTTTTCTTTCTTTTTCTTTTCTTTCTTTCTTTTTCATCAATCAAAACTACCCTGAAGTGACTTTGAGTTCGGCCCTGGCCAAGTTCGCTGGGAAAGTTCTCTGGTGGGAAGGCTGGAACTGCCGGCCAGACGCACGCAGGGGAGCCAGACAGAAGGGAGAAGGGGCCCTCACGGCAGGCCTGTAGGTCACCCCTGGCCGCCGGGGTGCTGGCCTCAGCAGCAACGGCCGGAACCTTCCCTGGGTCAGGGTGCCTCTGAGAATCTGATGGAAGCCACGAGCCACCCCACCCTTTATGAGAAAAGAGCACATGCCCGGCACGAGACCCTTTCTGGCAGGTTCTTGCACCACTTAAATAGTGATGCCTCCCCTCCCTTCCCTGCGGGGTTAGGGTTAGGTTAGGGTTAGGGTAAGCTGGCTCTTCCTTCTGCTTCTAGGCAGCACGTGCTGGAAACCACGCTTGAGAAAACACAGACACACAAGAACAAACCTCAGTTTGTAGCGTTTGCCAATGTCTGTGGTGTAAACACTCCCGCTCAGCCGATTTCCAGGAGCCAATGGGCTGCTGCAGAGCTGGCATCATTAGGCAGGACACACACACCCTGCTCGCACATGCCACTCCTCTCAGGTCTTGTCTGCGACATTCCCCATGTCCTTTCCTACCTAGGAAACGTCTGCTAGTTCTTCAAGGGCCAGTCCCCCGGGTAAGGACACCCGGGGCCACCTGAGTCAAGGACGGCCTTTGGGTGGGGCTGTGCCGCCTCCTTGTCCCCACCCACAGGAGCTGCGCCCACAGGTGGCTGAAGGGGCACCTCCCCTTGGGGCAGGTGTCTAATTTCTGTGTCCACACCATTCTGTCCTCTGTGCCAGGTACTGGGGACCCCAGGGACAGGACAGACCAGGCCTGGCCACACGGGCTTCACTATGGAGTGGGTGGAAAGGCATCCCCACAGCTTCTCAGAGGCAGCACCAAGGGGCTTTCCTGGGCCTGATCTGGAAGGGGGTAGCTAGGACACCTTAGGAGGTCCCTGGGGGTGGGGTCCACGGGGACAGAGGCCTGGGAGGAAGGGCAGCTGGGAGGGCAGTGTGCTCTGGCAGGCCACAGCTCATGGGAAGGCCCCAGGAATCTGAGATCAGCCCTGAAACCAGACCCCAGTTGAGCTGTGAGCCGGGCAAGGCTGGCAGGGTCACCTCCTCCAGAGCCGCAGGGCAGAGAGTGGGGACACAGGGAGACCCTGCAGGGACTTGAGGGGGTCGGAGCTCCTGGACTGACACTTTAAGTTACAGCTCATTTGTGAAAAGACATCATGTACGTAACATAGCCACGGCACAGAGTTCCAAAGGTGCAACAGGAAAGAGTGAGAGTCCCTTGTCCCTCGACCTGCAGCCACCCAATCCCCTGCTGCAACCTCAGTCCAGAGACAGCTTGATCGTTTCAAAGCAGACGTGTCAGGGCGACCCTGTTCCCACCCCACGGCAGACTCCACGCACTGGTCTGCACCTCGCTTTTCTGTCCTCACATACAGGTGTCTGCACGTGTGTGTGCACCCGTGTGTGAAATCAGGTGCAAATGTGTCCGAGAGGCCACACAGGTGCAGGCGCAGGACCTGCCCTGGCCTGCGGAGGAAAGCATGGGTGGTGTGGGTCAGCATCCGGGGTCCTCCCCTGGAAGGGACATGCTGGCCAAGAGTGTGGTCAGACCTGCTCCTGAGGACAGGGCAGTGGGAAAAGGAGGCGTTCAGAGTTTCGGGGGCTGCGGCCAGGCAGAGGCTCCCCGCCACCTTCCTGCCCTCCACCATACGCCAGGTCGGCGGCCCTTTCCATGTCCCCCACTGCCCCGAGTGCTGTTCCCAAGCGCCACTCTGTGCCTGCCAGCCAGGCGGGGAGGCTGGGAAGAGATGTTTGGAGACGCTCGTTAGGGCGAAGTCTGGGAAGACCCACGCGGCCGCCCTTCCCCTCCCGGCAGCGCTTGCAGACCACGAACCGCGGCTGCCACAGCTTCCAGCAGGTCAGCAGGTGTTGAACAAGCACCTGCGGGTGCCGGACCGTGCTGGGCCCTGAGGGGCAGGTGGGAGCAGAAAGCTCCACCTCTGTCCTTCAGAGCAGGGCCCTGGAGGCGGAAGCTGGTCCAGGGAGGCCTGTGCAGACAGGTGGACCCAGTGACGGTCACGCATATCTGGGGAAGCCCGGGGATGTGGCTCCATGTCCTGGTATGTCAGTAACTTGCTGCGTGACCCTAGACAGGTCACTTCGCCTCCCTAGGGCCTCAGGGCAGTGGCTGGGGGACCAGGAAGGCCCTTCCAGCCACGGGTGGAGACACATTCCAAGTGTGTTGGCCCAAGAATGAGGAGGCGGGACCACAAGTCTGACCCGCTTGGTAGGCGGGCGCCTCGCAGAGGCCGGGGCGGTCAGGGACCCCAGGGTGGGAGGATCAGGGAGCGTCTGAGCAAATCACAACCTCTTCAACCAGTTAGGCCAAGTCCAAGTACCTCAAGTACTGCTTTTTCAATTAATAACAAAATTTGTGGCTTTTAAAAAATTTTTATTGAGACAGAGTCTCACTCTGTCACCCAGGGTGGAGTGCAATGGTGTCATCGTAGCTCACAGCAGCCTCCAACTCTTGGGTTCAAGCCATCCTCCTGCCTCAGCCTCTTGAGTAGCTGGGACTACAGGCATGCGCCACCGTGCCCGGCTAATTTTTCTATTTTTTATAGAGATGGGATCTCGCTCTTGCTCAGGCTGGTCTCCAACTCCTAAATTCAAGTGATCCTCCCCCCTCAGCCTCCCAGAGTGCCTGGACATAATTTGTGGTTTTAAACAAAACGATAGATGAAGCCACTTTGGAAAACAGGAAGTTATCGCGTGACCCTGACAGTTCCATTCCTAGGTATTAATATATGGCCAAGAGAAATTAAACATACGTCCACACAAACACTTGTATATATAATAAATTGTAACAAATGTTATAACAAATATTCATAACAGCCAAGAAATGGAAGAACCCAGGTCCAGGCCGACGAATGGAGACTCCTACTGTGGTCTGTGCCTGCAGGGATGTCATTTGTCCCCAAAAAGGGACAAAGCCCTGACACCTACTAAAACACAGGTGTACCCTGAAAACATGCTGTGAAGGGACAGAGGCAGGTCACAAAAAGCCACATCCTGTCAGTTCCACTTGTATAAAACGCCCAGAACAGGGACACCACAGAGGCGGGGAGCGGGTCTGGTGCTCAGGGCTGGGGCAGGAGGACGGGGTGGCAGCCAAGGGTCCGGGGTCCCTGCTCTAAGATCATCTGTGGTGACGGCACACATGCTTATGAATATGGTTGTCCCCTTGTTCTCGGGGACACGTCCCAAGACCCCAAGTGGACGCCTGAAACCTCGGGCAGTACGGAAGCCTGGGCATTCCATGTCTTCTTGCTCGGACGGCTGCTAAGCGGCGGGATGGCGGGTGGAGGAGGCAGCGCGGAGGTGCAGGACAAGGGCAGACTCGTGTCTTGGACGGGATGGTGCAAGATTTCTTCACAAATACTCTGGTGGTATATTTAAAACTTAGGAATTGTTTACTTCTGGAATTTTCCATTTAATTTTTTGGACCGTGGTTGACCTCTGGTAACTGAAAACCCAGACAGCAAAACCACAGGGAAGGGGAAGCCACCGTATAGGAAAAGCCGTTGAACCGCGTGCTTTATACACAGCACGCGGCTGTCAGCGCCGACCTGGGTGAGGAGGCTGGGCCCAGGCCGGCGGGGAGCGGAGCTGGAAGCGCTCCCCAACTGGGGGCCCCTGGCCAAGGAGCAGGCTTCCCGGCCAGCAAGGTGGCACTGAGAGGCAGGTGGGGCCTGGCAGGAGGGAGAACCTCTTCCCAGGCGGCCTCCTGCGAAACCTTCTACGCCAGCCTGGGGACCCACAGCAGCCGCCCCCACTCCAGCCAGTGAGAGCCACCGTCTGTGGTCCTGCTCAGAGCCTGGCCCGGCACCGGCAGTGGACACGTGCTGGGAGAGAAGGGAAGTGTGGACGGTGGGCGTCCATCGGATCCGTCATCCGACCGAGGGCTGGTCCAGCTGTGGCCCCAGGGCGCCTGAGCACACTGCAGTGCTCTGTCATCCGTGGAGGGAGGAGGAGATGAAATCGAGACCCCGTGTGCGGCTCTGCCTGGGGAGGAGGCGGCGCAGGTCCGGGGTGCAGAGGATGTCACGTAAGTGCTCCTCTGCTGTCAGCCCCCACCCCAGGGTTGTAGCTTGTAGATTAAATTGACCATTGATTTTTTTTTTCAAATTGGATTTTAAATGGTCTAGAAAGAACGTCTCCCTTCCTTCATTCAGAAAGTGTTTGCATTAACAGAGGCCCAGGGAGGAGGCACAGGCTGCCACAGACCTGAGACAAGGTCACTGTGTCTGTGAAGAAGGGTGGTGCGCGTGTGGTGTATGTGAGTGTGAATGCATGCACACGTACAGGTGTGTGTATACGTGTGTGCATATGTGTGCATGCATGTTTCATGAATGTGCATGTATTTGTGAATATTGTGTACACACATGCATATGTGTACAAGCATATGTGCACACATGTACATGTGCCGTCTGTGTGTGCATGTCCTGTGGGATAGAGAGAAAGCTCTGGAACGCAGCTCCTTCCCTCCTCCCTGGAAGTGCTCTTGCACACTTGTGCACAGGTGGCTGCAGCTTGCCCCACATGCACAGTCCCTCACAGAGCGGCGGCCTCCACATCTGGCCTCTCACTCCATCCTCACTGCCGTGCTCCCTGGAGGGCGAGATGAGTGTCATTTCCTCCACGGATTTTCAGAGAAGAAAACCAGGGCCCAGAAAGGGCAAGGCACCTTCCTGGTGTCCCGGGCAGGTGAAAGGTGGGCCGGGAGCCATCAGAACAGATGCCTGGGCTGCACCCCACCCCCACAGGCAAACTTCCCCTTGGCCCTGGCCCACCTCACAACCAGGGGCCAAAGCTGCTCTTGCTCTCCAGGGAGGGGGCTTCTCACCCCCACCCCGCATTCCTGGGCCGCTGCCTGCCCAGCCCCACGGCTCCTTTGAAGTCGGCCCTTGAAATCTGACCAGGCCTGGCCCGCCTCTGGCTGCCCCTTCCAGGTCCGGGCTGCCCCTGCCTCAGGAATCTGCCTGCCGCTAGGGGCCCTGGAGGCTCAGCGCGTATAGGAACCGCCTGCAGGCTCCAGGAGCTGGAGCTGCAGGTCCGGCCCTGGTCCAGGGATCCTCCGCCCAAGGCCACTGTGGGCCGCTGGTCTGCGCTCCTGCCATGCGGCGCCATTGGCTGCTCCCCTCTCAAGTGCCACCACCGCCAGCCCCCAACCTGGCCCCTGCTGGGCCCGCTCCAGGCCCTCTGGGGGCCTCATCCCAGGAGGGCTCCCCTGTGGCCTCCTTGGGGGAATGCCGTCCCCTTCTCACTCCCTCCTCAAAGCTCCCCATCTCCAGCTGCTTCCAGCAGCTCCTGGGGGCTCCATCCCGGTCCCTCCTCTCCTGCTCTCCCCCTTGCCGGGGACCAGTGTGTCCTCCCTTAAGCCCTCACCCGTCCTGGACATCTGCCCAGGTCCAGCTGTCCCCTGGACCTTTCCGCCCCACGTCCCATTGGCCCTCGAGCCCATCCATGCTGAAACGGCCCTCGGCCCTGCCACCCCTTCCCCTCACCCCGCAGGGCATCGCCCGTCACCTTCCCCCTCCCCGACCCCAAGCGAGTGCCTGCCACTCCTATCTGGTCCCCAAGTCCTGCGGCCCCTTCTCCCCTTCACCCCCTTCCTCCATCCGGCCTCTGGAATCGTCCTCCTGGCATTTTGTCTTCCAGCTGCAGTGAAGAGCTCGTGAACAGACCAGCTCTGCCAACAACTGGAAAGACAACTTTAAAAACATGCTTGGGGGCACCAGTGAGCGCCCCGAGAGCCAGGATTGAGGTGGCGAGATCCCTGGTGACAGGTGAGCCCGGCATGAGCAGCTTTCTTTCTGAGGCCTGTGCCAAATCTTTAAACTTGAATCTTAAACCAGGAAGGGAGCAGCACACATCAGAGTGAAGTTTTACTATCACAGTCGTGAAGAGAGAAACTTTGATATTCAAGGCCCACAAAAGAGTAGGAACCACAAAAAACACCCGAGTTCCCATGGGGCCTCCTGAAGGGACTCCCTCTAGAGTGGGGTGGACTTGAGGGTAGAGCAAGGTTGGCACAGAGTAAGCAGCTCCAAGTCAGCTCGTCCTCTGGTTGGATTAAAGTTACCTGCCCAACAGTGCTCACCTACCAGAGGAGGAAGTAAACCCTTCTGGAGGAATATATTATACCACCACCCAAAACCTCTACAATTTGTTACTCACGATGACTCACACCCAATTAAAAGCCACCAAGCAAAGTTAGAAGCAGAGTCAATAGAGGAAATAAACAATAGAAACAGACACTCGGATGACCCTCTGGTTGCAGTTACAGACTCACAATTCAAAATAACTGTGACTAATGTGCTCATGACAGTGGATGGCTCCATGGGAGAATTCTAGCAGGAGAAGAGGAATCTAGAAAGAGTATTCAATGGAACTCGTGGAACTGAAAATTCTGAAAACTGACATTAAGAATTCAGTTGATGGATTCACCTGCACAAGGGGCAGAGCAGACGGAAAGGTTAACAAATCAGAAGTGAGGGGAGTGGGGAATATCAAGCCTAGAAAAGGGAGAAAACACAGATAAGAGCAAGCAATATTACACACACACATATATATATACATATATATATGATGAACAACAACAGCACAAAGAGCAGGAAAGGGATAAATGGAGTTTGCATGTTCGAAAGCCGGGTGCTGATGGGGAAGGGGTGGAAGTGCTGGTTTGTATTTGACTTTACTAAACCAAAAATGTTATTGGTCCTAAGATAACCAGAGTCAAATAACTAACAAGTAGGAGGAGGGGAACATTGACCTAATATACCCGATAATCTAAAAGAAGGCAATAAAGAAGTGGAAAAAAAGCGATCAAAACAGATCAGACAAACGGAAAACAACTGTGAAGGCGGTAGACATTATACAAACACCTCAGTAATTACAATAAATGTGAGTTGACTAATACTTGAAAGGCAGAGGCTGGCAGACCATGTTCAATCCCAGATGCTGCTTAGAAGAGACACGTTCTAAATGCAAGTACACAGAAAGGTTGAAAGTGTAGCAGGAGATAGACTAATATCCTCAATCACTGTCCCCTAAGCTGGTGTGGCCACACTACTAACAGAGTCCTTAAGGCAAGATTTGTTGCTAAAGATAAGAGCATAATGATTAAAAGGTCGTTCCACCAGAATACAGAATCATCGTGTGCATAATATGGCTTCAAAATGTAAAAACCAAGAGTTCACAAAACCAGAAGGAATTTTAGCTGCAGTGGTGTCCGGACCCAGCTCTGTCAAAGCGTGATGCCACAGCAGAGGACAGGTCAGCCGGCACATGCTGCGCTGCGCCCGCGCGGCAGACCTGCTCCTGGGTGCAGGTGGCTCTTGGCTGGAGTCGGCACTGTGTCCTCCATGGGGCCGCAGGGCAGACCCGAAATGCAGCCCCACCCGGCTCTCTTCCGACTGCGGCCCTCCCGCATCCTCCTTAGCGAAAGCAGGGGCCAGGGTAGAGTCTGCCGGGATCTGGGCTGCCCGAGGCAGGACACCACGGCCGAGTCGCGAGCTCCAGCTCCTGCAGACAGAGATCGGGAGCCTTCTCTGCCGGTCGTGCGTGGTCACTCAATGCCAGGCGAGCACACCCCCACTGTTCAAAGTCTTGCCACGTCTATGCTTCACCCGGAGAATGGGCCCAAAGTCACATGCTGACCCTGAACCCCTGCATGGTCCAGCCCCACTTACCTGTGACCCAGCTTACCGGGCAACCCCTCCCGTCCAACCCCAGCCACACCAGCCCCGGCATGTCCCAGAACACGCGGCACCACCTACCCAGGGCCTTTGCTTCTGCCTGCAGCACTCTGCCCCGGGTACCTCCCTCGGCTGGAGGTCTTTGCTCGGCCCTGCAGAGGCCTGGGAGCTGCCCACCCCCTGCTGCGCCTTCCTCCGTCCCCGCCCTCTCACGTCCACACTGCATGTGGCAGGTTCAGTGAATCGTCTTCCCGAGACAGAAGACAAGCTCCACGCCGGCAGGACCTGCCTCCTGTTCTCCGAAACCTCCTCATGCGCTGGGAAGGTGCCGGCATCTCGCAAGGGTACACCGGCACTCGCAGGAGGACCCTGCAAAGGGCGCCGGCGGCAACTACGGTCTCACGGTGGGCTTTCACGCAGAGGCCTCGCTGCTTCTCACTCACTTCTCCTGCAGTCGGCGTGAGAACGTCCTCAGTCTCTCTGTCTGCCGTGTCACCTGACCCTGAGCACACACTCTGGCGCCTAGAACACGGGGCTGCAGGGACGGCCCCTCCAACACCTTCATTCACAGATGCAGACACCAGCGGGCCCAGAAGCCCCTGTGTGCCCAGTGTCCCCCGGTGTCCCACTCATGGCTTGGGGACCCCTCCACGCCCCAACTCCACCTGTGCAGCCAGTGGCCCAGGACTCGAGAATACTGGTGTTCTCTGCACAAGGGACAGGTCGGTGTGAGGGTGCTCGGTGTCCCAAACGGGGACAGAGGTGGCTCCAGGACCATGGGCCTGGAGTCCTGGTGGCTTTGGGACTCTGCAGGTGACTCAGGAGACCCCAGGTGGGCAGAGGAAGCTGAGCGGCTGCCCCTCCAGGGGCCACGGGAGGACTCACCCCTAAACAAGCTGCTGGGAACAGGAAAGGGGAGCCGCGCTGGCGTGAGTGCTGGGGCCCCTGCGAGCACATCCTCGTGAGATCCTCGATGAGATCAGACAACACGTTGGGCAGGGGCGGGGCAGGAGGCAGCGTGTCCCTGATGGGCTTCCTTGGGCCCCACGCCCCACTCCCTATTGCGTATTCTCTGCAGACGCCAGCCCCGCAGGGGGATAGTGTCATTTTCATTTCACAGATAAGGAAAGTGAGGCTCAGAGTAAGTGAGGATTACATCTTTGGTTGCACAGCTGGTCAAGATGGAGCTAGAACCCACAAGCGTGTTCCACAGCCAGCCACACACCTGCAGCCTGGCCTGGCCTCCCAGCCCCAGCGTACACGTGTGCTCCAGCGAGCCTTCGCCTGGACCCCCGACCGCCATGTGTTCTTCCTTCCCCATCCACTTGGTTCTTGGTGCCCACCGACCTTTAAGTTTTGGGTCTCCTGTCCAGGAAGCCTCCCCGGCCCCTAAGGACGGGTCAGGGTCCTCTCATGCCCCTTCGTGCTTCACCCTTGGGGATGGCCAGCAGAGGTGCGCCTCGGCGTCTGTCTGTCTCCCGCACTTGGCTGCTGCCTGTCTGGTCACCCTGCGGGGCAGCAGCCCCTGGCCCAGCACACAATGGGTCCTCAGCGAATGTCTCTGGGATGAAGTGTCTTTTAAAATGAAATTTCTTTCGACTCCTCCTGTGCTAAATGAACCCAGCCACCTGCTGCCTCCTCACTGCCTGCACACACGTGCAGGGTCGGCCCGGCATTCAATTGCGACCCCTTCCTCTGAACAGCAGGACTATTTTCTTTTTGAAGGAAATGGGTGAGTCTGGTCTTGTCATTGTCCTGGGGTGAGCTGGTGCCCCTCCAAGCCGGGGCTGCTGCTAGGATGAGCTCTCTCACACCATCCGGGCGGGCGCTGGGCCCCAGGGAGGGGTCTCAGCCCTGACCCCGTGCTCTGGGCGCCCAGAATGGGAGAGGGACTTGCCCAGCACCACCCACCTGGCCAGAAGCTGAGCGGGTTGGAAGCTGGACTCCGCCCAGCCGGCACCTCGCTGGTGAACAGCACCTTCTCCCCGACTCAGAGACGTGCCCAGCTGTGGGGACAGGATCATGAACATAATCTCTCCATGAAGGGGATTTTCCATCATTAATGGTCTTCCGATTAGATAAACTTCTGAGCGTATTGGAAGTGAGGGCTGGAAGGAGTTACAGGAGGGAAAGAGGACTGTCGGATCTCTCCACAAGCGCCACCGCGGCGGAACGTGGCGCTGGGGGAGAGTGCGCCACATGGCGGCCGCGCGGGGGATCGCAGGGAAGGGAAGTGGCAGAACGCAGCGCCTGTGAGCAAGGCGAGGCCTGGCAGGGGACTCTGGAGACACAAAAGCGTGTAGCGAAAAGCCTCGCAGAGACTCCCCACTGTTTTTTTCTTTAATTCTCTTGCATTGCCTCTTCCCACATGTTCGTGCGCGAGAGGGTGCGTGTGTCGTTGAGAGACGCAGACACATCCAAGGACCAAGCTGGCGGAGAGACCAAAGAGCGCTGGGGTGAGCCGTGCTGGGGCATTGCTGCCCTCCTCCCCCGCGGCTGTCCCAGGGAAGAAGAGCCTCTCCGGAAGGGAAGAGGTGAACTTGGCCCCTGCCCCCTACTCGCCTTCCTTCTCCACCGCAGATACAGATGTGGCCCTGGGCTCCCAGCATCAGCTTTCTGAGCCTTGGTTTCCTCCTCAGTAAGATGGGTGCGAGAGTCTCCACCCTGCCCGCGGGGTTATCACGAGAAGCAGAAGCTGGAGGTCGTATTTTAATCACAGCGCCAGAACCTTTTAAACCAATGTCCCTTGTGATGCACACTCAAGTTATTGCTAATGGCTGTTTTCAAAAACGGTGCCCGGTGCCTTGCCTGTGGTGGCGGCCACTGGAATCCACACGGGTGGAAAGATTGCACAAAAGTAAACACGCGCACCAGTGCGGTGCGAAACTGGGAAATCGGAAAGGTGCGTGGGCTGCAGCCTACCTGCAGACTTCCTGGTGTTCTCCTCCGGTTACGTGAGATTGCACCTCTGCAGGGGCTGGGTGAGGGGTCCGCGGGCGTCTCTCACTCTGCATCACCGCACATGTGTGGACAGCTATCTCAAACTGAGAAGATTGAAGTTGCCGTGACAAACGTCAAGGTGAGTACGCGCCGAGCATGGAGGTGTTTGTGTGTGTGCATCTGCCTCCCGGCAGGTTCCCGGGAGAGAACCGCTAGTCTAAGGGCCGGCACGGGCAGCCGTGTCTGGCGCTCATGGCCACATCACGCCGAGAAAGGCTCTGGGTCTCTCCTGGCAGCCGACCCCTCTGCCTCCCCGCCGGCCGCAGTCTCACCCGAGACATTTGCGGACACGAGGGGTGATTCTCAGACCCAACCACCTTCCTGGCTGGGCACCTCCACTTCTGCAGCTGTCACAGACAGATGTTGCCGCCTCAAAGGGTTCCTTGGGGAATAAAAGGGGAACACCTCGGGGTTCCCATTTGCTTATAAAATGCAGATCCCTGGAGGGCACAGGAGGAGAGGAGGGGTGGACACCCTGCGGCAGCCATGCGGCTGGGAGGCAGTGAGATGCACGTCCTGCCCTGGGTGTCCACTGCTCCACCCTACAGGTCCCTTCTGTGGTTCTCCATCCATGCGACAGGCTCAGCCTCCGGGACCCCCCCACCCCCGCTCTGCCTCCCACCCAGGCCACACCCAGCTGAAGGTCACTCACTGCTCCCCAGGGTGGGGACGCGGGAAGTCCTCCAGGGAAGGGTCGGCTGCTGCTCCTCCCCAGGCGATTGCTGGCTTCGGTGCCACTGGCAGGTTGGCTGGCTGCCCTTGGGCCAGCCCTGGGGGTGGTGATGTTTGGTCTGAGACTGGGGCCAGCAAACTACAGCCTGTGGGCCAAATCTGCCAGTCACTTCTTTTTATAAATAAAGTTTTATTGGAACACAGCCACACCCATTTACGGCTGCTTTTTTTTTTTTTTTTTTTTTTTGAGACAGGGTCTCACTATATTGCCCAGACTGGCCTCAAACTCCTGGGTTCAAGCGATCCTCCTGTCTCAGCCTCAGACTAGCTGGGACAACAGGTGCCACCACCATGCCCAGCATGTGGCTGCTTTTGTGCTACAACTGCATTACTGAGGCAGAGATCCTATGGCTCCCAAGGCCAAAAATGTTCACATCACAGAAAAATGTTTGCATTTTTAAAGTTTAAAAAGTTTAAAACTTCTGTAAAGTTGAAAAACCTCCACAGAAAAGGTTTGCCAACCCCGAGGCAAGGTCGCGGCGATTCAATCCCATCCAGAAGGGATGAGGAGCGGGGGCATCTGGGAACATTTTCTCACTTGGTCAGTGAGACGGAGGCCCCGTGGCCACAGGTCACCCTTGCTTCCCGTGTGGTCGCCATGGTGTGAGGAGGAGGTGGGTGGAACAGGGGCAGCCATTCTGGGACCATGAGGAGAGGCATGTGGGTGGACTTAGGGTCAGAGGGACTAGGTCCCCATGACAGCTTGGAGTGGACCAGCCCACCCTGAGACCGCCATTTGGCCAAACCGCCAAGGCCTGTGAAGGAAGGAAGATGCATGTGTGCAGCCCATTCCTAGATGGGCGTGTTGTCACTGACCCTGTGCTGTGCAAGGTCCTTCGCTTAGTGATGACAGGAATAAGCCACCACGGTGTCGCCACGTGCGGCCGCCGCAGCCAGCTCCGTCTGGGCGGTGGCTGCCGATAGAGCGCGCTCTGGGATCGAGCGCGCTCCGGGATCGAGCGCGCTCCGGGAAAGGGCGGCTGCTGTTATCTCCGTTCCCAATTCAACAAACTGAGGCTCAAAGTGATTATGTCGGTCAGTGAATTCACTTCTTTTAAGTGCTATTGGAGGCCATGTGCTGTTGGTGATTATATTATTCTGCTCAGGCTGATGTGACAAAATGCCACAGACCGGGTGGCTTATATGCACAACAGGTGTTTGTTTCCTCACAGTTCCGGAGGCTGGAAGTCCAAGATCAAGGTCCCGGGAGAGGGCTCTTCCTGGCGTGTAAACGGCCACCTGCTCGCTGGGTCTCCACGTGGTGCAGAGGGAGACAGCTCTGGTGCCTCGTCCGCTTGTAGGCATCTGTCCTATCGCGAGGACCTTGCCCTTAAGACCTCATCCCAAAAGCCCTGTCTCCAATAGAGTCACGTGGGAGGTTGGGGATTCAACATAGGAATTTGAAGGAGCACCATTCAGTCCATAGCAGTGACGAAGCGTCAGAGTGCAGAGGTGACCAAGGAGACAAGGCCCTGCATCCATGGAGCTGACACCCTGAGGACCTGCCCGAGTGCATGGAGAGAAAGCAGTTTGGCCAGTTTGGCCAAGGTTCCAGGTCTGATTCCAAGTTTCAGTTTCTACTTGTGATGCCACATTGTCATCCCAAATGACTCTCAGATCATAACCTTTTATAACCCTATGAGGGAGGCAGCCCAACGCTTTTTATTATCCTTATGTAGGTGATGAAACGAGGACATCTGGACCCCATTATTTAGAGCCAGAGTAGGATGGAATTCATCCATCTATCCATCCACCCACCCATCCACCCATCTACCCATTCACCCATCCCTCCATCCACCCATCCATCCACCCACCCACCCAACCATCCATCCATCCACCCACTCACCCACCCATCCATCCACCCACCCAACAATCCATCCACCCACCCACCCATCCATCCACCCACCCACCCAACCATCCAACCACCTACCCATCCACCCATCCATCCACCCACCCACCAATCCATCCACCCACCCACCCACCCATCCATCCACCCACCCATCCACCCATTCACCCACCCACCCATCCACTCATTTGCCCATTATCCACCAATCCATGGATTTATTTGATGACATTTCCTGAGCAATGACCAAGGTCAAGACACCTCCTTCACCAAGTCAATGCCCACTCTTAGGATCTCCATTTGCTGCTCTGCCAAACCTCCAGAGGTCCAGTGGAGACGCCAGGCATCCAGGCCTCACATCCTATTGTGCCACCGGTGACCACAGTAGCTGCTAGGGGCCCACCGAGCCACCCTGGGAGCTCCTCCCACACTGGAGCACCTTTGTCTCCATCCCACGGCAAATTTTCAAGCATGTGGGGGATTCCCAGCACCCCCTCTTGCTCCTGGGGGCCTGGGGAGCAGGAGGAACCACCACAGAGAAAGTGAGGGGGTGCCTTTCCTTCCTGCCCATGGCTCCGTCTGCGGGGGCCTGAAAGCTGATCTTCCGCACAGGATGGCCCAGCCAAACTCAAAATGCAAAACAGACCCTCGCCGGCTCTCTAACCGCCGGCCCAGACAGCCTGGGATCAAAGGCAGGCTGGGCTGTCCGTGAGCCCCAGCACGGTGTCTGGTTATCAAATTTGCACTTGGCAGTGTCTGTCCTGCTCACTCTCCTGGGGGAGAAAGATCCAGCCCAGCCCAGGTAGCGCGCTGGCACGGAGAGGCGGGAATGAGTGCCCAGTCGGTCCCGCTGAGGTTCATGCTCGCTGAGCGCCAACTGGGTGCCCAGCACTTCACGTGCAGCAGTGCAGTCTACACAGCAAGGGTGGCAAGCAGGTGCCAGCCACACCCACGCTTGGTCCCACAGGAACATAAGACGTGTCCCCAGCGTGTGTCTGGTGCGTGGCAGAGCTGGGGCTCGGGACTCCAAAGGCAGTGCTCCTTCAGGTCCCTGACGCTGCTCTGTGGTCGGGGGCGGGCTAGAGCAAGGAGCTGGGACAGCTGGAACCCAGGGGTAGAAGGGCCCTGGAGGGAATCAGACAGTGTCCTCCAGCTGATGGGGACAGCAAGAAGGTGACAAAGAAGGAAAAGGTGGACTGCCAGCTGGGCTCGCCCACAACATGTCTCCATCAGTTAGCTTTGCTGTGTAACAAAACCACCCACACTCAGTAGGCATGTGGCAACGGCCACTCATTGCTCCAGTGCCCATGGTCAGTGGGGGCTCTGCTGGTCTAGGCTGGCCTTAGCGGAGACAGCCAGGCGCGTGGCTCTGCACATGGGCTCACGTCCTCCGGCAGGCTGGCCTGGGCACACGCCACAGCAAAGGCAGAGGTGCCAGAGAGCACGAGGAGCACACTCGGCTTCTGGGGGCTGAGACTCGCGCCTGGCACTGTTCACTTCCACCTCGTGCTATTGGCAAAAGAGAGTCTCGGGGCTGAGCAGAGAGGAAAGGCGCCGGCAGGGTGCACGGCCATGGCAGGGTGCACGGCCACGGCGGGGAGAACAGGCACTGGATGTGCCGTGTGCAACCCACTGGGGTTGCTGTTGTCCTCCAGGGCAGAGGCGGAGGCACTGGACCCTGCCAGACTCCCTGCCCTGCCCCTGCCCACCTGATCTTGGCCAGGACACTCCAGCCACCACCTTACCTCCCCCTTGTCGGTCCATCCCAATGCCCACGTGTCCCCGCACACGCGTGTCCCAGCTGGTGTGGTCCTTGCTCTCCTGCGGTGACCCTGCCCCTCCAGTGTGGAGTGGCCCCTTCTCCCTCCGGCTCCCGCGTCCTCGCAGAGCTGTGCGTGCTGCCTCCGAGGCTCACAGCCTCCCCGCCCCCGCTGGGGCTGGCGCGGCAACTGCCCGCTGACCATCGTGGTGATAGCTGCGGCAGCAAGACTGATGGTGGTGCCGCGGGCGTCACCCTGCCCGGAGCCCGGCCTCGTCCATTATCCGCCAGGGGCGCTTGTCATCACACACCAGGCGCAAATCGGAATCAAATGTGGGGTCCGAGCGGCGAAGACGCTCCGTTTCACATTTGCATGAAAGCCGGAGGGGCAATCTCTCCTCTGTCGACTTGAAAGGAAGGAGAGGCAGCAAGGCAGGGCAGAAGCTGCACTAATTCTCTCAAACTTGGTTTTCCATTTTCCCGTCCCAGCTCCTTGGGCTCCAAGAGAGAACGGGGCCGAATCCCACAAGAAAGACGGCCCGGTCTGGGCCTAAGCGAAGCCACGTGTCTTCGCAGCTCCTCAGATGTCCTGCGATTCCGCAAGCGCCTGGGCCGCAGCCCTGAGTGTGCTTGCCGGACGCCCCTGGGCGGAGGGGCGGCGCCCGCTGTTGGGATCAGGGGCTGACAGCCTTGGCTGGCAACCTTCGGGCACTTCTTCCATTCCACTCGGCTTAGTCCCTCCAGGAGGAAGGTGGCTTTGCCCTTATTTTAGGGGATGTGGAGGAGGCTCCCTGCAGGGACTTCTTTGGCCTGACTCCTGCAGGGGGAGGAGCTGCCGTGTCAACCCAGGTGTCCCTGGTCCAAAGCGGGCACTCCCCTGCCCCACGCACCGCTCGCAAAGGCCCGTACGTTCATTTCCAGCCCTCGCTTGACCAATGACCATCCAGCCTCTGCTCGTGCACCCCAGGGACAGCTGCCTCCCACTCGTGGGAATCTTTCTGTTCCCCACCCCCAATACGCACACCCCCCTTCGTGTGGGGAAACTGGAAGGGTCCCCTGTATGTTTGTCTGCAGGTCTGGCAATCGTGGGATGGCTCCCAGGCGTTTAGTCTGAGGGTGGCTTGAGCTGTTCTCGACTGACACTTGGGCTTCCGTCTGCCCCCACTCTGTGCAGGAGGCTGGCCCAGTGGTCTGGTCACTGGACTCTGCCACCTGCACCTTCCAGTTCGGTGTGGGCAGTCGGGAGCCCGGTGGAGATCAGAGGGAGGGTGAAGGGCGAGGGCAGTGTCTCTGGTGTCCTGGATCCTCCCTCCGAGGTTGCCTTGGGCTGGAGTGTCCTCCGACTGAGCGCTCGCTCCTCCCTCCCTGTCTCTCCCTGCCTGGCTCTCAGAGAGAGACTACCTACTACCCACCCGCCTCGTCCCAGCAGGACCAGGGTGGCAACTGCTCAGCCGCTGCTAGCGCTGCACTAAACCCTCTCTCGTGTCCCCCACTGCACCGTCCTAATTACGCCGTCCTCTCGCCTCGCTGTTTGAAGTGTGCCCTCCGACCCGGCCGTGTCCGAGGGTGCGCAGGGGGCCCTGGCGTGGCCAGCGGCGGGGTCCTGGCTGGGCTTGCTGCCCTGACGGAGACCAAGTTCCTGCAGACACAGACTCCCCACGCCTTGGCTAGGACCCGCTGCGAACCCGAGTCAGCCAGGTACTCTGCACCTGTCCCCGAAACCACCAGCGGATCAGCCTCAGTGTCTGTTAAGTGAACAAATAAAGGAAGGCGACGGCGGGGCATTTCCCAAGCTTTGCCAGGTTAAGGTCCAGCAGGTTGAGACAGGGGGCTTGACCAAGGCCCAGGGTAAACCCTGAGCAGGAGAGAAACTATGGCAGGAAGTGGACTCTGCCCTGGGGCCTACAAGCAGAGACCAGGGTGGAGACCCCAGCCCTGTCTGCACCGCTGTGCGGCCTTGGGCAGGCGTCTAGATCTCTCTGTGTTTCTGCCTCTTCACCTACACAGCAGAATGGACAGTGCTGTGTGGTCTTTCTGTGCAGGTCAGACCAGAAAATGACTTGTAGACAGTCAAATCCCTCGTGGGAGAATTATTGGTATCATTATCCATGATCACCAGTGACCGACCTGGGACTCTGGCTCTTCTTAATCCTCCCAAATGCCATCGGGAGCTCACAGGAATTACCTTCTCGGTCTGAAGCCATTCATTAGCCCAGCTTCAGTGTGCATCCTACCGTGTTTCCCCGAAAATAAGACCTACCCATAAAATAAGCCCTAGCAGGATTTCTGAGCATTTGCGCAATATAAACCCTACCCCAAAAATAAGACCTAGTGATGGGCGTGGCTACGCAGCGTATCTGCACAACCCATGCATTTCATCGTAAAGAAGATGAGCAGCCCTTCTCATCTGCCCCATGAGAGCTCTATTGCTCGACATGAGAGATTGGGGTCAATGGTTCTAAAGGAAATAGAGTCACAAGAAATTCAGGATGGAATTCAGGGTTTGGAGAGTTATGATGATGTTCCAGAAGAAGACGACTTAACTATATTTGAATAAATGTAGATTGCTGTACTGTACTTAAAAAAAATAACACATCCCCTGAAAATAAGCCCTAGGCTGTCTTCTTGAGGAAAAATAAATATAAGACCCTATCTTATTTTCAGGGAAACACGGTATGCCATTCACCCATAGTGGACTGTAGAACTAAATGAAAGAGCTAAAACTACAAAAGTTCTAGAAGAAAACCATGGAAGAAACAGAAATAAACTTAGGGTAGGCAAATTCTTTTTTTTTTTTTTTTTGAGACGGAGTCTTGCTCTGTTGCCCAAGGTGAAGTGTAGTGGTGCCATCACAGCTCACAGCAACCTCAAACTCCTGGGCTCAAGCGATCCCCTTGCCTCAGCCTCCTGAGTAGCTGGGACTATAGGTGCACACCACCACACTGGGCTAATTTTTCTATTATTTTAGTAGAGACGAGGTCACACTCTTGCTTAGGCTGGTCTCCAACTCCTGAGCTCAAGCGATCCTACCATCTCAGCCTCCCAAAGTGCTAGGATTCCAGGCTTGAGCCACCGCGCCCAGCTGCAAATTCCTAATGGACATGAAAATATAAGCACAAACTATAAAAGAAAAAAAGTGATGAATTGTACTCTACAAAAATTAAAAACTTTGCTTTGCAAAATAAGCCGTTAAAGAAAACAAAGCGAAAAGAGAAGTCACAGACCAGGAGAAAATATTTTGAAAACATATTCAGTAAAGGACTTTTATCCAGAATATATAGTTTTAAAAACTCAGATAATAATAAGATAACCAATTTTAAAAATGGGCAAGAGACTTGAACAGATACTTGGCTGCGCAAGATGAATTAACAGCCAACAAGTACATGAAAAGAAGCCCAACATCATCAGTCATTAGGAAAGCGCAAATTAGAAGCACAAGAGACGCCACCGCGCGCCCATAAGAACAGCTAAACTTTCAGAAGACTGAAACTACGAACTGCTGATGAGGACGTGGAACGCCTGTGTCCTGCAGGAGCCCGTGAGGAAAGCTGGCCTCTCCGGAGACCACGTTGCAGTTTCTCACACAGTTAAACAGATACTCACCGTGTGACCCAGCAAGTCCACGTGAGAAGTGCAATTTTACATCCACACGAATGTGGCCAGTTGGGTTTTTGTATTAATGTTTATGAGCGCGTGGATTTGACCGTAGTGAGCGTGTCTCAGATCACTACAGTCATGGCATGCGTGTGCCAGCCTCGTGTGGCCTCGTCCCGTTGGCCTCTGAGCCCCTCCCCGCATCGCGAGTGTGTGGTGAAGCACGCGTGACACAACATTGACCACTTTAGCCGATTTCCACTGTGCAGTTCCGAGGCACTGGGCACCTTTCTGTTGTGCGGCCACCGCCACTGTGCATCCCAGCCTTCCCAGCTGTCCCCATTAGACACGACACCCCACCCCCGGCCCCAGCCCTGGCGCCCTCTCTGTCTCCACGGATCCGACTTCTCTGGGGACCTCGGGTAAGTGGAGTCGCACAGGATTTGGCCTTTGTCACCGCCATTTCACTGAGCATCATGTCCTCAGGGCTCCTCCATGTTGCAGCAGGTGTCGGAATGTCCTTCCTCCGTAAGACTGAATAGCGCCGCCTGCGTGCACAGGTCACGCCTGTTCACCCACGCGTCCGTGCTGGGCACATGGTCATTTCCACCTTGTGCTGCTGGAACCACACTGACGCGAACATGGCTGCGGACATCGGTTCTGGCCCCCACGCCGCTCGTTCCCTGCATACCCCGAAGCGGATTTGCTGGTCACCGGGCCGTTCTGTTGTTAGCTTTCTGGGGGACAGCCACACTGTCTTCCACACAGCTGCCCGTGTGACGTTCCCGCCACCGTGCACAGGGCTCCCGTTCGTCCTCATCCTCGCTGACGCTGTTGGCTGGCACCTCCTGAGGGCGTGAGGTGGCACCGAGCCCTCTGACGAGACCTTCGCCTTGGCACCTCCCTTGCCCTCGGGTTTACGGGACTGTCCCGGCTCAGGCTGTGCAGGTCCTACCCCGCCTGGAATCGGCTCTTTCCTGAGGCGCCTCCTATCTTCAGTGAGAAACGTATTTCACAACCATGCTCCGGGCACTGAGCTCAGAGTCGCCTGCCTGGGGGCCGTCCGTCCTCAGGTTCTCAGTGGTCGGAGGAGGAAGGTACCAGGCAAGTGGCCACTCACATCCAGCAGCCTGGGGACAAGGGACTGGGTGAGTGCCACCTGGCAGGGCGGGTCTCAGCCATGAGACGGTGTTTAGGTTGGCAGTGGGCTATGGAGGGAGCAGCGGGGTGACATAGAGAAGCTTCCAGACTTAGTTACGGGAAGTGCAAGTGCCCGGACATGGGAGCAAATACCCATGTGAGTACAGGCCCTGAGCAGAGAGGAGGAGGCCCGGCTGGAGCACGGGGCCTAGTAGGCAAGAGGCTGAGGACTTTGCATCTTGCCCTGAGTGTGTGCGAGGAGCCGTTGGGTGCCTAATGGGGGGGGGGGGCACAGTCTGACGTACGTCATAGGAGGATTCCTTGGCTTTTCCTTGTAGAACGGGTCTTAGAGAAGTGAGGAGAGGCCAGGACGTGAGTAGGGGCGAGGCCCGGCCTGGCAGGGGAGGGCAGGTGTTCCCAGGAAGGGACAGCGAATTCCGTGTGGATCCCACAGCAGCCCTGTGAGGTGTGTGCTATTTTCCCGGGTCCTAGTGGGGGCATCAAAGGTCTGTGAAGGCCACAACTGCCAAGAGGTCATCTGGGACCAGATCTAAGCGCCCCGATGAGGGGCTCTATGGTACATGTTCAATATTTTGTTGAAACTATTTGGTATGCAAGCTTTTACTTCCAACTCAAAACTTACATGGACCTTTCCGTGGGGCTTTACTGGGTCCCAAGTGCTTTCACATTTATTGATATTATATTTGATCTCCCTAGAATCTTTCAAAGTAACCAGGGCAAGTCCTACTTATTCCTGCTCTACGGAAAAGGAAACTGAGGCCTGGGCATCTGCAGAGATCAGACACACAGCTGCTAGTGCTGAGTTTCAGCCCGAGAGTGAGCACCAAGAGCCAAAATTTGTAACATATGCAAACTAGTACAGCCAATCCCAGCTCCGCGGCGGCAACTGCCTGTGAAGGGCCGGTCAGTGTCCTGGATACGTGACTCCTGCGTCCTCCCTCAGAGCTCTGGGCGCATCTGCCTCAGGGCATGTCCACCCACACGCCTTCCCGTGTCCACACGTGACAGTGAGCTCCTTGAAGGCGAGGCCAAATCTAACTTATCGCTCTATTGTTTCACTGCCTGACTCTGTGGCTGGCAGTGGCAAGTGCCGGCAAGTGAGTTTGGACAAGTGACGTAGGCAGTTGCAAATCTGAACTGGACCTCGCAAGAGACCAGGAAAGGCCTAAGGGACCAGCCGGGGCAGAGATGGGGTCCACTTTGGGAAGGGGGTGTCTGGCTGGTCGGGAAGCAGCTGCAGTCAGCACCTGGGACAGCTCCCAGCACCTGCAGGCCCCTCCGCCCCACCTCCAACACCCGGGCACACACTGGGCCTTCCTGGGTCTCCTCTGTCTGTGACTTCCTGGGCAGGGGTTGCCAGGATCTATCAGACGGTGGCTTTCTCTTCTCCTGGAGGATGTGGGATTCGGAGGGCCGGTGGTGGAAGAGCCGGTGGAATGAGGCGATCATTACCCTGATGCCGCAGTGCAGAGGGGGGACGGCAGTGTGGAAGGGGACGACGCAGAGGTTATTTTCCTGGAGTGGCAGCTGAGCCCCAGGACTGCAGGACCTGAGCTAGGCAGGGCTCCTGCACACGGGTCCTGTGGGGCAGGAGGCTCGATTTAGACCTGGCCTTGGGAACACGGCCTCAGGTCTAGTGCAGTCCAGGCGCTGTGGGAGACTCGGGAAAGCTGAGACATGCCCTCCTGCCACTCCCCGCCCCCCAAGGGACCTGGCAGGTTTCCTGCTCTCTTCCTCTGACCATCTGCCTCCAAGGTAGAGCCAGGACCCAAAGCTGCACGTGCGCCAGGGGCCCTGGCCCCAGACTCTGAGACAAAGGAGAGAAATAGCCGTTCTGTCCGGCAGAGAGCAGAGGGGCTGCACGCTGAGGTGCAAGTGAGGACCGCGGCTACGATCCAGGCTCCTCTCATGTGCTGTGTGACTCTAGGCACGTCCCACCCTTTCTGCTCCAGGGACAATTACATGATGGGCATAATTACACCCACTTCATCTTGTCACGGTGTCCTTAACGGGCCTCCTGCAGGCTGGGTCCACAGCTTTACCCACCCAGGGCTCCACCCAGGGGTCCTCTCCTCTCGCCAGGAGAGCCTGGACGAGCAAGGCGCCCCCCTCACCCCCAGCTGTGGGCTGTGGGAGTCTGCGGTGTGGCAGACTGCAAGGAGGTGGTGGGTCGTCCTCCCCTGACTGTCACACTGTGTCCTCTCTTCCCAGAAACGCTTCTAAGTTTAGGCAAGCATCATTTCTTTCTGATGAGAAAGATGATGCCAGTAACCAGAATAGCTCAGAGCAGGGGCGGGACGAGGGCCCAGGTAGGGGCAGAACCAGCAGCAACTAATTCTTCAGTGTCACCCTCACAATCAATTGCCGACAGGTTGTTCCTGGAACAGGTGGGCAACGTGCTCTTTCAAACGAACTCACTGTCTGTCTCTGCCCCTCCCCACACGGGAAGTGGGAAGACCTCGGACGTGGGTCTCCTCGGCGGCCCACCTGCCGGTCCAGGCGGACTGGCGATGTCTGGGCTCCTTCCTGCTCCGGCTCCCAGATTACGAGATTCCCACTTCCCTGCTGGGGACACTGAAGAAGATGAGTGATCTGGAGGACAGATGTCATTGTGCATCGCATACCCGGTGACTTACATGACAGTCATCCCTCAGGTGGGTTCCAGGGCCCCCTTGGATACCGAAACATGGGGACTCTCAGGTCCCTGATATAAAATGCTGCAGTGTTGCATGTAGCCTGGGCACAGGCCCTGCACTCTTTAAATCACGTCTAGGTCTATACTGCCTGTGACAATGTAAATGCTATATAAATACCTCTTACACTGCATTTTTTGGTATTATGTTTTATTTTTTTCCCCAATATTTTTGATCCCCCGCTGGTTGAATCCGAGGATGAAAGGCCTGCAGATAGGAAGGGCCGACTGTGTTTTCGTACTCAAGACAAACCCGGAGGCTAGATGATGTTGCTGCCACTTGGGGATGAGCCACCTGAGGCCCAGAGGGTGAAACAGCTTCCCAGGTCACAGCAGGACCCAGCAGAGCTGGGGGTTGAAGCCAAGGCCTGTGTGAGACTGAAGCCTGCGCTTCTCCCACGGGGCCACCGTGTTCTCTCTGCAGTAAGCACCTACCGGGCCACGTGGCGGCGGCACTGGTAGTGGCAGGGATGCAGCCTGCGGTGGCCCCTGCCTCAGGCACAGAGAGAAGGACCGACTCTGACCAGTGTCAGTGAGGTGACACCTTGGTAGGGAGAGAGCTGGAGTGGAGATGGAATAGTGTCCCCAAGTTCATGTCTGCCCGGGACCTCAGAATGTGACCTTGTTTGGAAACAGGGTCTTTACAGACGTGATTAAGGCAAGGGCTAGAGATGAGGTCATCCTGGATTAACCAGGTAGAGCCCAAATCCAGTGATTGGTGTCCTTATAAGTAGAAGAGGCCACGTGGCCACAGAGGTGGAGGCTGGAGTGACGTGGCCACAAGCCCAGAGACGCCTGGAGTCCCCAGGAGCTGGAAGAGGCAGGAGAGTCCTCCCCCAGAGCCTTTGGAGGGAGCACAGCCCTGCTGGCACTTCTGGCCTTGGAACTATGGGAGGATCAACCTGCTGTTCAATGCACCCAGCTTGGGAAACTTCGTTCCAGTGGCCCAGGAGGCCCATACACCTGGGACCAGGGTCAGCAGAGCCGGCAGGTTCTAGAGGGTGAGAACTTGCTGGGCTGCTCCGGGACTCCTGGCCTCCAACACTCTTCTGGGAAGGACAGCAAAGGGTGGTGGGGAGTCCTGGGTGAGGTTCTCAAACTGGGGCAGCCTTACCCGCAGGGCTTGTGAAAATACCGACAGTGGGGCCACCGCCCTGGAGCCGCTGGGGTGGCCGTGAGTGGTTGGCTGGTGCGAGACCAGGCCTAGGCCCAGTGTCACAGAGTGCAGCACTGTAGGACCTCCTGTTTCTCCTGTGGGCACACCCTCGATAAGCCCTTGTGTCAGGCTCTGCTTCCAGGGAACCCGACCTAACAGAGATGCACCCATCCATCCCTCCATTCCGCACGGAGGGAGCTGTGTAGATCAGGTGTTTAAAAAGGCTCTTGGCCGCCAGTGGGGAAAAAGACAGAGGTGGTGCTGCCCACAGGCACTGGCAGATAATCCCAAGAACCACACAAGACAAAGCCCTCTGCATGCTGGTCACAGGGCTGGGGGAAGGCCCAGCAGGGGCTGAATAGGCAGCTAACAGTTGGGCTGGAGGGCAGGGGGCCCAGGCAGAGGGCACAGCACATGGCAGGGCCAGAAGGCCTGAAGGAGTGGTGATGCAGTGAGCTGGAGGAATAGAAACCCCGCTGTGTGTGGCTAGGGTGCAGAGAGGCATGCTCCAGTCTACTTCGTCCTCCCAGCCCATGTCCAAGCTAATGGCAAGTACTGCTGGCTCAGCCTTCTAACCACACCCCAAGTCTGAGCACTCCCCCACCCCCACCACACTCCTCCCAGCTGTGCACCACGATCACTCAGCCAAATCACCCCAAAGCCTCCTCCCTGGTCTCCCAGCTTTCCCACTGCACCCAGAGATTGCTCTGGAAACCGCAGCCAGAGGATCCTTTTCTCACCTGACTTCTCTCTGCTCCGGTGTCTGCAGCAACTTGTCCCTGTGCTCAGGAAAAACCAACGCCTTCTCAGTGAAGACCTCTCTGCTGTCCACTCTGAACCAGCCTCTCCAACCTTCATAGTCTCTCTCCCGCTAAACTGTAAGCTCTGCAGAGGGCAGAGATCTCTGTCTGTTTGGGCGTGTGTCCCCAGCCTACAGATGGGTGCTCCAACACCTAGAGACTTCATGGAGGGGGAGCAGCAGGATACAGTGTCTGAGAAGGAGCCCCCGGGGAGGGGATGGAAAGCGAGGGGTGCGTACACATCCCACCCCACGCCAGGCAGCTCTGTGCTCAACGGCCTCTCAGGGGACCCACCTCCGATGAGCAGATGCAGATGTCTTCAAGGCAGGAACTAAGCCTGAGTGTGCATCAGAATGACACAGAAGTCTCATTAAACACAGGCCGATGGCTCTTCCTCCAGAGTTTCTGAGTCATCAGGTCTGGGGGTGGGCTGAGAAGTAGTTCTGTCTTTACACCACCAGTTTAGTATTTAGACCCACATATCTGTGGGTCTGCTTCCATTCAATTCCATTATTCCACTCAATTATCTACCCTTCGTCCTCACACAACACCACACCGCCACCGTTATTACAGAAGTTCAATAATCCTCGCATCTGGCGGTCGAATGCCTCTCATCCTTCTTCCTAAGTATCTTAGCTCATCGTGGCCTTTGCTCTTCCATTTAAATTTTAGAATTAGCTTACCTGGCTTTGTTATTAATAATAACAAACCTGTTAGGGATTTGATTGGAATCATATTGGGTCTATAGATTAATTAGGGAATAATTGACCTCTTTGTGAGAGGGATCTCCTTGTCCATAAACATGCTATATCTCTCCATTAGGTCTTAATGACTATCTTCCAGTAATTCTTATTTTTATAATCTTGTACCTAATGATCCTGCATACCTTTTGTTAGATGTATTCCTGGATGCTTCATTTTTGTCACTATTATAAATGATATCTTCATTGCAGTTCCCAACTACTGTTGGAATATAAATGCAATTGACTTTAGTTTATTGATATTATATCTACAAACTGGTAGAGTCTGTCATATATTCTAATAGATTCTTTCAGATTGTTTTTCATTTATGTCATGGCCCATTTACAGGATGGAGGATGAACACAGAACACAAAACACAAACAGAACACAAAGAAAAACACGGACACACATACAGATGGTTGACTCGAGTAATAATACACCGGGTCGATTTTATTTTTATACTTTAAAAATTTAAAGTTAGTTCCTTGTACGTAACCACCCAGGCATTGCACCAATGGCCATAAATTCCAGAATACGTAGCCTTAGGGAAGCAGGTATACCCTGACTCAAGGTTTCCGGGTGGTCGCTCTAGGCGCTAGGCATAGATCACGGACTGAGATTAGCAAGGATGGGCAAGGCAAGCCACAGGGGGCATTTCTCATCCCCAGCTTTTCTTAGGGTGATCCCCTAAGATCTTCAGCTGAACCCTGGTGGCTGTGCCTGGCTTAGGTCGCCCCTCCCTTGAGGTGTCTTACCCACCATTGACTAACCAGCCATCTTATGGGGTGTATGCAGCAATCACAGGAACAATGTGTTAATCGTGTGGCCTCCAGACCTCTAATGCCGTGGGGTGGAGCAGCTCTTGCTTACTTGCAACTCAGGTCCTTTGTTACACCTCTAGGCAACACCTTGTTTTTGTTATGCCTCAAGGCAACAGGAGCCTTGTCCGGAACATATTACTTTTAAATGCTCTAGACAGAACATGTACATTACTAAATTTAATTCTTAAACCAGGAAAATGTAATGTCAGTCCCCAACAATTTGTTATGTAAAAAACCACAAAACAGGAAAATAATGACAGTTTTATTTCTTCCTTTGTGATTGTTTTACTTCTTCTTTTTTTTTTTTCTTGTCTTATTGCACTGGACAGTCTCCAGTACAAGGTGAATAGAAGTTATGACAATGGGGAATCTGTTTTATATCTGTGTTTAAAGGGATTTCCTTTACTGTTTCATCATTAACTGTGGGTTTTTTTTTTTTTTTTTTTAGACAGAGTCTTGTTATGTTGCCCAGGCTAGAGTGCCATGGCATCTGCTTAGCTCACAGCAACCTCAAACTCCTGGACTCAAGCAATCCTACTGCATCAGCCTCCCAAGTAGCTGGGACTACAGGCATGCACTACCATGCACAGATAATTTTTTCTATTTTAGTTACTCAGCTAATTTATTTCTACTTTTAGTAGAGACAGGGTCTTGCTCTTACTGAGACTGGTCTCAAACTCCTGAGCTCAAGCAATCCTCCTGCCTCAGCCTCCCTGAGTGTTAGGATTATAGGTGTGAGCTACCATGCCCAACCTAAGTGCGATGTTTGAAGTAGAATTTCTCTGCTTTGTTTTTGTTGTGTAGTTATTCTTCATCAGGTTATAGAAGTTCCATTCTAACCTTAGGTGCTAATATAGTGACTTTTTAAAAAACAAATGGATTTCCATCACAAATTTTTATGAAATTTTTTAGGAACTGTTAAGATGATCATATAATTTTTCTCCTTTTTTCTGTCTAGGTGGTAAATCATATTAACAACATTTCTAATGGAACAATATTGCAGTCTTAGAATGAACACCAATTTAATCATGATATTACCTTTTATGCACTGTACAGTTTGATTTGCTTGTATTTTCTGTCGGATTCTTGCATCTATATTCATGAGTGAGGTTGCCTTAATTGACCTAATTTTTGTATCAAAAACAATTTGAATACGTTCCTTATTTTTCTATTATCTGAAAACATTTGTGAAATATAGGAGTTATTTGTTCTTTGAATGTTAGGTTGTACTTACCTGTAAAACATGGGGACTTCTATTTTCTTTCTGGGAAGATTTTAACATATTGATTCCATTTCTTTAATGCTTGTGAGACCACTTGTATCTAAGTCAGGTTTGGCATCTTATATTTTTCTAGAAATCTGGGCAGCTCGCCTACATTTTCTTTGTGCCATAAAGTTGCTCATAATTGTTTTTATTATTTCTATTCTTATCTTCATGACATATTTTCTTTGGCTTTACCTAGGCAATTAATTTTAAGCTTTCTTCTTTTCTAACATAAAGGGTTAAGTTTATAACTATCTTTCTAAGCACTGCCCTTGCTGCTCCTAGCTAGTTCTGATATGCAATATTTCTGTTGACATTCTTTGTTAATAGTATTCTCTAATTTCCATATCTTGTTTGACTTAGGAGCTAATTATAAGTGCATTTTAGAGTTTCTGCATATATGTTTTATTCCTGATAACTTACTGGTATTGTGGCCAGAGAATGTGGTCTGTTTGATAACCATTCTTTAAAATGTGTTGGTTTGCTTTATTTATGGCCTAGGATTATTTTTTAACAGATATTCCATGGGCGCTTGAAAAGTGTATGAATTCTCTGGTTGTTGGATGCATATTTCTGCATATGCTTATTAGGTTAAGCTTGTTAATTGTGTTGTCTATATCACCAGGATGTCTCCTTAATTCATCAGTCACTACAAACGTGTTTTAAAGTGTCCCTCTCTGATAGGATTTGTCCACTTTCTTTGTAGTTCTCCTCGTAGTCTGAAGAAGTTTGCTTTATATGTTTTGAAGTTGTTATTAGGTATAAACAAGTTTAGAATTATAGCCAAATTGAAAGTGTTATTTAAATTTGGTGACTCTTTTTATCTGTAGCAGTGTTTTCACTTTGAGTCTGTTTAGTTGATATTGTAGCTATATCAGCTTTTTTGACTAATAGTGTCATTTTCATTATTTTTCTTTCAATCTTTTCCTTATAAGGGTGTCTTTCATTAACAGCACACAGATTTTTTCATCCCATTCTATCTTTATCTTTTAATTTGGCATTTTACCCTTGCCTAATTATTTCAATGACTTTCTCTTCCCCATTCCCTCTATTTTTTCCTTTAGCAGGTCCAATCTGATGCCAGCAGAGCCTCTTACACTTTTCTCGATGTTTGTTGACTTCTCTTCTCTATTTTCTCTCTTTTGGTCAGCCTGGGTGATTTCTTTGTGTCTTTTTCACCTTTCACTAATTCTCTCTTTAGCTGCATCAACTCTGCTGGTTAATTTTTACATTTTTTACTTCTAGAATTTCATTTTGTTTTTTTTAAATCACATTAATCAATTTTGATAGTTCCTTCTCTTTGGCCAAACTTTCAACCTCATCTTTTAATTTTTTAAATATATAAAACGTATTTATTCTTTATCTGTTGCAGTCTTCATGGGTCTAATCGCACAGATCTTAAATTTTGTGGCTTCTCAACTATTAATTCTCAATCATAATTTTGTCTTGATTACAAGTAACTATGCAGAAATTATTTAAGGCCTGGGTTAAACGTGTTCTCTTGGACAGATGTCATTTCACTTCTGCCTGACACCCGGAATAACCAGCATCCTAGAACCACTCCAAGCCTAGCTTTCACCTGTACTCATTTTTGGATTGGGGGAACAGGCACATAAGTAGTGTGGCTCCTCCGGGCCTTCGTGTGGTTACCCATGTGGGGAGGAATTCTCAGTGGAGTTTTTTCTATTCTACTCAGAGCTCCCTCCCTCCTTCTGTCTTTCCCGTTGTCCCATTTCAGAAGTCTTTGCTGACATAGGGGTCTCTGTCCCACCCTATGAGCTGCCTGGGCCCTGATTTGTTTCCTGTCCCCCAGCTATATGGGCCCCTTGAAGCTTGGTTCTAGGACCTGCAGACAAGGACAAGTGACAAGTGTCCTCACAAACCCTGCCTTCTGCACTCCCCGGATTCAGTCTTTCTCACCACTTCTGAACATCAAGGATTTCTCTTTCTTTTCTGCCAACTCAGATATGCATCTTAAAGGATTTTACACAAAATACATAAAGTAAGTGTAGAATTCATATTTATTTCATCCAACATTTTAAGTTGTTCTGAGATGGATGTTTTCTCCAGACATCTACATTGCTATGTTGCCAGAACTGGGTCCTTGAATTTCAAAGAAAGGAAAATCCTTTTATTCATTCACCAGAAAGCATTCAGTGAGCACCTGCTGTATCTCGGGCACTGTGCCAGGTGTCATGCCACCCCCCAGCCCCCCCAGGCCAGTGGGGGGACGGGCAGAGCTACAACAGACCTGCGAGGGTAGCTGTGTGCTATTGGGGCTGGAGCTCTGGTTTCAATCCAAGGCCATGGAGGCAGGAGAAGGGAGTCGTGGGTTCGCCCACTCCAGGGATATACAGCAAGCTGGTCACAGTCGAGCCTTCATGGAATGGCACACAGAACTGCATGCGGAACTGCCAGCCCCACCTCAGCCCATGCAAAGGAGACTGTGGGTGGGGACTGTATTGGCTGCTCTGTCGGAGAGGATCTGTCTGCTGTCACAGGGAGGTCGCAGAAGGAAAGCACTGATATGCTGCGGGGGCAGGTGGGGGCAGGCGTGGTGGCGCAGGCACGGAACCTGAGTCACTTTCCAGTTCCAATCTTGGCACACTTACGGAGATTTACAGACCCTCGTTAAGTGCGGCAATAATTGGATGGGCCTGAAGTCATTACCAACAATTAAGAAGCTGCCATCGATCCCACGGCAAGTGGGCAGTTTAGGGCACTTGAGACAGGTCCTCATGGGAGGCTACTCCTCCTTCTCTGGGGACAGTTGGATGCCACACCTGCCACGGACACACCGTGCTGATGGGGGGCCTGGTGGGTCCTCGCCAGCCCTGGCCTGGGCGTGGCGGCACAGCGGGTGGCAGAGCACAGGCTCCGGATCAGAGGGGTTTGGGCGCAAACCCAGAGGTGACCTTGGGCAACAGCTCAGAGCCCCCACCTCCTCTCCTTCCGCGCAGGGTGCACCCCCGTCCCGGCCTGGCTGGGGAGGCCACAGAGGTAATGTCCGCCGGGAACACGGCGGCCACGCGGTGTGGCGCGGCTCCTGTTGAACTGAAACCCGTGCTGGCCCTGCAGCCCGGTGGTGCGCTACATCATGCCGCGTTATCAGTAAGAACGTGACCTGGAGCCTGGGCGGGCGGAAATGAGCCCGGGCAGAAGGGCTCCCTGTCCTCAGCCCAGGCAGCCCGTGCGGCAGCCTGACAGGGAAGATAAAGCTCCCGCCTCCTGCGCGGCCACCAGGGGCTCGGCTCCAGGCTTAGTTAAACTGTTTTTATCTTCCATAAATCCTCCTAAGTTACTTTAAGGCTCATCAGACCCTCTCAATTGCCATTTAAGTGTTTTTTCTGTACTAACTGCTTCTTGTTAAATAGTTTGACATTTATGCGTCTAGACTTCTGTTGTTCTGATATTGATTCGGCCCAGAAGGATAATGGAGGGGGCAGCTCTTGTTTGGCTGTCACTGGCAGCAGCCATATATCTCTGTGAGGCGGCCTGCCCTTTTGTGTCCCGGGCTGGAGCCCAAGCGAGGCCCATGCGCAATCCAGAAGGGTCGACCCTCCCAAATGATCCCTCTTTGAGACGAGGGAGGCGGTTGAGCAGAGGAGCTGTGGGTGCAGCCCCGAGGGAGGTTTCCTGGTCGCTGCTGAGCTGCTGCTCCCCGGAGCCACAGATGCCAGAGTCGCTGGTGGGGGGTAGTGAGCCCTCCGAGGGGAATTCAGCCAACTAGGCGGATTTGCAAACCTCTGGCCTTGCCAGGCCCTTTCATGCCTCTATACCTCGTCTGTGCTATTTTCCCAGACTAGATTTCCCTTCCTTCCTCCATCGTGCAAACTCCTACTCGTCCCTCAAGACCTCAAGACTCTCCCTTCCCAGGGGTCCTCCCCAGCTGCCCAGTGATGCATGTGGTGATGAAGACACTTGGAGCCTCAGAACTGTCCGTAGAGGCAGCCAGACCCCGCTTGCCAGTAGGCGGGCGGGAAGGGGTGTGCCACCTGCCCACGGCACCCAGCAAGTCTGAGGGGCAGCTAGGAGAGGGCCCCCGCGCTCCCAGCCCAGCCCCTTTTCCCCTGCGCTCTCTGCACACCCTGCCTGGCTTCCCGGCCGAGGCGGCGCTCCTGCTCCGAGCCCCTGCTGCAGACAGCGCCCGCCGGGGAGCTTGTGGGCAGAGAGTGAAATCTCCGATCAATACCCAGGAACCACGGAGCCACCTGGTGGGTCGTGGCTCCAGGAGGGCGAGGGAAGCCCAGGCGCCTGCCGCTGCCCACCCCCCCACACCGCCTTCCCACCTGCTGTTTAAAAACACAAAAGTGTACAGAGGAAAATTCCACCCTGGTTCCCAACTCCCAGCCTCAGCAAATGTTCACAGTGTATCGTTTTTATTTTGCATGTTTTGAAATGAAGGAAACTTCAGTCACAGACCAGGTTAGCGAGGCTGCTGCCCTGCTCGCTGTGCGGGGGCACGGCTTCTCCCGCGGCTTGCTTCGTGCCCACGCGTGCGGCACTTGCGAATAGTCTGCAGCACGGCCTCGTGTGTGTGCCAATGTGCACCGCATTTCGTCATACAGCACCTCTGTTCCGCCGCGCGTGATGGGCACGCAGGCTGCCCTGGCTCTGTGCTGCGACCAGCAGAGCCAGCACAGGCCCCGGCTGGAGTCTGGGTCTCGGTGTGGCCCCTCCGAGGACGTGCCGGGACTATGCACGGGGCCACGGCACCGGACAGGGCCACTCCCTCCCCAGGCCGCCTGGACACCTTTCTGTGCGTTTGTATGTTCCTTGGCTGTCTGGGGTTCCTTTCCTCTTTGTCCCCTTGTCCACTTTCTCCCGGGCGGTGGCCTTTCTCCGCACGGCAGCAACAATGTATACACTGCCTTCGGGACGTTAGCCTCCGTCCGCTCTATGTGCTACAGCCGCCGTCTCCTGTCTGTGGCTTGATTTTTATCTTGATTTGTGTGTCTTGTGTCCTGCAGACAATTTAACTTTTGATGTTATCAAATCTGTCACTCTTTCTTTATGAGCTATTCCATTTGTGTACTGAGAATCCCCGCCCCGAAGCTCCGCATTCACTTTCCTCTACAGTTTTGTTTCCACATTAAGAGTTTTGATCCCTCTAGAAGTTTCTTGTGAGACACGGATCTAATTTCTGCTGCGACAACTTCACATTGCCAGGGGAAATCTTGCTTTTCCATGATGCATTTTTCTTGTAATCTGCTGGATTTAATGTGCTAATTCTTCATGTAAGATGTGTGCACGCGTGTGCGCTCTGGCCCCGCTGTCTGCTCTGCACACACGGCGGGTGTGGTGGCGGGGCCGCCTGCCCCTCCGGCAGCAGCAGCTTTCTCTGCTCTCCGAGGCCTGAGCGAGGCAGAGACCTCTGCTCCTTGAAGATGCACTCAGCTCACCTTTAAAAATACCTAGGGCTATTTGTTCGTGGTTGTAGATTTTCTATTTCCCCTTAAAAAAAATTTTTATAACATATATTTTTTCCTGAAAAAGAATTCACTTCTTCTAATTCCCCATACATGTGCGTTTGTATGTTCCCTGGCTGTCTGGGGTTTCTGTCCTCTTTGTCCCAGGCCGTCTTCCGTGGTCTCCAGCAGCGCCATGGTCCCTGTTGCACCTGCACACACGCCCTCTCCCGCGCAAGCGTTGTTTCCTGGGCCCCTTTCTTTTGCACTTAAGAAGTCTTGATCAGAGTTTGTTTCTTTAATTAGTATTTTGAAAGAACCAGATTGAGAGTTTTGTTGCCATTTCTGCTACCTTTGTTTTCACTGTCTCGTTACTTCAGTCAGAGACAGGGCAGTGCAGTGGTTAACTACGTGGCCATGCCACCCTCCCCTGGGTGACTCGGGCCACCACGGCACCTGTCTAGCCCCTTCCACAAAGTGAGCACTGAAATGCATAAAGAATTGTAATACTCCCTCAATATTTAAAAAAAATTACTTAGCAAACTAAAGCTATAAGAGAATTTACTTAACTAATATCGAATATTTACCAAATCTATGCAAACAGTGTGCTTAAAGGTAAACTATCAGAAACATTCTTCTTAAACTCAGGAACAAGACAAGAATGTCTGCCCCAGGTCGACAGGACTATGAGGTCCCAGCCAGCTCGGTGAGGCAAGAACAAGAAATGAAGGCAACAACAATTGGGAAAAGAATCCAGTTGTTGTTTACATATGACATGATTGTTCTCTGTAGAAAACCTAAAATAATCTAGAGATAAATTGTTGGGATTAATAAGAAATGAATAAGGTTTCTAAACATTAGATCAATATATTTTTAAAAATAGATTATACTTTAAGCCAGGAGCAGTTAGAAAATCAATTTTTACAATATCAACAAGAAATATAAAACACCTAGCAATAAACCTTCAAAAAAGATAAGAAAGAGCTCTGCGGAGAAAGTTGTTAAAAGTTATTGACAGAAATTTTAGGAGACCTAGATAAATGGAGACCTATACCGTACTCATGGAGACAAAGACTCATGAGCTTAAAGATGTCATTCCTCCCACATCAGTCTACAGACTCGGTGCAATTCCAACTTCAGTGCGTGTGTGTTCAGGCAACTTAATGAGCTGACTCTCAGATGTTTATGGAGAAACAGAGACCCAGGAATGTCCGGACGCTCCTGGAGAACACCAGGGTGGGCACCTGCCCTGCCAGACACCAGAACACCTTGCAAAGTCGTAGCAAACCAAACCCCGACTCCTATGTTCATAGCCTGGAGGACTGTACATTCGTGCCCATAAACACCTGTGCACAAACGTTCGCTGCAGCTCTGGGTACAAGAGCCAAGGGATGGACACAGCCCAGACGCCCATCAACTGACGGGCAGATACACACGATGTGGTCCGTCCATACAGCAGAATACTCTTTGGCTGCAAAAGGGAATGAAGCACCAACATATGCTGCAACGTAGTGGATCTTGAGTCACTGTGCTCAGTGCGTGAAGCCAGACACAAAAGACCACGTTATAGGATTCCATGCATTGCAAGACGCAGAATGGGCAAAGCCATAGAGACAGAAAGTAGATTAGGGTTGCCAGGGGCTTGGGGAGAGTGACTGCTCATGGGTATGGGGTTTGTTTTGGGGGCGATTAGAATGTTCTGAAATGGACTATGGTGACAGCCGGGTTACCTGTGAGCTTACCAAGGCCGCTGAACTGCACACTTTACATGGGAGAATGCAGTACGTGTGAGTTATAGCTGCGTGTTTTGGAAAAAGGCCCTATTAGCGTAGAATTAGGCCAACAGACCAGAGCCGGGTCCGGAGGGCAGGTCCGTGGAGGACTTGCTCGCCAGGTCCAGGTGGAGCACTGAGCCCTGCGGGCAGTGCCTGCAGGAGTGAGCAAAGCAGGGGGTGGTGTCTGCCCTGCCGTCCAGCCAGAGGGCTGAGTCCTGGTGGTCATGCTCTCAAGCCGGCCCTGCCAGAATCAACCAGAAGTCGGCATGGGGAGTGGGGTCTGGAGGAGGAGGGGAAGGGTAGGAAGGATGTCCGGGCACCTGCACCATCTCAGCCAGCCCAGGGGTGGGAGAGTGAGGCCCATCAGGGAGGATGGCGGGGCCTGGAGCTGGTGCTTGGGGAGAGGCCCAGGGAGGGCGGCTGGAGAGAGGGCACGGTCATTGTGGCCCCACAGCACCCCCGGAGGGGGCTAGGCTTCAGGCTGGGGAGAGGGGAACACTGGAGACCAGAAGGTGGATGCCAACCCCAGGGCTCATCTGGGGGACCCTTGAGAATGTGTGCTGAGACCGCATTTCCTGAGACAGAATCCGGGAAGGAGAAGGCCCCTCCCCAGTGCGCCTGGGTCCTCTCCCTTCACCGCAGGGGTGGCAGGTCTGGGGGTCCTGGGCTTTCCTGAGCCTCGCCTTCTCGCAGCCCCCCGGAGCCCCCAGGCGGCGCTGGAGCACCTGCCTTCGGGGCTCACCAGCAATTAATCAGGAAACCACGCTGTGCGAAGACGCTCACCCCCACGGGGCGGCGGGAGGAGCCCAGGCGCTCTTCCTCTGCCTCCTCACCCTCCCTGCGGGCCCGGGGGCCAGGTCTCCTTGTTTAGAGCACCCCACGTGAAGATCCATCGCGCCTCCGGTTTCCTCTGCGGTGGTGGGAGGCACAGTGGGCTCAGGTAGGCGGCGGGAGGGGTGCGCCCCCCCAAGCTGTCTGCTAACTGCTATTTCTGGCAGGTCAGGAGCCCAGGGCACCTCGGGGCCAGACGGACTGACACTGCCTCCTACCATCTGGGGACCTCGGGCGGGCCTCGAGAGGTCTCTGTGCCTCAGTTTCCTCATCTCAGGTTCACCTGGGCCTTCCCCTGCCCCTCCGGGTGACCAGGCCTCCTCTGGAACCCGAGCGTGGCGCGGCGGGGCCTCCCTCCAGGGAGCATTCCCAGGCCCTCGCCCGGCCAACCCAGCCCCGAGACCCCTCTGCGGCTCCTCTGTGCACGCCGGGGGCCGGGTGCGGGGCTGCGGCGGCTCTGAATCTGGAACTCGCGACTTGCAGCCTGGACACGGAGGCATCACGTGAGTGCTAACGCCTGCAGAGCCCAGCCTCCCCCACGCGTGATGTCTCCATGAAAGGAGACATCCCCGGCTCCTGTGGAAGAGACTTGTCCTCACATTAAAGTCACAGCCTCCCAGGGACCCCCGACCCTCCAGACCGACCTCCTGCGGAGGGAGAGGCAGCCTGTGGGCGCGTCTGTGAGCGCTGCCCCGGCTGGGATGCCAAGAGCGCTGGGCCCGACCTGGACCAGCCTGTGCCAGGCGCCTCCTCCCACCGCCCTGCGCACCGCAGACCGCCACGCTGGCTCATGTCCCCCGCCCGCCCCGCATGCCCTGCCCAGCTCCAGGCAGCTGCACCATTTCCCAGCTGTGCTTACTTGGCAGACTCAGGTCCACGCTGAGCACTGGGGGTTGATGAGTCTGTCCCAAGCCCCCATAAGTCCTCCTCTGCACTCGCTGAGACAGGAGCAGCGCACTTCAGGACTCTCTGCTTGGAGGGACACATCCCCTCGATCAGGGCATCACTGCGGCCAGGTTTCATTTAGCACTTAGCAAGCAGCCGACCTGGCCCAAGGAGGTGAGCACAGGTGACATGAGCTCTCTGCCTTCTAGTCCTGTGTGCGAATGGACAGGCTGCTGCAAACTGGCCACAGCCCCATGAATCACGCTGTCTGAGGGGTGCCCAGTGAGGAAATAGCCATCAATTCCACACAGGAAGCTGGTGGAGCCTGGCCAGAGGTGGTGATGCTTGGGTGGGGCTTTGAAGGATGTGTAGGAGTTTATTAGAATACTGACCTAGGAATGAAACATGAGCAAAGGCAGGAAAACAAATCACTCCTTTGAGAAGCTTCCTGTGACTGCTGTCAACAAGTGACCAGGAACGTGTTCTCTGACAGTTCTGGAGGTCAGAGTTGTGACGTGACCCTCCCAGGGCTAAGGTGCAGGTGTCAGAAGGGCTGGTTCCTTCTGCAGGCTCCAGGGGGAGCCTTTCTGTGCCCCTGGGCTCAGCCCTCTGTACTTCCTAGTCTGCAGCCAAGTCTCTTCCTTCTCTACGAGGGCACTTGAGATTACATTTAGGGCGTCCTGGGTAACCCTGGGCGCCTCCCATCTCGTGATCCTTACTTACATCTGCAAAGCCCCTTTTTCCATAAAAGGCAATATTCCCACGTTTCAAGCGTTGGGACTGAATACTTAGATGACCTTATTCGAGAGCGGGTTAGGAGACCAGGCGGAGGGTGGCAGGAGTGGGTACCACGCCGCAGGGTTTGGAAACCACGGTTTGCGGCAAAGCGGTGATGTCAGAGAGTATTTGGAAAGTGGCTCCGCATGCACCGTGGACCTCGACCTAGACAGAGCCCGGCTGGAAGTGGAAGTCCCCGTGAAGCCTGAAGCAGCAGTCCCAGGTCAGGGTGACAGTGCCAGTCCTAAGGGGGACAGTGGCTCTCCCTGCAGATTGCTGCCCTGTGTCAAGGACACCTCTCTACCCTGCCCCCACTGGCTGAGCACTAACCACCCCCTGGCTGGGGCGGGCACGGGCCCTGTGACGCAGCCCTGGCCAGTCCAGCTCGCATCCCTCTCCGGGGTGGGGCCTGCGGCGTCTGACCCGTCCGCAGCCTCCGCACCAGAGCCCGCGGTTGGCACTTGAGACCGCAGCAGCGTCAGAAGGAGGAGCCCAGAGTCAGTCCCCCACGGCCCTCAGAGAGGCCGGCAGTGGGAAGCCCTTACCGCCCTGCAGCTCTGCCTGTCCTGGGCGATCCCTCACCCTCCAGGTGCTCCTCACCCTCCAGATGCTCCTCACCCTCCAGATGCTCCCTCACCCTCCAGATGCTCCTCACCCTCCAGGTGCTCCCTCACCCTCCAGATGCTCCACCCACCCTCCAGATGCTCCTCACCCTCCAGGTGCTCCTCACCCTCCAGGTGCTCCTCACCCTCCAGATGCTCCACCCACCCTCCAGATGCTCCTCACCCTCCAGGTGCTCCTCACCCTCCAGGTGCTCCCTCACCCTCCAGATGCTCCTCACCCTCCAGATGCTCCACCACCCTCCAGGTGCTCCTCACCCTCCAGGTGCTCCCTCACCCTCCAGGTGCTCCTCACCCTCCAGATGCTCCTCACCCTCCAGATGCTCCACCCACCCTCCAGGTGCTCCTCACCCTCCAGATGCTCCTCACCCTCCAGGTGCTCCTCACCCTCCAGATGCTCCTCACCCTCCAGGTGCTCCCTCACCCTCCAGATGCTCCACCCACCCTCCAGATGCTCCTCACCCTCCAGGTGCTCCTCACCCTCCAGGTGCTCCTCACCCTCCAGATGCTCCACCCACCCTCCAGATGCTCCTCACCCTCCAGGTGCTCCTCACCCTCCAGGTGCTCCCTCACCCTCCAGATGCTCCTCACCCTCCAGATGCTCCACCACCCTCCAGGTGCTCCTCACCCTCCAGGTGCTCCCTCACCCTCCAGGTGCTCCTCACCCTCCAGATGCTCCTCACCCTCCAGATGCTCCACCCACCCTCCAGGTGCTCCTCACCCTCTAGATGCTCCTCACCCTCCAGGTGCTCCCTCACCCTCCAGATGCTCCTCACCCTCCAGGTGCTCCTCACCCTCCAGATGCTCCTCACCCTCCAGGTGCTCCCTCACCCTCCAGGTGCTCCTCACCCTCCAGATGCTCCTCACCCTCCAGATGCTCCTCACCCTCCAGGTGCTCCCTCACCCTCCAGATGCTCCTCACCCTCCAGGTGCTCCTCACCCTCCAGATGCTCCTCACCCTCCAGGTGCTCCCTCACCCTCCAGGTGCTCCTCACCCTCCAGATGCTCCTCACCCTCCAGATGCTCCTCACCCTCCAGATGCTCCACCCACCCTCCAGGTGCTCCTCACCCTCCAGATGCTCCTCACCCTCCAGGTGCTCCTCACCCTCCAGATGCTCCTCACCCTCCAGATGCTCCACCCACCCTCCAGGTGCTCCTCACCCTCCAGATGCTCCTCACCCTCCAGGTGCTCCCTCACCCTCCAGATGCTCCTCACCCTCCAGATGCTCCTCACCCTCCAGGTGCTCCCTCACCCTCCAGATGCTCCTCACCCTCCAGGTGCTCCTCACCCTCCAGGTGCTCCCTCACCCTCCAGGTGCTCCTCACCCTCCAGATGCTCCTCACCCTCCAGATGCTCCTCACCCTCCAGGTGCTCCCTCACCCTCCAGATGCTCCTCACCCTCCAGGTGCTCCTCACCCTCCAGGTGCTCCTCACCCTCCAGGTGCTCCCTCACCCTCCAGGTGCTCCTCACCCTCCAGATGCTCCTCACCCTCCAGATGCTCCTCACCCTCCAGATGCTCCACCCACCCTCCAGGTGCTCCTCACCCTCCAGATGCTCCTCACCCTCCAGGTGCTCCCTCACCCTCCAGATGCTCCTCACCCTCCAGATGCTCCTCACCCTCCAGGTGCTCCCTCACCCTCCAGGTGCTCCTCACCCTCCAGATGCTCCTCACCCTCCAGATGCTCCCTCACCCTCCAGGTGCTCCTCACCCTCCAGATGCTCCACCACCCTCCAGGTGGCCACCCACCCTCCAGATGCTCCTCACCCTCCAGGTGCTCCACCCACCCTCCAGATGCTCCACCACCCTCCAGGTGCTCCACCCACCCTCCAGATGCTCCTCACCCTCCAGGTGCTCCACCCACCCTGCAGATGCTCCTCACCCTCCAGGTGCTCCTCACCCTCCAGGTGCTCCCTCACCCTCCAGATGCTCCCTCACCCTCCAGGTGCTCCCTCACTCTCCAGGTGCTCCTCACCCTCCAGATGCTCCTCACCCTCCAGATGCTCCTCACCCTCCAGGTGCTCCTCACCCTCCAGGTGCTCCTCACCCTCCAGATGCTCCCTCACCCTCCAGGTGCTCCCTCACTCTCCAGGTGCTCCTCACCCTCCAGATGCTCCTCACCCTCCAGATGCTCCCTCACCCTCCAGATACTCCCTCACCCTCCAGATGCTCCTCACCCTCCAGATGCTCCTCACCCTCCAGATGCTCCTCACCCTCCAGATGCTCCCTCACCCTCCAGATGCTCCCTCACCCTCCAGGTGCTCCCTCACTCTCCAGGTGCTCCTCACCCTCCAGATGCTCCTCACCCTCCAGATGCTCCCTCCCCCTCCAGATGCTCCCTCACCCTCCAGGTGCTCCCTCACCCTCCAGGTGCTCCCTCACCCTCCAGGTGCTCCCTCACCCTCCAGGTGCTCCTCACCCTCCAGGTGCTCCTCACCCTCCAGATGCTCCCTCACCCTCCAGATGCTCCCTCACCCTCCAGATGCTCCCTCACCCTCCAGGTGCTCCTCACCCTCCAGGTGCTCCTCACCCTCCAGATGCTCCTCACCCTCCAGGTGCTCCTCTCCCTCCAGATGCTCCCTCACCCTCCAGATGCTCCTCACCCTCCAGGTGCTCCTCACCCTCCAGGTGCTCCTCACCCTCCAGATGCTCCCTCACCCTCCAGGTGCTCCCTCACTCTCCAGGTGCTCCTCACCCTCCAGATGCTCCTCACCCTCCAGATGCTCCTCACCCTCCAGATGCTCCTCACCCTCCAGATGCTCCCTCACCCTCCAGATGCTCCCTCACCCTCCAGGTGCTCCCTCACTCTCCAGGTGCTCCCTCACCCTCCAGGTGCTCCCTCACCCTCCAGGTGCTCCTCACCCTCCAGGTGCTCCTGACCCTCCAGGTGCTCCTCACCCTCCAGATGCTCCCTCACCCTCCAGATGCTCCCTCACCCTCCAGGTGCTCCCTCACCCTCCAGGTGCTCCCTCACCCTCCAGATGCTCCTCACCCTCCAGGTGCTCCTCACCCTCCAGGTGCTCCCTCACCCTCCAGATGCTCCTCACCCTCCAGATGCTCCCTCACCCTCCAGGTGCTCCTGACCCTCCAGGTGCTCCTGACCCTCCAGGTGCTCCTCACCCTCCAGATGCTCCCTCACCCTCCAGATGCTCCCTCACCCTCCAGATGCTCCTCACCCTCCAGATGCTCCCTCACCCTCCAGATGCTCCCTCACCCTCCAGGTGCTCCTCACCCTCCAGGTGCTCCCTCACCCTCCAGATGCTCCTCACCCTCCAGATGCTCCCTCACCCTCCAGGTGCTCCTGACCCTCCAGGTGCTCCTGACCCTCCAGGTGCTCCTCACCCTCCAGATGCTCCTCACCCTCCAGATGCTCCCTCACCCTCCAGATGCTCCCTCACCCTCCAGATGCTCCTCACCCTCCAGATGTTCCCTCACCCTCCAGGTGCTCCTCACCCTCCAGATGCTCCCTCACTCTCCAGATGCTCCTCACCCTCCAGGTGCTCCCTCACCCTCCAGATGCTCCTCACCCTCCAGGTGCTCCCTCACCCTCCAGGTGCTCCTCACCCTCCAGATGCTCCTCACCCTCCAGGTGCTCCACCACCCTCCAGATGCTCCACCACCCTCCAGATGCTCCTCACCCTCCAGATACTCCCTCACCTTCCAGGTGCTCCACCCACCCTCCAGATGCTCCCTCACCCTCCAGGTGCTCCACCCACCCTCCAGATGCTCCCTCACCCTCCAGGTGCTCCACCCACCCTCCAGAAGCTCCCTCGCCCTCCAGGTGCTCCACCCACCTTCCAGATACTCCCTCACCCTTCAGGTGCTCCACCCACCTTCCAGATGCTCCTCACTCTCCAGGTGCTCCATCCACCCTCCAGATGCTCCCTCACCCTCCAGGAGCTCCTCATCCTCCAGATGCTCCCCCTTGCCTTACAGAAGCTCCCTCACCCCCACCCAGCTCTGGGCCCATCTCAGGCCACATCAAGTTTCCTTCTCTCCCCAGGAAGCTCAACCTCTGCACCTGCCCCAGAAACAGAGCAGGAAGATGGAGAGACATTGAGATTCTGCCATCAGCCCTGCCTAGCCCCTTCCGGCAGGGTAGACTCCCCTCCTTTCTGTGCCTCAGTTTCCCTGTCTACCAGACATGCCTCCCCATCTTGGGCACAAATGCTGTCAGCCTCTGCCCCGCACGGCTTGAGCGCCCACCCACCCTTATTTGCAGAGTCAGGACCCCCTTGGGCCTCTCCCTCCTGCTGGGACTGAACCTCAGGCCACTCCACCTCTGCTCCACTCAACCCTTTGTCCCTCACACCAAGTTGAGTCCCTGTCCCAGACAGCACCTTGTCCCGGAGAACTGCAGTTGGAGACTCTAGTGCCGTTTCCTGCCCAAACCCACCCTCCAAAGCCCCTCTGGGATGATTCGCCTGGGGTATTCTCCGCCTTCCCCACCCCTCCCAGGGAGTCGGGCTTGAAGCGCTGTGATCCTCCAATCTGGGTCACCTGGTGCCCCTCGTCTTCCTTTATCATGACAGGAGCCCCATTTTGCTTAGTGTGGAGATGTGCTCAACTAAGAGAAAACCAAAATCCACACGCTCCCAGACTCCGCTGCAGCTGGGGCCCGTGGGCACAGCCCAGCGTGGAAGGTAGAGTGGGGATGGCGGCGCTTCCCGGACGTGGCTCTCCCAATGGCTGGGGGCCCAGCAGGACACAGGTACCGCCTCCCCTGTTTTGGACAGACTTGTGTCTCCCAGATTCCCAGCCCCAATACCTCAGAGTGTGATCTTATTTGGAGGTGGCACCTAAGTTAAAATGAGGTCACTAGGGTGACCCTGCTCCGACATGACCGGTGTCCCCATGAGCAGGGAAATCTGGACAGAGACATGCAGGGGAGAGGCATGTGGGGTGAGGCAGGGGCCGGGTGGCGCTTCTGCAAGCCCAGGAGCACCGAGGACGCTGGCACTGGCAGGACCCAGAGAGAGGCAGGGACAGGTTCCCCTTCAGAGCTTCCAGAAGGAACCAGCCCCGCCCACACTTTGATCTTGGGCTTCTGACTTGAGGACTGTGAGATGATGCATTTTTGTTGTCCAAGCCCCCAGTCTAGGGTACTTCCATGGTGGCCCTGTCTCCCCCGCTGCCCGGACCACAGTGGCAGGCCACAAAGATGCCACCCTGGGAATACAGCCAGCAAGTCCACTCGGAGGGGGAGGGGAGGGAGCAGGAACCTCCCCCCTGCTGTGTCGGGGCGCCTACCTGGGTCTGTGGAAGACACACCTGCGTCCTCCGGGGAGGTTCCCCACACACCCTTCACGGGACGCCCAGCTCAGCAGGGCCGGGGTTAGGTGGCTGCCTGCCGAGACGCGCTCCTCTCTGCCGCTGCCCTGGAGGGAGGCGGGCCTCCCCGCAGCCGGTCCTTACCTGCGCGGCGTGGGCTGACCCCACCTTGCGTTCGCTGCCGAGTCGCTGGCCTCTCGGACAGAGATGGCACCTTTCCAGGACAGGTCGAGGGGACAGAGGGTGGCAGTCAGGAGGGGACGGGGAAGGGGTGGGTGGGCGCCGGCGGGGCTGAGCCTGCCCCTGCTGGGGGACAAGCCCTTCCTGGCTGGGCTCACTCTTCGTCTCAGCTTCCCTCACACACGCCGTCCAGAGTTCTGCAGAGTCCGGGGCTGAGGGAGCCCGCCGTGCCTCCCGCTTGCGGGGACCTTCCTGTGCCTGCTGAGATCTCACTCTGCCAGGAGACCCAGTGCTCGGGCAGGTCTGAGGGCAGAAGGAAGCCAAGCCGCAGGGCAGCGGCTGCAGGGAGGATGGCATTGCAGGCGGGGAACTCGCTCCCCAGCAGCCTGCTCGGGCTCCGTGAGGGCCGCGAGGTCCAGGTAGCCAGTAGGGGGTGGAGCCGGGGTGCTCTCCACTGCCCGCCCCCGGCTCCCCTCGGGGCCTGCAGGTGCTTCGGGCCATGGAGACCACGGAGACCATGGCCTTCTCAGCAAGGGCGACCCCAGGAGGCGCCAGGGAACCTGGGCTGCGGTCCCCGCACAGCAAGGGCACCGGGCTGGGGCGGCCCCTCTGCTGCCTGCCCACTCTGCGTCCACGCTTCCCCTCCCTGGCCTCCACCCGGCCAGACGTCCCCCCCGCCGGCTGCCCTGGAAAGAATTAGGCGCCCCCTCCCGCCTGCGTCTCCCTGGGAGGCTGGGTTTTATTGAAGTCTCTTTTCGCTGAGTTGCCCTCTCAGGCTTGGGCCCTCTGGGGCTGGGAACGCGGAGTCTGCTTCCCATTTTAGCAGCGGTGCGGCGGGGTGGGAGGCGGGGCGTTCTGGTCAGTGGTCCGGAGGAATTCGCACTGGGCCCTCACGGCTGGGCGGGCAGCCGCTTTGATGTACTTTGCCGGGCAAAAAGGCGGCTGCGCCAGGGCGGGGGCTGCACGTGGCGCCTCCTGCGCAGCCAGCAGAGTGACGTCCCGGCCACAAACACCCTCCTCCCGCCCCACCAGCCGCGCCCGGCGAGACCATGTGCTTCTGCAGACTGGCAGGGCGGGGCTGGCCCACGGCCGGTCACTCAGGTTCCAGCACGTTCTGGGGCCCAGCTGCAAGCTCCTCCCGTCCCCTCCCTCCTCTCTCAGCTCGCTGAGTTGGAGTCCGAGAGGGCACAGCTGGTGAGTCCAAGCCAGCGCTCAGACCCACGCTTGGGCAGGCCGGGCAGACGGTCACCTCTGCTCCAACCCAGCCTCCTCCTGCAGGAGAGGAGCCCTGGAGGTGCTGGATGGCCATGACCACTGTCGTATGTGACACCACGTGCAGTCATGCCACCAAGACCGGCTACCATGGTCCATGCACCCCGCTATGTTGATCTCCTGGGGCCTCCCTAAGTGATGTGCAAAAATGGGTTCCATGGTCAAATAAGTTGAGGGGCTATCAGATTGGAGTGAGCTGTTTCCTCATTGCAGGACTTCTCAGAACCTTTAACGTGATCATGTGCACTCAGAATCTCCAAGACAATTCCCCAAACGTAATGGTCCACAGGGCCCTTCTGTTCTGTGGGTACCTCAAAGGCCTTTCCCCACAGCACGCCCCTGAGGGATAGAGCCCAAGCTCCTCAGGCCAATCGGGCTAGGCCCATCATCCTCTGGGTTAAGCATCCCCTGCCTCTGCCTCTTCCTCCTGGCCTGGGCTCCCGGTCGACTGCAGGAGGGCCGAGTATTTCACAGGGAGGCAATGAGGCACCGTCCCCACTAGTGCCCTCTCCTGCCAGCCCCTGGGAGCTCCTACTGTGCCTTCAAGGTCCACTCTGTGCCTCCTCTTCTGGGAAGCCCTCCCTGAATACCCCACTCTGCCCCAGGCTGAGGGGCTACACCCTCTTTTGTCCAGCGACTCCGTTTCCTGCTGGCATCTGTCATAGCACTTTCACCCTCTCCTGCCTGTTTCCCCCAATTTAACTGTCACTGTGTCCTCAGCCACCAGCATGGTGTCCAGAGCCACCTCGAGTGCTCAGGAGCGGAGGAACAGAGGGATGTTAGGTGGAGGCCCCACCGCTGGGGACGTCCTTGAGCTCACGGGCTTTGACTGCCATGCGACCTGCTTGGACATTTCTGCGTAAGAGCACCGGGAGGAATTTATGATTTCAAGTACTTGCCTTATTTTGCTCATTTCTATTTTAAATCGGCCTCAGGGTCATGTGGGCACACAGACTTCTGTCTTGCTCTCCCCACAGAGACACTCCGGAACGTTCAAGGAGGATCTGCACAGAACCAGCGCCACCGTGAACACTGCCCGCAGCCCTTGCGCTAACCGAAGTCGGGGTCCAGAGGAAAGGCCGCGCCCAAGAAGGAGGCCGCCCTTCCTGCCTCTCGGAGGCTGCTGGACCTGCCCGCGTCACCCTGGCTGGCTTCGCGGACGAGGTACAGGACCCCACGGCTGAGTGGCTGGACCAAGGCCCTCAACCATTAAACAGGGCACTCCCTGCCCCCAGCGCTGTCCCGTCACAGCAGGGTCCCAGGCCGGCCACACTCGGGGAGGGGTGCGGGTCAACAAAACCCAGCAGGGCCGCACCGGTCAGGGTTCCCTCGAGCACCTTGCGACGTGGCGAGCTCCCCGAGACGGCTGGGGGCCACTTGTGCAGGACAAGGCACCAGGGACTGCGACCCTCGAGCCCCACAGCCCGCCCCGGCGGTCAGCCCTGCCCCTCCCCGGAACCGCGGCCGGCGGGGCTGGAGCCGCGGGCGAGGGGCTGACACTGATGAGCTCGGGCAGCCGCGAGCCGCTGCAGACAACCTCCGCGGCCTTTCCGAGTAATGAGTCCGCCGCGACCGCCGTCCCCAGACACAGCCCGGGAGCCCCGCTGGCCTGGGGGAGGCCCGAGGCCGGCCACTGTCAGCCTGTCTGGGCTGCAAATATTTGACCCCGGTTCCCCCTAGACCTTTTCTCACACCTAACGCGCAGACCTCTGACCTGGGCCTGGAGAACGCCGGGGCGCTGGGGGCCTGTTTATCTTACGTATTAATTCTGGCGACGCGGCTTGGCCCAGAGACCGACTGACCCCTGACTCTGGGCGCGGGAGCCGCTGCTGCTCCTGTTCCAACCCCTGTGTCTGTCCCTCTCTGGAGACGGCCTCACGGCCAGGGGCGGCCGCACCCAGCAGCACCAAACTCCCTGCCCTTCCGTCCGCCCCGTTTTCAAGGGCTGCAGCTTGGCGCTGAGCACCTGCCTGGGACTCTCTCCACGCCTCTGCCCTGGAGGTGAGGGACGGGCGGTGTCGTTGGGTTTAGCTCGGCGGAAAGGAAGCGAACAGCACAGGGCACAGACCCGCAACAGCCACGCCTGAGGACCACGCCGAACCCGCCGCGCAGGGCACACGGCTTGTCCTCCGCGGCGTTCGCAGCGCAGGGCCGAGCACCGCTTTCTCCTGCCGATTTCCCTCGGGCCCCAGAGCGAGCACACCCGGCTTTCCTCGTCATAAGGGGTGTGCTGCATTTTGCGGACGTGGTGGGTGGCTCACACGGCCATCCGTTTCCGTCTGTGGTTTGAATCCAGGCCCAAATTTCCAGCGCCCTCCATTGTGCGCCGCCCTCACCTCCGAGCTCGTCTGGTTTTTCCCGTCATGTTGTCCCTTTGCTCAAACGCCCTCATTTATTAGTGACACCCCATTTTATTGTAGTGCCTCTGGGAGCTTTGTGGGCCTTTTGGGATATGGAATCAGATTTTTTAAAAGCCCATGAATAAATTCTCCCTGGCGACTAGATCTCCATTATAAACTTGTATTAAATGAAAACTAAATCTAGCCATGGGCTCCTCACGTGTGGCACATGCATCCCATTGCATCGTGGCGGCTTCCGCTGCGCGGAGCCAGCCTGGGGCTGTGACAATTGTCCTGGCTAATTGGATACAACGCCCATCTGATAGATGGAAACTGAGGTTTAGAGAAATCAAGCTCCTTCTCTGGGTTGCCGAAAAGTCATCGAAAGAGTTGGAATTTGAGCCAGCACCGCCCAAGCCTGAAGCCTCCCCGCGCCCCCAGAACCCGGGCTCGAACCCCAGCCCTGCGGGAGTGGGCGCCGGTCCATGCTTGCGTCGCCGTGGACTGTCAGGGCTGGAGGGTCCAGCAGGCTCTGCTCCCTCCGTGGGGACACGGAGCCGGCAGAGGGGCAACGGCCCCTTCGAGATGCCCCCGAAAGGCTTCAGCTCAGGTTCCTGACTCAGAAACACGCGGACGCCTCCCACATCAACTGAGCCGACTCCATCGGTCACCTCTCTCCCGATTTGAACCACGATAAAAGTTCACCATAGAGAATTTGAAAACTACTAGCGATCCAGAGAAACAAAACGGACACTGCCCTGGGACCGCCCTTGCACCTCTCAGGGGCTCCTGGGCGCCGCTCCTCTCTGGTGCCCTCCTCGCCCTGCCGCCGCCGGCCCGCGAGAGGCGTCCCCGCACTGAGCCTCCTCCCGCCGGCCCCGCCAGCCCCTCGCTGCACCCCGGAGACGGCTGCCGCCCGCTAGTGGAGCCTTCAGCCGTCGGGCTTCTTTAAGTCGCTTTCTGTCGCTAGTTGCTAAACAATGCCCTGCCCTTCCTTGCAGCCGAGGTCGTGCGTCCTCTGAGCACTGCCCTTCGTGTCTGGCTTCTCAGGAGGCCGCAGCCGGGGAGGGCCGCAGCGCTGTGCCTGCCTTGCTCCTGCGGCACCTCAGGGCCCCGCACACGGGTGTCGCGCACACGGGTGTCGCGCACACGGGTGTCCCGCACACGGGTGTCCCGCACACGGGTGTCCCGCACACGGGTGTCCCGCACACCCCTGCCCCGTGAGCACCTCAGCGAACGCACACAGGGAGAGCTGGGCAGGGCGCAGCCGCAGGTTAGTCTCCCGTGCGGGAGAGGGTGCACCTGGGCGTGTGCTGGGCAGCAGTGGGTGGGCAGGGCCAGCCCGCCAGAACCGGCCCGTCCTCAAACCCGGCCACCCTTGTCCCCTAGCAAGACGGCCGCCTCTCAGCCACAGCCCATTTCCACATATAAATCAATTTGTCTCCACTGAGGGGAGAGAATTGCAAAGCAAACAAATTATGCCCGCCCCATTGAGCCGCAGGCACTCGGGGCCGGGGCTTAGAGCGTCGGAAGGGATTTCTTTTCCTCCACTTCTCTCAGAAAATGACCACCCCGGGGGGAGACACGGCGCTCTGCACGTCCTGAGGAGTAACCCCCAAGCCCGGGTCCCCCACTCCCGCCTCCGCAGAGCTACGTGGGGGTCTGGCCGCCATGTGTAGGGTCTGTGTTAGTTTCCCATGACTTCCGTAGCAAAGCCCCACAGGCTGCCCTAAACGACAGAAATGTATTTCCTCGCGGTTCTGGAGGCCGGAGTCAGAAATCAGGTGTTGTCAGGGCCCTGCTCCCGCCAGCTGTTCTGGGGCAGAAGCTTCTCCACCCCTGTGGTGGTTGGCGGCAGCCCTGGCTCATGGCGTCCTGGCTCCGGTCCTCGCCCCTGCTGCATGCTGCCAGGGTCTCGTGTGTGTCTGTGTGTCCTGTTAGGATGCCGTCACGTGGGATCAGGGCCCACCCTGAACCCAGGACGACCTCATCTGCAAAGAGCTGTTTCCAAGTGAGGCCACATTCACAGGTTCTTCAAGATGTCTTTGGGGGATGCAGTTCAAGAGAACTGTAGGGGCAAAGGCCATGGGGGTCCCCCAGATCTGGAAGGGGCAGGGAGGCTCCTCCCATAGAGCCTTAGGAGGGGCCTGGCCCTGTGACACCTCGATTTGGGACCTCTGTCCCCTGGACTGAGAGTGCTGGTGATTTAAGCCAGCCAGCCGGGGTCACGGCAGTGGCGGGCATCTAGCACAGCCCCCTGACCTGAAAGTCCCTTTGGAATTCTGTGGTTAAGTGTCTCTTTTCAGCATCCCAGACTTTATGATTCCAAGTGCCAGAGTCCAGGTTGGGGGGACTCACTGCCCACCCCACCCCGCCTCCGCTGCCACCCCAGTCCTGTGGGAGCCCCTGGGACCCTAGATGCCACAGAGGCCCCAGCTTGAGGCTTCTAAAGGCTGAGACACTGCTGTTCCCAAGCTGGCTGCCACCCGTGGAGTTGTGTAGGGACAAGGCCAGGGGGCAGGCAGCCCCTCCACATGCCTCAGCTGCATGGGGGCCTCCCTGCAGAGCCGGGTGCAGGCTGCCGCCACTGCCCTGGGGTCAGGACTCGGTCAGGCGGGATGTGCCACGGCCCCAACTCCAGGCCCTCCAGGTGGCACCTGCAAATGCACGTAAGATGCTGTGGCCCTGCCCATACCTTTCGTAGCAAATTCAGTGCAGAAAACTCCAGCACTCAGAGCCATCAGCATGGCCAGTGCGGGCAAGGCCACTCCCTAGGGGTCACTGTCTGTGGTGATCTCAGGATTCCAGGTATCTTTGTCTGCTCGGAGCTGCTATCATGAAGCACCACAGCCTGGGGGCTTGGGCAGCAGACGTTCGCTTCCGCATGGCTCTGGAGCTGCAAGCCGGCCACGGTTCTGGCAGGCTCGGGGACCCTGGCACGGCCTCTCCCCAGACTGCAGACAGCACCTCCGCTGAGCCCGAAGGTGGCCTTTCCCGAGAGTGTGGGTGCCAGCGCCTGTCTCTGCCAGGAGGGCGCAGACCCTGTGTGAGGTCGTGTTCATCCCCCGTCTCACCCTGATCGCCTCCCAGAGGCCCTGTCTCCAGACACCGTCCCCTGGGGGGCTTGGCACTTAGCACTTGGCACGTGTCCCCCACACACGTGGGGACACAGATACGGCCCCGGGAGGGCAAGGGACTGCGGCAGGGTCTGCAGCGCAGGCCAGACACCCCGCCCCTGCAGGGTGAGACGCGCCTCTGTCACCCCGCTCATCGCCACAGACAGGGTCATAATCACTGCCTTCCCCTGTGTGCGGCTCACCGCGGCCTTTGTGAGGTCAAAGTTCAGAACAGGCTCTGAGGAAGTAAGCGGGTTTGTGGCCCCGGCTCCCGGGTGGCTGTGGACGCCGCTCGAGAATCCCGCAGGGGTCCTCCTCGCTGAGAAGCGCTCATGGCACAGCACCACCTGCGCTTCTCACACCGGCGACACTTTAACACAAATGTCTACGCTTTACCGAGTGGCGTCGCCTGAGAACCGGGACCCCGCCGAGCCCTTCTCACATGTCACCTGCTCGCTTCTCCCAGCAACTAGATGCAGCAAGTACTTGAGAACTGGCTCCACAATTTGGAAGTTATTGGCCCTACAAAGTGCCTGCATAAGTAAGTGCTAAGGGCAGAAGGGGACAAGAGAAGGGGTTTTCCTCAGGGGGCTTGGGGTCTTTGTGCGCGTGTGCGTGTGTGCGCATATACGTGTTTGCGCACATGCGTGTGCATCTTTGTGCATGTGCGTGCATGTGTGCATGTACGTGTGTGTGCATGTATGTATTATGCATGTGCACATGCATAGGTTGCAGTATTTCCCTCTTCATTCCAGAAAGGGGTTCACCAGCTGCTGGTTTGGGGTTAACAGACAGGGAGACAAATGCCTGCATCAGACGTGGGTGACCACAAGAAAGTGACTTGCCCAAGGTGACAGGGAGGCCTGGGAGGCTGCAGGTCCACCTGGCAGGGGCGTGGGTGTGAAGAAGCCTCCACAGTTGAAACTGAGGGAGTCACGGATGCGGCGGCTGCAGTCCTGGAAGCGGATGTTCCTCCTGGCAGAGGCGGCACAGCAGGCTAGGAGGGATCCCTGGGCCCCCAGCACGGGAGACGTGAGAGACTAAGAGCAGCCAGAGGGCAGAGGGGGTTACCCAGGACCAAGGCAGAGACCAATGCCTGGCTCGAGGAGGGCAGGGCGGTGGGCATCAACGTGCAGGACCCAGCAGGATAGGACCAAGGAGCTCAGTGACTCGACGAGAAGCCACAGTATGGGCAGGAAGCTGGGTTGCAGGGGAGAAGCAGACGGGCTTGGGCCCTGAGCGTCCTGCATGCCCACGCTGGGCACGCCAGGAAGGCCAGTCCCTGCCTGCTGCGTGCCTCTCTGCCAGGGCTGCGTTCACAGCAACAGCCCTGGAGGATGAGGCGCTACCTCCCTCCTGGACAGCGCCAGCAGGCTCGCTCTGAAAGCAGGAGAACCCCAGCTCCATGTTGCCACGCAGCGATGCAAGCCCTAGGGACAGCGCTGGGTCACCTCACAGGACCGGGGCGGGGCGCCGGCTCTCGTGCTTGCTGTGCTGTGCGGGAGCAGCAGGGTTCCTTGTCTCTGGCCCAGGAGTCTCTTGTCTCCTGCCAGCAACCATGAAACAGTGACAGGCGACCTTGCCAGCTCATAAAAAGGAAAATCCCAGCCCCTGGCGAGCAGTCACAAAGGGGAGCAGTTGGTTCGGACTCTCGTCCCACGGAAGCCGGGACCGCCTTGGCCGTGGTGAGAACAGAGAGGAGACGGTGACAGGGGGATGGCACCACCTGCCTCGCAAGCTCCTGGAGGACAGTCCCCTGATACGCTGTGAGGCGGCAGGCACATGTGTCCCGTTTTCTCTTCCTCTCCTCTTCTCTTCCCTCCCATGTGACCCGAGGAGCAGGGCGGGGTCCGTGGGGAGGAGCAGCTCATCTGCCTGGGGTGTCGGCCAAGGCAGCGTGGAGGGGTGGAACCTGCACGGGGCCTGGAAGGGCAGGTCAGGGTCTCAGAGGATGCCCCGTTTCTACCCAATTCTTCAGGAGTCCTAGCCCAGCAGTGACAGGCCAGCACAGACACCTCCGAGCTCCCGGCCCCTGTGGCTGCCCATCCGCCCTTGTCCCAGGGAGCAAGAGGAGCCACCGTAGGCGTCAGCCGTGCAGCCAAGCTCCAGCCTCCAGGGCGACCCTCTGCCCCCACGACCCCGCGCTGCAGGCGGGTGGCAGGTCGCCGTGGGAGAGGCGTGCGCCCACGTGCTGGCGGGCGGCTCTGCCTGCGCACGGCGCCACGGCCCGCGGCCACCGCCCCAGCTCTGCCCCGCTGGGGGTCGGCCGGCCACCGACTCGGTCAAACGTCACGGCTTCAGCTGAGAGAGACAGACTGGGCAGAACAGGCCCTGAATCTCTTTATTGAATTGGGCGATATTGGATTTATGGAACTCAACTTTCTGATGACAAAAATTTATCTGTGTGGCCAAATAAAGATGATCGAAGCTCAGGGCCAACTCGAAAGGCAATTTTGGCCACTAATCCACCTCGAAGGCTGCTTATCGTGCCCTGGGATGCTGTCATCTGCAGGGTTGCGATAGAAAGTGCCTTTTGTGTTTTTCTTAAGCCAACATTAGTAAATTGTATATAAATTTAATCTCTGCTAAGAGGGAAAGATAATCCACAGCCAAAGGGCACAGCCACCATCACGGGGCAGCCGCGGCACTGATGTCCAATCAGACACAAACTAAGAGGGGAAAATAAGGTTCTCTCCACTAATCAATTACATTTGAGTAATTGATTGTACATTATTATTGATGAAAGCCCATAATATGTGAGTTAGAAGGGAATGGGTTTTCAAAAGATTAGATTTGTATACGAAAATGGAAGAGGAAAAATGACTCTCATAAAATCATCTGTAAGTGCTCTGGGTTGGTGCCTGGTGCACCCTGGGACAGGCCACGTTGCTCCTCCCGTCCCTGTGTACTGTCCACCTGGGGAGACGTGCCTGCCGTCCACCTGGTCTACCTGGGGAGCCATGCGTGCCGTCCACCTGGTCTACCTGGGGAGACATGCCTGGCGTCCACCTGGTCCACCTGGGGAGACATGCCTAGCGTCCACCTGGGGAGCCCGGGAGATGGACGTTCGACAGAGGGGGAAGTTGTAAGGCCACAGGATCTGCCCAGGTGGTCAAAAAGTTGCCATCGGGGCCGGGCGCAGTGACTCACGCCTGTAATCCTGGCACTCTGGGAGGCTGAGGCAGGTGGATTGCTCAAGGTCAGGAGTTTGAAACCAGCCTGAGCAAGAGCGAGACCCCGTCTCTACCATAAATAGAAAGAAATTAATTGGCCAACTAATATATATAGAAAAAATTAGCCGGGCATGGTGGCACATGCCTGTAGTCCCAGCTACTCGGGAGGCTGAGGCAGGAGGATTGCTTGAGCCCAGGAGTTTGAGGTTGCTGTGAGCTGGGCTGACGCCACGGCACTCTAGCCCAGGCAACAGAGTAAGACTCTACTCTGTCTCAAAAAAAAAAAAAAGTTGCCATCGGGAACAGGGAGAGAGGATGCAGCCCCCACAACCTCAGACGGCAATACCCATGCACGGTTCACTGAAAAAATGGGCGCGTTTGAGGAGGAGCTTTCTCACAGCGAGAAACGCAGGCCGCGATGACTTCTGCAGGGGTCGTCACCCCATCCCTGAAGGCACCAGCACTGATGGGCTGGCAGGAAGGTCCCTGTGCAGGGCTGAGCCCCGGCCCCCCTTGGTGTTGGTCTTGCTCAGCTCCGGCCCGTCCTGTCCCAGGACTCCGGGCCACAGTCGCCCCCAGCTCTCAGAGAACAGCTCTCCTCAGAGGCCCCTGCGGCTGCACAGGTTTGCTGTCCTGCCTGCTGCCCCCGTGCTGAAGGTCACCCCAGCCCGGCCTCTGCAGGGGCCGAGAACCCCCCCAGGCCTTCACTCCCTCCCCAACTCCGACTGAGGCCTCAGGAAATGCTTGACTCAGAATCGTGCTCACGGCTCCCCTCCCGTGACCCACTCCACTCCCCCGTGGGGCCAGCACCCCACCGGGACCCTGCCAGAGAGTCAGAGAGGCCAGCCTCCTGCCCACCCTCCAGAGCCGTCCTTGACGAGTCCCTATGACGGCCACACCCCCCAAACCAACGGCAGTCCTGGTCTTCATCCTTGTGCTCGTGCACCGTCCTTCGCTCATTACTCAGCGAGTGCCGGTGCTTGGCCAGGCTCTGTGGGGACCTGGGACGCGGAGGGACCCACATGGACACCGCCCCTCGCCCGAGCTCAGAAGCCAGCAGGGACCACAGGCAGCGTGAGGGGCGGCCCACGACCGACCTGGGCGCACAGGAAGCCCTGCGTCTACCCCAGCCCCCACTCCTGTAACCTCAGGTGGGGCCCCGCCAAGACTGTCACCTGGTCTGGCCTCTTCATCTCCGGAAGCCCCTTCCCAGTCTCTTCCGCAGAGCCTCCTCTCAAACGCTTTTCTTTAAATTGAGATAAAATTCACCATTTTAAAGTGTGCAGTGCGTTGGGTTTTAGTATATTCACAGAGTTGCACAACCATCACCACCATCTAATTCCAGAACATTCTCATCTGCCCCAGAAGAAACCCCCTACCCATCACAGGCGCCCACCCCTCCCCCAGCCCCAACCGCCGCCACGGCGGGAGATCTGCTCAGTCAGCCGCTTCGTCCTGGGTTGGCTGTGCCCACTCCCGTTTATGTTTACTATACTTGTACATCTCATTTATACATTTCCAGGAGCCATCTCTTATTTCTTGGTCTTTAATTTTATTGAAGAGTTAGATGAAGAGTTACATGAAGTTTTCTTTAAAAATATTTTAAATCTCTTCCGACTTTTGGTTACGTCTTCCTGTCTCTTTGTCACATCTGCTTTTCCCCCTTGTCCCTTGCTGGGAGTGCAGGGCTGTGTCTCTTTTGTCGGGTTTGCTTGCTCTGTATTTATCTTATCACCTACTGTCTCCGTCATTTCCATCTCTTTTTCTAACACATTCTTAAGGTGATAAATTAATTCCTTAGTTTTAGTCTTCCTTCTCCAAAAATGAAGGCTTTATGGCTTTCGTCCTGTGCCATAGAGGAGCCTTCCTTTCCACTGAGCTCGGGTCAGCGCTCGTTTTCAGTTTTCGTCTTCTTTTTACTCCAAGGACGTGGCGCCGAGTCTAGCTGTCTTCCCAAGCCCATCCTCCTCTTTCCCTACAGTGACAGAGCCCCCGGTCTACTGGACACACTCCCTCCGGGGGCTAACCTGCATCTCCCCGAGTTCCTGGACCTGGGCATGGCCACCTGACACCTCTGGCCAAGGAAGGTGAGCACGAGTGACCTGGGCCCCACCCTCCTGCCTGCCCTCGGGGATACAGGTGTGGCGGGGAGCCGCTGGGGACCACGGGGAGGACCCCCTCCCTGATCGTGGGGGGCTGGGCGCTCGGAGCAACCTGCTGCCTGCCCCCACGCAGCCCGGACGGTCACGTCGGAAGCGGATGCCCACCGTGGTAACCCGCCTTCCGCAGGTTCTCAGCCTGCGCCAGACCCGTTCCCAAGACGAAGGGACCGTCTAAGTGCAATTCTTACTTTCCACGGGGCAACGGGTTTGGGGGGAGAGGAGGGTGAAAATTTACTAGCTAATTTATTTCTCAATTTTCTAGGAAATGACTAAAGAAAATCTCTGCCTTTTACATTTTCTTAAGGCTTTGTCACTAAGTACATTATCAATTTTTATAAGTGCTCAATGGGTCTTTGAAAAAAGTATAATCTCTATCCAAAGTAACAATGTTTCTGCCTCTGCTAAATCAGGTCTGCTGGTTCTGTGGTTTAATTTCTCTAAAGCCGGATTGATTGATTGATCATCCACTGAATTGCCTCATTCTGAAAATGGTACCTTGTGATTCCTATTGGCATGCTGCTTTTATGGAGTTCGCCTTGTATTTTTAAATAACTGGGCTTTCTAGAGTTAGCTGCTAAATTGATTAGTGCATAACACTGATTATTTTGTCTTATTTGTAAATTGTTCTTTTAATTGTTCAAAATTAGCCGGGCCGGGCGTCATGATGTGCACCTGTAGTCCCAGGTACTCGGGAGGCTGAGGCAGGAGCATTGCTTGATCCCAAACCCCAGCTCTGTGTCCTCAGGTGGAACCCCAACTCCCAGCTCTGTGTCCTCAGGTGGAACCCCAACTCCCAGCTCTGTGTCCTCAGGTGGAACCCCAACTCCCGGATCTGTGTCCTCAGGTGGAACCCCAACTCCCGGCTCTGTGTCCTCAGGTGGAACCCCAACTCCCGGATCTGTGTCCTCAGGTGGAACCCCAACTCCCAGCTCTGTGTCCTCAGGTGGAACCCCAACTCCCGGATCTGTGTCCTCAGGTGGAACCCCAACTCCCGGATCTGTGTCCACAGGTGGAACCCCAACTCCCGGATCTGTGTCCACAGGTGGAACCCCAACTCCCGGCTCTGTGTCCTCAGGTGGAACCTCAACTCCCAGCTCTGTGTCCTCAGGTGGAACCCCAACTCCCGGATCTGTGTCCTCAGGTGGAACCCCAACTCCCGGATCTGTGTCCTCAGGTGGAACCCCAACTCCCAGCTCTGTGTCCTCAGGTGGAACCCCAACTCCCGGATCTGTGTCCTCAGGTGGAACCCCAACTCCCATCTCTGTGTCCTCAGGTGGAACCCCAACTCCCATCTCTGTGTCCTCAGGTGGAACCCCAACTCCCAGCTCTGTGTCCTCAGGTAGAACCCCAACTCCCATCTCTGTGTCCTCAGGTGGAACCCCAACTCCCATCTCTGTGTCCTCAGGTGGAACCCCAACTCCCATCTCTGTGTCCTCAGGTGGAACCCCAACTCCCATCTCTGTGTCCTCAGGTAGAACCCCAACTCCCAGCTCTGTGTCCTCAGGTGGAACCCCAACTCCCAGCCGTGACGGCAGCCGCGAGCCTGCTCCCCGCATCTGCGTGCTCCCTGTAAACCCATCCCCCCACCGCGGTGACCCCGCTGGAGGGGCGCTTCCATGCCCACACAGCCAGGGCTATGAAGTCAGCCCTGGGGATGCCCTTCTACTTCATGCTCCCGATTTCGCACCGAGTCACTGTTCCCCACCCTCTGACCTCCCCTCCGGTCTCGCAGTGAGCGCAAGGGCAGCCCTGCCTCCGGCTTCCTCTGTGCTGGGGCCCTAAGGCTGCGGTGTTCTGCTCAGATGAGTGTCTGGTGGTGTATTCCCTTAATCCTTGCAAATCTGGAAATACCTTTCTCTGTGACCATAAATTCTATCTGAAGAGGCAGTGAGAGAGTGGCTAAGAACACAGACCCATCCTGAAAACATGTGTTCCCGTTTCTGACCCTAGCTGTGTGACTGTGGACAAGTTACTTAACCTCTCTGTGCTTATAAGATGGGCCCGATTCTAATATGTCTCTCATTAATGAGAAGTAACACATAAAACAAGCTCAGACAACACTTTAAGCCAGGGGTCCTCAAACTCTTTAAACAGGGGGCCAGTTCACTGTACCTCAGACCGTTGGAGGGCTGGACTATACTTTAAAGAAAACTATCCTATCCACACTGCACATATCTTATTTTTAAGTAAAAAAACAAATGGGCAAAAACACCCGCACGTGGCCTGCGGGCCGTAGTTTGAGGACGCCTGCTTTAAGCCATGCCTGGATAGGGAAGACAGTCCGCGGGCATCAGCTATTGCCATCAATTTATTGTCATTGTTGTTCCTCTCCAGGTATAGGAGCGCCAGGCCAGAGCCTTTCCTCTGAATACTTTGTTGACGCCAATTCATCATCTTTTAGCGTTCGGTTACAAACGAGAAGCCCAGCGCCACTCTGGTGGGTTTTGCCTTATTCTCTTCTTATGGAAGCGGATAAAATGTCCGCTTTTCCTTTGGGGTCAGGAACCGTATCAGTCTGTATCAGTCTGTACTCGGCTGCGCGTCCCTGGCGCCCGTCCTGTCTGGCACTTGCGATTCCTTTCCACCTGCAGGCATGGCGCTTCCTCAGCTCACAAAAAAGTTTTTTCTATTGCTTGTTCTTCCTTCTTGCCCTATTATTCGCACTTGGGGCTGCTCCACCTGCCCTCGGAACCTCTCTTCCCTCACGATCCCCTGCGCACGGCGTCTTTGCCCTGCGGGGATTCCTCCGCCGGTCTCCCCCAGCCTCATCCGGACCCAGAGACGCGATCTCTCCTCGTCGGGCTCGTAAATGGGTTTGGGTTTACAGATCATGAATTTAAGTTCCGGAGACTGCTCTCACTGCTCTCGAGCGTATCTGTTTGCCTCGGCTCTGTGTCAAGGGACGCCCGCCGGGTCCCGAGCGGCAGCCCTGGGTGTGCTGGGCCTGCACCTCCCCGGCCGGCGCCTCTGCGGGCGGTGGCTCCTCCCTGCTCTCGCCCGGTCTTCTCAGCGGCCGGGGACAGAGGAGGTGAATACTCCGGCCTTGTATCCCCCCGGGCTTCTAGCCCAGAACAAAAGAACTTTCGGAAAGCAAGACCCCGAGCAGCTTTCAGCCACCCTGTTGCGAGTGGGGCTGCTGGCGTGGTCCCGAGGCCGCCACGCATGTGCTGTGCACGCAGCAAGCCCGGTCACGCCGCGCTCCGGTTCCGCCAGAGCCCCGGCTGGACACCAGGGCTCTCCACGAGGAGAAAGGTCATGCTGGCCTGGAATTAGAAGCATCAGCACAAGCGCTCTGGATTTTCCCTTTAAAAAGAAGCCCATTGGCCGGGCACGGTGGCTCGCGCCTGTGATCCTAGCAACTCTGGGAGGCCGAGGCAGGTGGATCACTCAAGGTCAGGAGTTTGAAACCAGCCTGAGCAAGAGGGAGACCCCGTCTCTACTAAAACTAGAAAGAAATTAATTGACCAACTAAAAAAAAAATATATATATATATATATATATATATACAAAAAATTAGCCGGGCATGGTGGCGCATGCCTGTAGTCCCAGCTACTCGGGAGGCTGAGGCAGGAGGATCACTTGAGCCCAGGAGATTGAGGTTGCTGTGAGCTAGGCTGACGCCACGGCACTCACTCTAGCCTGGGCAACAGAGTGAGACTCTGTCTCTAAATAAATAAATAAATAATAAAATTTATTAAGGAAGGAAGGAAGGAAGGAAGGAAGGAAGGAAGGAAGGAAGGAAGGAAGGAAGGAAGGAAGGAAAGAAAGAAAGAAAGAAAGAAAGAAAGAAAGAAAGAAAGAAAGAAAGAAAGAAAGAAAGAAAGAAAGAAAGAAAGAAAGAAAGAAAGGAATTTCTAGCTCTGTCCCTGGTGAGCACCCTGGAGGCAGCGAGCGTCCCTGGTGCCACTTCCCGCAGTGATGGGAACCTGGGTGACACGAGGGAGGTGCTCTAAAAGGCAAGGTGCTTTTGCGGGCATGGCCATTGCACCAGGAACACGAGTGAACTGCAGCGAATTCAGGCACATACAGGAAGACACGGGTTTCAGAGGGAAACGAGGCGGGTACGCCCGTGCCCCGCCTGGCACGCTGCGAGCCCGCGCTGAGCCTCCCCACGAGCATCGCCACCCAGCCCCCTGCTCCTGTGCGCCTGGCTGAGCCCAGAGCCTCCCGTGTTGGGGCCCAGGCTGCCAGCGATGATGGGACGAGGCCGATGGCGCTGGTGGGGACTGTGCTGTCATTCTGCCGAGGTCAAGGCCCTCACAGCAGATCCCGTCTCCGTGTGGGGCGACCTGCCCAGGCCTGGACATCCAGGGCCCAAAGGCAAGGCCGGGAGCCCGCAGGGAGCCCACTGCATTGCAGACGATGCCGGTTAGGGGCTGAGCCGTGTCCCCCAAAAACTCATAGGTCGAAGTCCGAACCCCCATAGGGTCTTCTTAGAGGTGATCACATTGAAAGGAGGCCCTTTGGGTGGCCACTACCCAATATAAGATGAGGATATTTGGGCAAGGGACACGGAAGGGAGACGACGTGAAGGGTCCGGGATGAGATGGCTGTCTGCAGCCAGGGAGCGAGGCCGAGGAGGGCCCCTGCCCCACCCAGATCTCGGACTTCTGCCTCCACACTGGGAGGCAACCAGCCTGCCTTGTCTCAGGGCCCGGTCCGGGGCGCCGTGCTGCGCGGCCCTCGCTGACTGACACCCCTTCCTTGCCAGCGTTCTCTGACCGGCTGCACAGCTCTGCCTGGCAGATCCCAGGACCAACCGACCCTCGTGAGGGTGAGAGAGGAGGACCAGGACGGGTCCCTGTGGGGAGAGTCCCTGCACCCAAGCTCGTGGCATCAAAAGTGGGGGGGGGGCAAGAAAGACCGATCCCCTGGAGTCAGGGCCTTGGAAGCCTGTGAGCCTCTGAGTGTGACCCCTCCGACCCCAAGTTCTCGACAGCTCTCCTGCCCTCCAGGCCTGGACCGTGCCTTGGGGTCATCAGCTGCCTCCCTCTTCCCATAGAGGTGGCCCTGCACTCCTGGACAGACAGCTGTGCTGCAAGACCCAGAGCGCAGGCTGCGGTGGCTTGTGCCCCTGCCCCCAGCCTTGCTGTCCCCATCTGTAAAGTCGGTGCAAGGTCTGGGAAAGGCCAGTTGGTCCGGCGGGCCCAGCACAGGTGGGCTGGAGGCCCAGCCCTGCACCCGGCTGTCTGGGGCAGCAGGACCCGTGCCCAGGGCTGTCCCATGGGCCAGGCCAAGGCTGTCTCCGGGAAACAGGTTGGGTTCCTTCCCGTCCTGGCAGGTACTGCACGCAGAGCCTTCCTCACAGTAGAAGGTGAATAAAAACACTTTAATAAAACTGCAACGGCTTCATGGGGTGTCTGTGGCAGCCCAGGTAGGGACGCAGGTGGCCGGGGCTCCGCGCCGGGGAGGAGCGCGGCGGGCTAGTACCTGAGCAGCCAGCGCGGCCTGTGCGGGCTGAGCGAGGAGAAGTAGGACCACCACCAGGGCTTGCTCCCGCCGGCCGAGGGCGGCCTGCGCGCCCCCAGGGGCTCAAGGTCAGGCTCGGCGGGTGCCCCCCGAGGGTTGGCACCTCCCGGCGGGGCGTGGGTCCCGGGCCCAGTCCTCCGCAGCCCCTGAAGGAACTTCTTGGGCCCCATCCCCAGAGGCTGCAGAATGAAGTCCACTCGGCCAGCCCTCTTCATCCGGGCGGGGATGGTGACTTTCTTGATGACCTTGGAGTAGCCAGGGGCTTGAGCAATGACGATGTGGGACCCTGGGGGCAGCAGCCTCCAGTAGTCGCCATCCGGAGCTATGGACAGGTGGGATGAGGGTGACTCGCACCAGGGCTGCAGACCCAGCTCTGAACGAGGGTGGGAGTGACTGGGGCGGGACGCACGAGGGCAGGCAGACCCCAAACTGCACTCGCCCCTGCATGGGCCTGGAATGTCCTTCTCTCCTCTTTTCTCGGTCAGACTCCTATTCATCCCTCAAAGCCCAGCCTGTCTTCTCTGAAGCCTTCAGTGACCATCACTACCCCCGATACCCAAGTTCCTCTCTGTTCTAGGCCGGGTCTCCACCAGTCACACAACACAGTGTGCTGTGGAGTCCCCAAGGGCAGCCGGGGCCCACGCAGGGCTGGACGCACCGTGGGGTGTGAGCGCACAGGCTCCTGAGTGGGGCGGCCCTCCCCAGCCATCCCCGAGAAGGGGCATCTCCCTGGGAATCCAGAACAAGCCCGACTGCCAATCAGCAGCCACGACCCCAGTGACCTGGTCTGTGGACAGGGGTTGCGGCTGACGCAGACCCCGGGCTCCCACCCACTGCCGACCAGGCCGGCCTGGGAAGAGTGACGCCGACCTGTCAGGCACTGGGCCACCGAGAGGCGTCCCCTTGGCAAGCACAGGCCCCAGGTGAGGGCGAGGAAGGAGCTCACCTGTGGTGATGTCGTGACGGATGCCTTTGACCAAGATGCGGGCGTTTTTGACGGGCTTGCCGAACTTGTCCGTCACCACACCCTTGATGCCGCGGTGCACCTGGGGGGGCGGGGGGGGCGCGGGGGGTGAGTGCCGGGCGCGGAGCAGCCCAGGCTCGCACTGGCGTTTGGAGGGCTCTGCGGCTCTGCCAGGCTCCGGCTGACTCCACGTCGGAGTCAGGAGTCAGCTGGCGCGGAGGACCCTTTATTCCGCCACCGCCCTCTGACTTGTCTGCGCCCCTCCTGCCCCCCGGCCGCGCCAGCTGCCGTCTGTGCTGAGGCTCGGGAGGGCGGCGCCGGCAGGACAGACGCCCGTGACAGCAGCGCGGTTTCCCTCCTGCACGTGGCGGCCGACCACGCCTTGGTGTCATCGGCAGGCGAGAATCCTCACTCGGAGGAGAGAGCAGCCAGAGCTGGACACGCCGGCCAGCCGGCGGGGACCGGCCCTGCACACGCAGCCGAGGCTCACGCTTTCCAGAGGGAAAGCACCGCCCGCAGCTGCCGGGCCACGTTTCCTCTAAAACCACCCTGTGGGCCAGCCAAGGGGCCTTCTCCGTCCAACAGCGACAGCCGGGGCTGAAGGTCACGACGAGTAAGAAGGGGACACCGGGGTTGCCCCCGCAGCCCTGGCCGTCGGGCCCTGATGCCTCGCACTGCACACCGGACAAACCGTCTCCTTCTTGTGCCTCAGTCTCCCCAGCTGTGAAACGTGTCGGTGGCAAAGCCACAGGACCATGTGTGCTGCCAGACCCACTGTGCGCCGTGCACTGCTCTGCGGTTTAGCCAATGTGTGAACTCCCCTGATCCCACTGCTGCTGTCCCCTCACTGTGACCCACGAGGAAATGAGGGCAGCTGGTTTGGCCGATGACACATGGCCAGCGAGCCGCAGAGCTGGAGCCGGACCCAGACCCGAGAGTGCCCACGGCTCGTCAGCACCCACTGTGGCGCCACCCGCAGCCCCGCCAGGCAGAGGTTGAAGCTCGTCTCTCCCGCCCTGGCCAGTCCAGCGCGGGCTCGGGAAGCCAGAGCCAGCACCTCGCATCGCATCACGCGGTCTCAGCCCCCACATGGTGGAGGGCGTGTGACTGGCCACCACCACTGCCCTGTGGGCCTGGGCCCACCGCCTGGGTGCTCTTGCCACAGGCTGCTGCTTAACAGAGCCGCGCACCTGGGACAGTCCCTGCCAGACTCCTGTCTGGGGGCGCATAAGGTAACATTCCCCTGTGTCAGGGGAGATGGGGAGAAACAGGAGGGACAGAGGACACCCCCAAGGGCTGGCTCCCGAGCCCCTCCACCGAGAACCCCCTTTGCCAGCTTCCCCACCTGGCCAACTCCTCTCCCTTCAGGTCACAGCGCACACGCCTCTTCCTCCGGGAAGCCCTCCCTGATGACCAGCCATGCCGGAGGCTTCCTCCACGGCCCCACCGTCCTGAGCGTCCTCCCTCCCAGCCCCGACCTCACGGTGGTGTCACTTCTGCCTCCCTGCCCCGCCTGAGAGCTTGCTCACCCGACGCCAGCCTGCACGGATAGATTCTCTTCCGCCCTTGCTCTTGGGGCGCAGAGCCACCTCCATGCAGGGAGGGAGAGATGGCTGCGCCGCCCCCGCTCAGGGCGACGTAGACACCCACCCGAGGGCTGGTCAGGATAATTTGAAAGAAGCCTCAATTGGCCACGACAGACCCGATCCTTATCAGGAGGCAGCGCCCGCTGTCCTGGGGGCCGTCCGTCTCGGGAGCCGGCCAAGCCTGCTGCCCGGCTGCGCAGCGTGGCACAGGCTAGTAAATCTTCACGTCCCAAGACTTCACGTGCAATATCACAGAGCAATCCCAGCTCCACGCAAGGCTCCTTAAAACTCATTTTCGCCAGACAGCCGTAAAATGAAACGAGCGCGGAGGTCTGGCCTGGAGCCGTATTGAGTGACGAGACTCGCCCAAGTATCGAGAGGTCGCTGGCTGGCACGGCCATCAAAAAGAAGCTCAAACACACTAATAGCGTTCAATTATTACCTGGGGCTGTGTTTTTTTCCTATGGCCGCAGCCGCTGCTGTCCCAGGAAGGCTCTGCCCGGTTCTTACCTGGAGGAAGGCTCCTGATCTTTCTAGAAAGGAGGGGGCTCACGGGCAGAACTGGGGTCTGGGGATGGGCAGATCTGGCTCAAGCTCTGGGCAATCGCTGGGTGGCACTGGACAGGCCATGTCACTCTCTGACCCTCTGCCTCCTCCGCTGGCAGTCTCACAGCCACCGCGCACCTCGAATGTGAGCCCGGGTGTGGCCCAGGGACCCCAGACCAGCACTGTCCTTCCCCTAACCTATCTACAAAATGGGCAGTCCTGTCTGTACCCAGGACTGGTGTCAGAAGTAGATGCCATGTATGGGTGGGTGCCACCTGCAAGTGCTGAGCCCTTCCTCGCCCTCCTGCTGCCTTTGGGCAATCCTGTGCAACTGGCATGATTCTTGAAAATACTTGGAGAGAAATAGCAGAAGCTTCTTCTAAACCCGGGTTCTCTTCTAATGGCCTCCCGAGCGCCTCCCCGGTCCAAGCACCTCTGTGAGCCCTACTGGGGGAGGGCAGGGCCCGCACTCACACTGAGTTCTGGGGAGACCTTGGCTCCCCGGTCCAGTGAGGGATATTTTAGACACACTCTCAGTTGTCCCCACTCACTGTCTACCCACCTATTTCTGGGCGACCTCAGCCCCGAGACAGTGGTCACCCCTCAGTCAGGCTGCCTGCCCCTCCCTGGGCCACTGACAGCCCCTTTCTGCCTGTGCCCTGCCCTCCAAGTCCAAGGGACAGACATGCCCCAAAGCCCTGCCTGGAGTACACAGCCCCCTGCAGCCCCAGCCCTCACCCCAGCGCCTCCCCGAGAGCAGTGCCCACCCCATCCCACGGCCCACTGCCCCCACAGCCCCAGGATTGCAAAGACCCATGAGTCCTAGCACGCCCCACCCCTGCTCCAGTCCTCCTGCCCGGCTGCCTGGTTTCCCCACCCTTCTTTAAGACGAAGCCCCCACGGCCTCCGAGGCTGGCTTAGGTGGCTCCCCTGGGCAGCCCCAGCCCCTGCACTCCCTTGTTTAATCGTGCCCCTTTTAGGCCATGAGACCCTTGCTCGTGGGGACTCTGACGTATGGCCCTGGGATACCCAGCACGCTGTTGGTTTGAGTCATGCATGGACGGTTAACTCACAAACGCGTGAAGGTTAAACGCGTGTTCACGTAGGGCAGCGAGGCCCACCACGCACAGCCCGAATGCAGAGGCCGAGGGGCCACGCGGCGGCTGAGTCTGCCCCCCCAGGCCCCCAGAGCAGCGAGGCCGCCCAGGAACTCACCATCTCCATGAAGTGCAGCAGCGGCTCCTTGTTGTGCTGCCAGAGCGGGTACAGGGCCTCCTCAGGGGGGAACTTCACGCAGCCCAGCTCCACTGTGATCTCGAAGCAGTTCGTGTGCAGGTAATTGAAGTCGGACATGCCTGCGGCACAGGGGCAGCCACGCCGTCAGGGGCGCGGCCGGCCACGTGACCATGGGCAGCGTGCACGGGCCGGTGCGTGCAGGCATTCACCAACAGCGGCCACTCTTCTGTGCGGGGGCTGCACACGAGGTGGCTGTTGTCAGCCCACCCTACAGGTGAGCAGGTGGAGGCTCAGGCATTTAAGGGCCTTACCCAAGGTCACACAGTGGGGAGGGCAGAGCTGGACTTTGCACCGGGCGGTTTGGTGGCAAACCACCCCACAGGCTTAGCCACACACTCTGCTGTCTCCAAGTAGAGAACAAACCGATTTCTAGTGGAGAAATGGGCAGCAGGTGGCGGGCAGCTCCCTGGAACTGGCCTGGAGGTCCCCAGGAGTTTGGTCTCACAATGATGACAATGTCCATTTACCCGGATGCTGTCCTGACAACATCCAGGGAGGGTCGTCTTACTACCAACATCTTCCAGGACTCGGGGCCTGGCCAGGCTGGACAACCAGCCAGGGAGGCAGCAGAGAAAGATGTCACGGCATGTTAGGCCAATTGAGGCCCCACCAGCTCCTGCCGCTGCTCCATTTGCTGCTGGAGTTTCTTGTCCAGCAGAAGCCATGACTGTCTCTGAGGTAGGCGCTGACAGGGGTGCGTGGCACTGACAGGGCAGCCTGCGTCAGGGCCATAGGGAGCCCCAGTGCCCATGGCCACTGTTGACTGTCACTGTGCCGGTCTCAGTGCAGCCACAGTCCCTCCATCTGGCTCTGGGCCTGGCCACCAGCCCCATACTTTCCCTGGGCCCATGCCCACTGCAGGAGGGAGCCTGGCCTCTCCCAGCTCAGCCCATGGGGGCCCTTTGCAGATCCCAGTAATAGGGCCACAGAGGACCATGTTTCTGGGTGACCTCAGCCCCAAGACAGTGGTCACCCCTCAGTCAGGCTGCCTGCCCCTCCCTAGGCCACTGACAGCCCCTTTCTGCCTGTGCCCTCCCCTCCAAGTCCAAGGGACAGACGTGCCCTTGGATCGGTGTGCCTGGGCTCTGGGAGGGGGAAGCTGCCCTGTCCAAGGGAAAAGACTACGTGTGCCAGTCACGGGAGGAATGTGTGTAGAGCAGGCCGTGGACGTGGCTTCAGAGCACAGGAAGAGGGCCACCGTCTCTGCCTGCGCAGGGAGAGGGGGTTGGAACGTGAGTCCCGGCTCTGCCATCTATGGCCATGGACCTAGAGCAAGTCCTTCCCTTGTCTGAGCCCGTGCCCTCTGCAGGACCACGCAGATGGTCTGAGCAGGGTGGAGTAGGGGCGGCAGGCCGTGCAGCACAGCTCAGCTGTGCTCCTCAGGGCACACGCCAGCGTGCTAACCACACCCCGCCGCTGCCACGCCTTCACCCAGGGTAGCTTCAGCAAATAAAAGCACAGACGCCCAGTTAAAGCTGAGCTGCAGACAAATATAACATTTTAGTGTAAGTATACCCCATGCATATTCTTATAAGTGTATCCCATCATTGGGACATACAGCACTAAAAAATTCTTCATTGTCTCTCTGCAATTCCAGTTTAACTCAGGCTCCAGTATTTCATCGCAACATATTTAGCCCCTAAAAGGCACAAAAGGATGGGTCACGGGTAGAATCGTGAAATGCCAGCGGTCCTAACGCTGCAGAGAAGGCAACTGGGAAAAGTGGGCTCTTCCACATGAGGTGCACTTCCCCCCAAGGCCGCAGGTAGACTCAAGCTGCCTCCGCCCACCAGGAGGCCTTTGGGGGTCTCCAATATTCGAGAGCTAGTTCCCATGAATAGGGTGTCCTGTGAAGCAGCCCCATCCCCGCCATGGCCCCTGCCTCCCTCCCAGGGCCATAGCCCCGTCCTATGGCCCTCCCCTCCCCACCCCCCATGGCCACAGCCCTCCCCTACGGCCCGCCCCAGCCTTGACCCAACCCAGATTCAGCCCTGCCCATAGCCCAGCCTCACCTCCACCCGTCCCTGGTCCCACCTCTGCACTCTGCCCTGCCCATGGCCTCGTCCCACCCCACCCCATGGCCATAGCCCTTCCCCCAAGGACCCACTCCAAGCCTCCCCACCCACAGTCCTGGACCCCCCCCAGCCCCTGCCCCGCAGGGCCGCACCTCCTGTGAAGCTGTACCAGTCCGCCCCGTTGATGATGCTGCCCCTCTTCAGGAAGTTGCCCCCACACCTGTGCTCCGACTTGTCCATCATCATGGGGTGGACGTCGGCGTAGGCTCTGGACAGCAGCTTGAACATCTGGAAAGGCGAACAAGAAAGGGGTTTCCTGCGAGGCCAAGACCAGAGGGGGATCCTGCAGGAGCGCCAGGGCTGGGACCAGCGCAGGGAGGGGAGGAGGAGAAGGGGTGGTGTCCGAGCAGCGGGCAGGGACTGTGCAAAGGCCAGGGGTGGCCACAGGCCACTGCCAGAGCTCAGGTGAGTGCGGGGCTGCACACCTGGCCCGGGAGCGTGGGCTTTCTCGCAGAGGATGCACACTGGCGTGGGCAGGGTGTGTGGAGGTCAGCTTTGCAGTTCCTGAAACTCCTGCGGGGGGTGGGGGGATTGTCGCAGGGGTGGGCCACGTCTTCGTGGAGTTCGTGGCCCAAGCAAACCTTGTCTATGAATGATCATTTCTTCGTTCCCCTCCCGCTGGGGCTAACCAGCACCATCAGCTGCCGGGCCGCTCCTGGCCCACCACAAAGCTGGGCGGACTCTCTCGGGGTCTGCTTCTGACCCAGCCGCCTCCCTGCTCCACCAAGGCCTCCCTGCCCCACCGTCCCTCCTCTCCATCCTCTCTCTGGGCCTCCCTCCTGTCACTGACCAGTTCCCTAAGGGAAGGCATGGAGGGCAGCCAACCGCAGCCCAAACCCTGGAGAAGCTCTGGGAGGCTGGCTCGAGGCCTCGAGAGACACACGGATGCCCCCCAGTAAGCTGAGCCAGGTGGGCCGGCTGCCGGGCACTGAGCAGGCCAGGAACACAGGTGAGGACCACAGAGAAACCCAGCCCACCAGGCTCCCTTGGGAGCCCTTGGCAAACTGTAGCTACGCTAATTCCCTGGGTGGGTGGCGGGCAGGACGGCGCTGGAACCACGCTCAGAACAGGATTTTGGCAAAAGGGAAGATGCAGAGGTGGGAGCGGCCACGTGGCTGGCATGGAGGGCCTCAGATGCTGTCCCGGGCACTGCCTGTCATCCCTGGGGCGTCCTGAACCTCTGGGAAAGGGTTGGGAAAGGGGTACCTTGGGCCACACCAGCCAGCCCTCTCCTCACACGCCCCTCAGCCCGAGTCTCTCCTGGGACTTTGGTTTCCACAGAGACTGCGGCTGGCTGCAGGGCTGCAGGGTAATCGATTGGTGATTGATGGCTGCTGGGAGCAGGCTGACTTTTTCTGACTCTGGTGGGACTCATTGAGGTGAACTTCCCCCCTAGAGACACCTTGCAGCATCTGTCTCTGAGCAGAGAGACGCTGAGCTCCGTGACGGGGCTCCGGCGCACCTGCCTCGCCCGGACATTGCCCGCTCTCCGAGAGCACAGGCAGGCGGGGCCCGGGCCGAGAGTGGGGGCACCCAGCCAGCCCGCTGGCACTCGCTGAGTGCTGAGCACAACCTGGCACCCTCACACCCTTGGTATGTGCTGGTTGCAGGAGTCAGCGAATGAGTCAGTTAGTGAAGGAATGAGTGAGCAAGAGGATGAGTGAGCAAGTGGATGATGAATGAGTGGATGAATGAATGAGTGAACAAGTGAGGGAATGAGTGAATGAATGAGTGAGTGAATGATGCATGAGTAAGTGGATGAGTGAGCAAGTGATCAATGAATGTGTGAGTGAATAAGTAAATGAGTGAGTGAATGATGCATGAGTGAGTGAATAAGCAAATGATTGGATGAATGAGTGAAAGAAAGAGTGGGGAAATGACTGAATGTGATGCAGGACAAATGGGCCAGTGACCCGGTGTTGCTGTCACAGCCCCCTCGGGCCCAGGGTCAGGGAGGGCGCTCACCTGGTCTCATCAGAGCCACCTGCCCAGCTCCTGCTGCGCAGCCAGCCGCTACCCTACCGGGCTCCCCTGGGTGCCCGCACACAGGTCTGGCTGAGCCTCCAGGTTCCTTCCTGGCCCTCAGCTGGAAGTCTCCAGCTCATCTGTGGGCTCCATTTGGGAGGTCACTACCCCAGGAAAGCCCTCCTGAAGCCCTGGCCGGGTTAGGTTGGGGGCTCACCCTGCACACGCACACCACACTTGCACACGCACACACGCATGCACACACTCAGCCATCCACGCACACCCAGCCTCCATATCCCACCATAGACTAAGGACCCCAGAGCAGGGACCAGTCCCACCTGCATTCACAGTGCCAGCTCCAGGACAGGGAAGGGGCTGGGTGACGCAGGGTTGATGACCGGCCATGCCGCTTGGCCAGGGGCCTCAGAGAGAAGGCGGTGTGAGTGCTGCTAGTGGGGAGCAGGCCTGGCACTTTGCCCACCTGGCCTTTCCCCTAACTCTTGCATGGAAACTGCTGCAGAGGCAGGGACAGCCTGGCCTAGCCCTAACCCTAACCCTAACCCCTGTCTGATCCACCAGGAGGCCTGGGGAGTGACTCTAGGCCAGTCCAAGTGGAGGGGCAGGAGGGAGGGCAGACTGGGCCTGGGGCGGGGTCGCCAGGGACAGCTCCCAGAGGTGAGAGCCAGCACCCTTGGCTGTGGACTGTGCACCTCGGATTGCACCCCTCCGTCACCTCCACAACATGGGAAGTGCCAGCTCCCAGGCCCTTCCCAGAGGACCAGCCTGCATGAGCTTCCGTCCTGCGTGGCCCATGAAGGGACAGTCAGGGCTGCGGCGTGGGCAGTGCGTGGTTCTGGGGAGAGTGGGGTAGGGTCCTGCACCACCATGCGCTGCACCGCCTGCTGGTCTAGGGACAGCAAAAGAAACTGAGGCCTGGAGAGGAGCCGGCAGGCACCCTCTGACTCCCAAGGAGCCCAGCGCCTGACAAGCCTCCTCCAGGGAGGGAGGGACATGCCATGCATGCTGCAGCACTGCCCCCTGCCGGTGGTGTGGGCACCTCCCCATGAGAACTCCCGGACCTGCCAGGTGGAGCGGCTCTTGGAGGCAGAGCGGGCAATGCACTATGGTCCCCAGAGCTCCTGGTGGGGACGCCCATGAAAGGTGGGTGCATTTGGCCCCTGGAAGCTCAAGGAGAGGGGCTGCTCCCCGGGCCAGAGGCTTCAGGAGGGGGCTTCCCTGGGAGCTGGGCCCAGAGGGGCCGGTTCTGACCCACACTGAGCATGGAGGCTCCTCGGGGCCAGGCCACTCCTTTGGCTTCAGGGCACCCGCTCCCGGGCTGCACACGCCCCTCCCTGCACACACCACAGCCTCTCACCTTCTCGTCAGGCGTGGGAGAAAACATCTTTTCCTCCTGGGGGTGCTTGGAGAAGTCGAAGGGGTAGGACACCACGAGGTCGCCCCCATGGAGGCTGGCAGAGAGCACAAAGGGTATGGTCCGCATCCACTTCATTATCGCCTTGGTCTCGGGGGCCACCTGCCCCAGACAGAGGAGGCGCCCTCAGGGCTGGGCACACCCGCTGACCACTCCGCCACTCAATGGGCTTCCCCCGCCCTCTGTGCTCGGGCCGGCGCACCCGACAGAGTGTGCGGACGCTGTTAAAGGTCTCCGCCAGAAAGCGCCGTCCGGCCAGGACAAGGTGGCTTCAGCAGGGCTCACCGGTCACTGAGCACCTGCCGGGGACTCGCGTTTTCAAAGTTGTTCCCTGAATCCCAACAACAACCCTGTGAGGAGCTGTCCCCATTTCACAGACAGGCGACTGAGGCTCGGAGGGAAAGGCAGGACCTGAGGGTCCCAGAATGACCTGGGACGATGCTCGGGGGGACAGGGTGGGCAGCGGCGGCTCCTACCTTACCCCACCAGTAGTGCTGCGGGATGGGGATGTGGTCACTGCGCACGCCGCGGGTCTCGGCCAGCCGGTAGTACTCCGACGTCAGGTCGGGGAAGTTGCGGTTCAGGTCCAGGTTCTGCGCGTTCTGCCTCCCGCTTGTCCACCCGTTGTAGCTGGCACCCTGGAACACAGGCCAGTCCCAAGAGAGGGTCAGCACACTCCACCCTGAGTCCCTGCAGATGGAGGCCTGGGGCCGGGCTGAGGGTCGGAGCCCAGACGTCGGGCTCGCTCTGGCTGTGTGACTAGCCGGCAGCCCCAGCCTCCTCTCCCACAGCTGCCCTTTCCATCACAAGTTTTCTCTATCATACGCGTCACCTTTGTAATACACCTAGAGTCATCAGCGCCTCCTGTCCCTTCCACGCCCCGCCGAAGCAGGACCTTGCTGAATCCCCCCACCCCACGTAAAATGACCGGCCCATAGCGCTACTCGTAAAAACTGCCAGTATATGAACAGACGAGGAGGCATCAGGCACACAAGACCCAGATATTGGGGTGCTCACTTCGGCAGCCGCCACCTCATAGCCATCGGGGTTCATGGAGGGCAGCAGGTGGATGCGGGTGGTGTTGACCAGGCGCTGAATGCGGGGGTTGCCCAGCAGGTACTCAGAGCACAGGTACTGGGCCAGGTAAATGAGCATCTCTCGCCCTGCCACTTCGTTGCCGTGGATGTTGCCGATAAGCTTCACCTCAGGCTCCACTAGGAGGAAATACAGGGTCTCGAAGCCTTGTCACAAAGCCCTGGGGTCCCCAGAGGCTCGAACCCCTGCCCCCAGCCAGGCTGCCCAAATGTGCTAGGACCAGTCCATACTTGTTTTGACTCAAGAATCTCTGTGTATAATGAGGTCTCATCAAAGTCATCACTTTTGTTGAGCTCAATTTTTATGTTTAGCCATAATTATTAGCATGACACATCAAAAGTACTAATAATAATATAGGTTAATCATTAATCCATGTGAATTTCATTGATAGCCACTCTTCATGTTCATGTAACAAGACAAGGTGCACATTGGTGCCTCGCTAGGAAAGAAGATGGTCTTCAAATGGTCGGATAAGGATGAATGGATAGCTGATGAGGATGGATGGATGGATGGATGGATGGATGGATGGATGGATAGATGGATGGATGGATGGATGGATGGATGGATGGATGGATGGATGAGGATGGGTGGATGATGAATGGATGAATGGATGGATGGTGAGGATGGATGGATGGATGGATGGATGGATGGATGGATGGATAATGATGGGTGGATGATGAATAGATGAATGGATGAATGGGTGGATAGATGGGTGGATGATGAATAGATGAATGGATGGATGGATGTGTGGATGATGAATGGATAGATGGATGGATGGATGAATAGATGATGGATGGGTGGATGAGTGGATGGATGGGTGGGTGGATGGATGGATGGATGAGTGGATGGATGGATGAATAGAAGAATAGATGAAGGGATAATGGATGGATGAATAGATGGATGGATGGGTAGATGGATAGATGGATTATGTATGGGTAGATGGGAGATGGGTAAGTGGGTGGATGGATGAGTGGATGGATGGGTGGATGGATGAATGGATGGGTGCATGCCAGATGGGTGAGTGGGAGGATGGATGGATGGTGAGTGGATAGATAGATGAATGGATGGATGATGGATGAAAAGATAAATGGATGGAGAGATGGATGGATGAATGGATAGATGCATGGATGGATGGATCAATGAAGGGATGGGTTGATGGATACATGGATGAATAATGGCTGAGTGAATAAATGGGTGGATGGATGCAGGAATGGATGTATGAAGGGATGAATGAATATAATGTGGGAAGAAGAGTGGATGGACTCTTAGCCTTACTAGCTAGTGACCATGGGAAAGTCACTACTCCCCTCTGAACCTCATGTTGCTCTCCTAGAAAATGGCATCTCACTTCCCAGCTGTGTCCAACAGGGACCTTCAGGGGCCAGAATGTATGTTACTTGGATTCCACATCCCAGGTGTGGAATGTGGCTTTGCACACCAGTCACCTCCCTGGCCCCTCTGCACAGGGGTCACCCCTCATCTTCAAATTCCAATGCCACAGGAAGAGCTCCTGCCTTCCACCCAGAGCACACCACAGCTGGAGCGGGGAGCAGAATGGGCCTTGGGGGCCAAGGTGCAGCCAGACAACCTCTGGCTCCAGTGGGAGATGGGCCTTTGGGTTCATGGCGTCCACGCCGCCCAGGCCAATAGGGTGAAACTGGCTGAGATGGCCATCCCAGAAAAGGGACCCAAGCTGAGTAACCAAGAGGAGGTGAATTTTTCAGTAACTCATGAGGATCAAGGGTTGAATGGAGACTCCTTTTCTAGATTGATCCTGTTTGACTAGTGTGCTCATGTGGACAGGTAGGCTGGGGGCCCGGGCTGAGGCAGGACTCCCAGAGGCCTTGCACTTGCCCTGTGTGCTGAATGCTGTCGGTGCCCAGGGCAGGAGACCTGCGTGGCTGTCCCCCTTCCCCACAAGGAGGGGCTGGATCTTCATTAGAACACCCTAGGGTCTCAGACACCACCCGCCCGAGTGGCCCACTGCAACTTAGGGTAGGCAGCAAACTGGAGCTGCGGTAAAAGTGATTCCTAGTTGGCTCTGCAAGAAGGTAGCTCCAAAGGAGCAGTAGCATCTAGCATTTTCCACGCTGCCCCCTCTCATCTCAAAGCAGGATCTCTAAGCCTGTGTGGATGGGAAGGGACTCAGGTTTACAAGTGGAACAGTCACTGTATTCATATCACTCTGTGGTATCACGTTCCAGAGCACTTAGGAAGAGCAGGTCAAGTGCCCGGGACTGTGGGCTGTGCAGAGCTGCCTGTCATCCAACCTCTAGGACAAGGTTGTGAAGCAGTGAAAGTGCACAGCGCAAGGTCCCATGTGCCTCCACGCACAGAGGGCCTGGCGCTCCCACGGCTTTGGAAGGGGCTCGTCTGCTTCTCCGTGACACCCGGACCGTGCCTGGCCCCGGCCTTGCAGCCTCCCTGCAAGCCACACCCTGCACCACCTTCTGCTTTACTTTCCCGGTTAGTGTCACGTCCGTTCAATCCCCGCCAGGTCAGTGTCTCCATTGCTACTAGTCTAGTTGCCCCCAGATTTTCAAGTAAAATGGATATTCTGGGGAAATCCTTTCTACATACGGCGGTTCCATATGCCCTACGTGGGACGTGGCCGTGCACCACCGGCACCTCTGCCTGGACCAGTGCCCCAAACGCCCCCAACTAGTGCACCCCAAGGCCAAGCGGGGCCGGGGTCGGGCCCCAGGCGCGGGGCTCACTCAGCTCGTGCTGGCCTGGGCGGCCCGAGAACTCGATGACCAGCAGCTCCTTGCCGTCGAAGCTGCGCCCAATGCTGTAGGTCTTGGCCACGTGGGCGCAGCGCGCGGCCGTCCTCTTCAGCACGCGCACCATCTGGGCGTAGGAGTGGTGCGCGAAGCGGATGAAGGTCGGTGGCAGCCCCGAGGGCAGCGCCTCCTCAGCCTCCAGACCTGCTGGGGGACAGTAGGGAGCCAGGTCAGTGTCCGGTGCCCGCGGCCACCCACCATGGCTGCCCTGCCCCCCCCCACTGCCTGGGGACGCCTGACCACACGTGGCAGCCTCCTGCCCCACCGCTCAGCAGCGACGTGGTGGAGGGCCCCGCGTGTCTCCCTGGGTGGCTCTCTGCCCACCTGTGTTCATGTTTTCAATTAAAGTTCCCTTTGTAATATTTAGAACAATGTCTGCAGCCAACAGCAGCACCGGAGGGCTGCATAAAGCACCACATAGTCCTAACGCTACTGTGAATAAAAGTGATATGTAGTCAGCTGGGAAATCCCTACACTACAGAGCAGTGGAATACAAAGGAAAAGACATGTCTGCAGAGTCCTCGCCCCACAGGTGTGCTCTGTGACTTTCTGTGTCTTGTTTTCCGTGACCATCGAGCGTAATCACCATGGTCTGCTTTGTTTCCGTGGCGCCGTGTTTACGTGGCACCGTGGTGTAAGCAGTGGCCACGCCAACACGCATCCGGCGAGCACGAGCTACCACGTGCTGCTGTGGGTGCCGTGACAGTGACAGCATTAACAACACACAGAGAGCGCCTGCCCGAACCTAGCCCTGCCTACACCGCAGGAAGAAAGGAGGGGCGGGAGGGAGGGGTCCTGACACGCCTGCTGTCCACCCCGTTCCCCTCCCTAGAGCGGAAGCGCGCAGCCCCAGCCCCCCGGGGTCCGCAGGCCCACAGAAGCCGGAGGTCTCTGCAGGCCGGCCCTGGGGCCACAGAGAGTTAATGCTTTTCCCCACGTGTCTGACTCGCCTGTGGTTTTGATTCTGCTCAGAACGGTTCTCGAAGGGAAAGAAAGCAGATGGAACTGGCCATTTGGTGGCGGAGACTCCTGAAATAATCTCTCTCAGTAACCTCCTCGGGCTTTCCCAGGGCAGTGGGCTTGGCACTGGGAGCCGCCAGGCTTCCTCCCCCAGCCCTGGCCCCCCTCCCCGGCCACCTCCAGCGCCCTGTCGCGCCCGCCGCAGCGGGGCTGAGGGCCGTTCCCAGCAGGCAGCTCGCTGCAGCCGCTCAGAAGCCGGGGTAGACGGCCCCTCTCGGACCAGGAGCGCAGGGTCAGCCCTGCGTCCCGCATGGCCCAGCCCAGACTCTGCCCCAGAGGCAGGTCCGTCCCCCACCCCATCCTCAATGACCCAGTAGAGAGCCATGTATACAGTAGGGGCTCAACAGCTGTTTGCTGGACAGAGCAGTCAGTCCATCAGTGACCGGCTTGGCTCCCTGGGGCTTCTGCTTCCTCCTCCGAGACAGGAGGTGAAGGACTAACACCTGCCTGTCGTGAGCCGAGTGGGGACGGCACCTGCCCTGGGGACTGAACACCGCGGCACGGCTCACACTGGCACATGAGGCTGCTCGAACTTAAGTTTAAAGTCATTTAAATGAAGTAAAGGAGCACGTCAGGCCTCAGCCACAACGGCCACGTGTCAAGCGCTCAGTGGCCGCTCTCTCGGATGGCACGTGGCACCTCCCCTGCGTGGACGTTCCGCTGCCAGTGCTGCTGTGGGCCACACTGGGCTGTGCTGGCCCCTTCGTGCTGGAGGGGTGGACGACAGACTCAGGGGTGACAAGACACACAGGGAGGGCCCTGCAGGCCGCCCTGCACCGGGCCCTCCGTGACCCCCCTGCAACCTCTCCGCATGGCAGACACGAGGGCCCACTGCCGCCAGGCGGCTGCTCCACCCCACTGGTCTGTCCACACCACACACCAGAGCCGTCTCCCCAAGTCCCACAGCCCAAGGAGTCCAAAGGCCAAAATTCCCGTGGGACCCTCGAGGCCCAGACACAGGCAATTCTGAGGCTTTGCCCGCCCAGACCAGGTGCACAGCGGGCACTGCAGTGCTCTGGAGGGTGCACAGGGACCGGGCCACCGGCCAGCCAGCTCACGCCCACATCTGGCCCGAGAGCACCTCCATCCCCTCCGGCCACATCTGCCCCCTGACCGTGGCGTCTCTGGCTCAGGCCTCCTCATCGGAGCCCGGGCGAGGCACAGCCTGGGCGGGGGGCGACCCTCCCTCTGCACTGACCCTCCCTGACCCCTGCCTGGCACCCTGCTGGGTGCACCTGCGCCATCGCGGCCCCTGGGAAAGCGCCAGCTGCTCCCTTCATGTGGCTCTGGCCTCGCTGACCACCGGACACCTGACTGCCCCACTGCCGACAGTCCCCACAGCCTTCCTTACCCCGAAGCTTCTCCAGCGGGTCGTAGCAGACTTCCTCCTCGCGCGCAAAGTAGCGGCGGCAGTCGAGGAAGTAGGGCCAGGCCATGTCGATGGCATCGAAGGCAGGCTGGCAGGCCGCGCGCAGGCTCTCACAGACGTGCCGGCAGGGCCTGAGCGCCCGGCCGCCCTCGCACCGCGGGGCCAGCACGGCGCAGCCCAGCAGCCGCAGGTCGGGGTTGCACTGGCCCTCCAGGAGGTGGTGCAGGACACTCAGCAGGATGTACTCGGAGCTGGCCTCCACGGCCTCGCGCGACCGGTGCTCCAGCGGGGTGGGGAAGGTGGTGTGGTTGTAGGCGCCGTCGCTGCAGGTCCTGAGCTGCAGGCCCACGCAGGAGGCTGGGGAGGCGGGTGGGCACGTCACTCCCTCCCGTGACGGCCCACATCCCGCGTCAGACACTTACCAGGGGCCTGCTCTGCCCTCTCTGACCCCACCCACGGCCGGGGCCTGCAGGGACGGGGCCGCCCGCCACCTGGCAGGGGAGGGCAGGACAAGGGCGGCTCTGGAGGAGGCTGGGGCCTGCGGGACAACCAGAGAAGGGTCCTGAGGCTGACGGGGCTCAACTCCCCACTCGAGAGCAGGCCGGGGCAGACTGCTCGGAGCTTCGGGGACGAAGTGGGGACAGAAAAGCAGACAGCAGTCATGTGGAGGGTCCCCCATGTCGGGGCCCAGGAGAGAGGCCAGCAGACTGCCTTAGGCAGAGACAGGTGCAAACTGCCCTGAAGACACAGCCCCAGGGCAAAGAGGTCCCCAAAGATGCACGCTGCCTGGGCCGACTCGTGTTGCTGGGGAGAGGGCCGACCCCGAGTTGGTGAGCTGGGGCCCAGGGCCTTGGCGAGAAGGCGAGACGCGGACAGCGAGTTTGGCCCGTCTGCTCTGCGTCTTGCAAGGACGCGTGAAGCCCAGGCGGGAGGCGGGGGCTTCACTCTCGCTGGGCAGCTTCGCGCTCGATCATCGTGGCTGTTTCTCCAGCCCAGAGTGGAGTCCAGCCTGGGGTGGACGGGCTCCCGTCTGCACGCAGGGCCCCGCAGACCCCGTGCTGCAAGACGCTGTCTCTGCAGCCGCGGCTCCGCGCGCTCGCCCCTGGCGCCTCCTCCCGTCCTCGGCCGGGCTTTGTGGAGCAGCATCTCACGGCACCAGACGTGACACTGAGCCACGTCTGTGACACTGTGCTGGGAAAAGTTTTTCCTAAGTTTTTAAAAAGTCTGATCCTTCCACTAGAATATGCCAGAGGCCCCAATCTGGCCCGAGGTGACTTGAAGGAATGTTTGCTTCTTTTAGAAAACCGGCTTTGTCCTGAGCACTTCAAATACACGGGATCCCACATAATTCTCAAAATCACCCCAGGAGGTCAGTACACCCCTCCTCTTCCTCATTCCACAAAGTAGGAAATGGGGGTCCAGAGGGGGAAGGGACTTGCCCAAGGCCCAGGCTCACGGGTGCCCGCACGGAGCTGCTGGTGCAGAAACGCAGGCAGACAGGCCACGCAGCCTGGGCTGACGGTCCAGGGCTGCCCCATCGAGTGGGGCCTGGGACCTGGGAGTCACCTCTGGGGGCCGGGCGGGCAGGGCAGGGCGGGCAGGGCAGGGCGGGCAGGGCAGGGCGGGCAGCGTGCGCCCGCCCAAGGGCAGGGCTGGCCAGTCACTGTGTCTAATTTCGAGCTGTGTGAGGAGGGGTGCGGGTTTGATTAACGGGCCGTGTTAGTCATTACCCACTTGGAAACACGGGTTCAGCTCTCTAAACTGTTTTGATATCTGGAGGGGCCGGAGCACGGCCACAAAACAAAACCGGGGGAGGTCCAGGTACTGTACCGCTCTGTGCAGCTGCGGGCCTTTGGCATTCACCTGGAAAGAGACACACCATCGTTAGGAACACGGCCACTGCGCTCACGCATCCCATAACTATGCCCGTTGCCGACCAAGTGCTCGCAGGTCCCAGCCGGGGCCACCTCTGGCGAGGTCACCCATTTAGTTTTCACAGCAGCCTCTGGGGTAGACACGGCGTCGCCCTGATTCTCAGGGGAGTCTCGGGTCTCAGGCAGGCCACGTGACCTGCCGAGGACCTGCAGGCGGACGGCAGCGAGGCTCAGGGCCTCCGCCTGGCTCAAGGCGGGCTGACCAGCGGTGCCGGTGCCGGCAAACCCTCTCCAGGGTGCAAAGCCCCACCTCATGGTGCCGGCCAGTTACCTCGGCCTGAGTATTAATACTCCCATCGCGGCCAGTGTCAAGCCTCCAGCAGTTTAACAACTAATTCTCACGGAATTCTGGAATATTTAACAGTCGGTCCCCAGGGCCCCATCCTGCCTCCACCACGCCCGATTCCGACCCCACGGTATTCAAAACCCCGCCAAGAGTCAGCCGAGCGCGGGCTCCCTGCCCTTGAGAACACGCTGCAAGAGGGAGTCTCACCATTTATTGAGTTGGGGACCCTCTTCCAAGAAAAAAAGGATCAACACACAAAACTATCCTTGCAATTGTGCGGTTTCCAGGGCCCTCCCCAAAGGCCAGACACCTGGACCCAACAGCAAGACCCTGTGAAGGCCAAATAAAACCAACCTAAACCAACTCCCACTGCTGAGTTTGCTGTAGAAGCAGGTGCCAGTGCTCTGTGGGAAGGGTGGACTCCCAGTGAGGAACTCAGCGCCAGTGTCAGCTCAGCTGGCTCTGGAAGGGGCCTTGAGGGCGGCCAAGAGTGGCGGAAGCCAAGCGGCAGGTGTGGAACTGCGGGCGGGGAGCAGCCAGGAGCAGGTGGGCGAGAGGCTGGAGACAGAGGAAAAGCTCTGCTCCTGAAATCCCACCCAAACCCGGGACTGAGCCTTGGGCTGGGAAGGGTGGGCTGCGTTTAGGGGTTCACCTTAAAACTGGGGGGTCGTGAGAGCTTTCGTGGGCAAGCACCCGACAGCAGCTCCCCACACGGAGACGACGGGGGGTGTGGACCTGGTCCCACCGTGCGGGCCGGGCGCTCCCCCTCCCGAGACGCTGCCAGCGCTCGGCTTCCCCACTGTGGACCAGGCAACCACAGACCCCACACCCACGCCGACCAGCGCACAGAGCTCTCGTGTCACGGTGACATTCAGGGTCCCCTCCCGCCACCAGGAGCTCATTAGCAACACCGGTTTCCATCCTCGTAACTGACGACAAAAGAGCCATGTCAACTCATTTAGGGTGCACAACAGGGAGAGTGCAGACGGCCTGGGAAGACGCCCGCTGCCCTTGCACCCACTGTCCCTCCCGGTCCAAACCACGTGGTTGGAGAACACTGGCCATGTCCTCGGGGCACTGGGGGCAGGGAGGATGCCCAGCATCAGACCTGGAAGTTCTGGGCTCCAACCCCACTGTCACAGCAAGGAGATCTGGACGAGGGGCTCTTTTGTGTCCCGTCCCTCACTGTATATGGGGCTCATTGTGATCCCTCTGTGGGGATGTTGTGAAGCTTCTATGGGGTGGGCGCGCCCAGTGCCCAGCACAGGGTCTGACCTGGGGAGATGTTCCATTACAACAGCACTCGCCACTGCTGTTCCTGTTTTATAAAAACCCGGGACACCGAGCAGAAGTCCTTGATGCTCTAACTGGCTGGTGCCACTCGGGGAAGGCAACGGGCGAGAGTGTCATTTTCCTGGAGTGTCTGGGCAATGGGACAGCAGCCCTGACCCGACAAGGCTGCGTGCGCCCCCACCGTGCCCGCAGACGCCCGCAGCACAGGTGGGGCTCGAGTCGGCAACGGGTGGCTTGAGTCCCCCGCACATAATGACCGCTCGCTCTTGGACCTGCAGGCATGGGACCCGAGGGGCACCCTCGAGGAACCCCATGGGACTCACAGGCCATCACAGTCCTGAGTGTTCCCAGGTGTGTGCTCCCACCACTCTGCAGAATGAAGGAGCCACGACATCGTGAACCAAGACTTTAGGGAAAAAAGAAAAGAAAGAAACTGGCCTGGGATCCTGCACCGTTCTCTGCCCGTCTGCACAGCTAAAGACCGCACGCTGGGCAGAGCAGATGAAAGGCTTACATCCACGCAAGTCCCGTGAACACCTGTCCTGTGCAGCATCCGTGTGGGCATGTGCCCCACCGGCCCTGCTCGAGCCTCTGCATCCAAAGTCGGCCGTTGGCAGGGCTTGCGCTGGCCCCAGGACTCACCGTCTCACCCTGAGTCAGCTCCGCGGCCAACGCTCACCACAGGGACAGTCTTAACCGAGTGCCCCTGGCTGCCTCGCTGTCCACACATCCCGGGGCTCCGATGGCGTAACAGCTGTGTGCCTGGCACGGAGCTGAGTGTGGGGAAACCTGGGACTCGTTCAGATTCTTGGCAGATGTCAGTGAACAGGAGGACTAACTCTAACCTGACCCTGGGCCTCTGCTGGCCTCAGGGAAGTGCATGGTGAGGTTTCCCTCCCTGTGCCAGCCCCTCCAAGGCCACCAAGTGCCCAGGTCCATGAGCACCTGGACCACCAGGCAGGGGCTGGACAAGCAGATATTTCTTGGCTCCTGTGGCTTCATATCTCCCTAATTTACTTGCAGTTGAGAAAACTGAGGTTCAGAGATTGAACATCTTGTGCCTCAGTTTCCTCATCTGTGAACTGGGGATAATAGTCATGCTTACCCCCAGGGCAGCTGAAGGATCAACGAGGTCATGTGGGAGCAGCACCTGGTGTGCAGTGGGCACACTGTGGCTGGGGGTGCGCAGCGAGCAGGAGGACTGCCCTGTGACCCTCCCACCAGGCCGGGCTGCTCGATCGGGGGGTGATCAAGGTGGCGAGGGGCCAGCACCGCCAACTGGGTCACCCCTGCTTCTGGGGCGGCCCCAGGTATAAGGAAGAGAGGGCGCAGGTCAGTTTGCCAGGGCTGCAAACCAACGTGGTTGCAAAGAACCCCAGGTGGGCAGGGTAAGGCAACAGAAGGTCACTCCCTCGCAGTCGGAGGCCAGAGCGCTCCATCCAGGTGTGTCAGGGCTGTGCTCCCGAGAGCCCCAGGGAGGCTCTTTCCTGCCTCTTCCGTGGCTCGTGGCCGCACCCCTCGCCTCTGCCTCTGCAGTCACACCCCCTTCCTCCCTGCCTGTCTGCCCAAGTCCTAGTCCCCCTTTTCTAAGGATACCAGCCATTGGACCCAGGGCCCACCTGGCCCAGTAAGACCTCATGGTCAACAGATTTCCTCTGCACAGGCCCATTTCCAAGCGAGGTCACGCTTTCAGGCAGCAGAGGGTACAGCTTCAACATGGCTTCTCTCAGGGACACAGCTCAACCCGTGACAACGAGCCCCACGTGTGCTGCTCTGGCCACAACAGTCAGGATGGGATGGAGGCGGGGCCCAGAGTGTTTGTGCAACTGCCCCGAGACCACACAGCCAGTTCTAGAATGAGGTTGGGCCTTACCCAGCTGGCTTGGCCTCTCCGGGCCCCTGACTTTCACCCACAAAAGGGACAGACCAGCCGACCCAAAGCCCAGTGCCTGCCCTCCCAGCCCCCACCTGCTGTTCAGGCACAGAGTGCGGAAGCCAGGGCAGCACGGATGGCCTGTCCATCCTCAGTGCAGCCACGCACCCCACCCACAGGACACGTCGAGACAGCCCCGGACACTTGGCCTCCCCTCTCCGTGGAAACACAGAGGGGCGGAAGCCTGCACATCTGGAAGGGTCTCAGACCACACTGGCCCACGTGGTGGACAGGTGGCGACTGAGTGCTTGAAACGCAGCGAGTGCACACCGAAGTGCGGGTCGGCGTGAAACGCCACATTCCAGATTTAGTACTAAAACAAGAACGTAAAATGTTCCATTAGTAATTTTTGTATTAATGACAAAATATGGGAATAACATTTTGGGCATATTATGTTAAATAAAATTTGTTATTAAAATTAATTTCACCTGTTTCTTATTATCTCTTTAGTGTGGCTACTAGAAAACGTGCAATTATGTGTGTGGCTGGCGCTGGTCTGAAACCTGCTTTTTAGCCGTTTGGTGCCTCACAACCACCAGGTGGCAGCATTTCTTCAACCAAGGGATGGAGGTTGCGCTGAATCCCTCCCTCCTGTTCCTCCTGGTCAGGGCCTTCTCTAGCTCATGAGAAACCTGGACGAGGTCAGAGAGGTCAGGCCATCTGCCCATGGTCACACAGCACAGTAGACAAGTCAGGATTTGAACCCAGGACCCAGCCCCTAGCAGCATGAAAGTCACCTTAGCCCCTGCAAAGACGGGATGAGGCAGAGGGGACAGAAATGCCCAGGCCTGCTCGGAACTCTGACGTGTGACAGGGCATGGCAGCCCTTGGATAAGGAGCCTGGCTCTGCCCACCTCGGCCTGGCTCTGCAGAGGCACTTGACTTCCATGCTTGTCTGCAAGGAGGAATTTATTCTGGAAACGCTGATGACACGCGGGCTCGGCGCAGCCAGAGACAGAGATCACCCTGCCCATCCTCCCGGTGAGGAAGGGGCGGCCAGCAATGCCGGCGTCCAGAGGAGGAGGCCGCACCTCTCCCTGGGAAAAGGCATGTCAAGGAAGGCTTCCTGGAGGAGGGGGCTGGGGTCTCTGACAAGCCTATGATTGCAGACACGTTCAGGGATCTCAGGGTTTTCCGCGGGGTGGGGGTGGGGGTCCAGCCCTGACACTGTGCATGTTCTAGCAGCATCCCGCGTGCACCTGTGCACACACCCTGCCTGGCCGGGGCAGAAGGGGGGGCAGAGGCAGGGGGAGGTGGGCAGAAGCAGGGGGAGGCCCAAGGAGGACGGAAAGTCCAGCTGAGAGAGAGGAGGGAAAAGACACACGCTGGCACCAGAGAAGGGCGTTTGCTCCCAGGGGGACCCCTGAGCCCGAGCGGACCCCAGCCCGCCAGGAGCACAGCAGGCGGCTCCCAGGACCAGCCCTGAGAAAAGCTGGCGGATGCACCCCCACACCCAGGCGCAACGTAGGGGCTGTGCCTCTGCCACCTGTGCCCACCCCACTCTCAGACGACCCCTCAGCAGGTCACATACACAGGCACCTCCCCCGCAGCGTCCCCCCTCCCTGCCCTGACCCCTCCAGGAGCACCCACACCCCTATCAGCCCCCTGGGTGCTTTTGGGGACACCACGGTCCACACAACAGCCCCCAGCTGGGAGGGAGGGGTCAGCAGTCCTGGAAGGACCTGGGGTGCCCCTGCTGCTGTGCCCCCACCCCAAGGGGCCTCGCCCCCTGGCCCGGGCAGGCGGCCCACTGCTGCCCGCTGCGCTCAGTCCTGGGGTCCCGTCCAGATGCCACCCCTGGTCCCAGGTCACATGGCGCCCGCTTTGGGGACGTTCTCGAGGGCATGGGCGCGTGACCAGCGGGAGGAAGGTCCCGGCGCGGCGGGCGGCCTTACCGGCGGGGTCCGGGGCCAGCGCGCACCCCCGGGCGGCGGCGGCCAGGGCGGCGAGCAGGAGCAGCAGCAGCGCCCGGGCCGGCATGGTGGGCGCGGGCGCAGTGATGTGGCACTCGGGCGGCCGGGGCGCTGCTCCTCCGCTCCCGCCCCGTGCGCAGGGGGGGCGCGGGAGTCGGGTTACAGGGGCAGCGCCAGAAACCCGAGCCGAGCGGAGGCAGATAAACGCGGCGGCTGCTCGGGCTCCAGCCCCTCCAGGGCGCTGCCGGCTCCTGGGCTCAGTTTCCCCACCCCCTCCCCCCGCCTGCGGGCACCCGGGAGCTGTCTCAAAATTCCTGCTGCTCCTGCCCAAAACCCTGATCCCAGGACAGGAGGTCTGGAGTGAAGGCGGGGGCCTCCCCGCTATGGACCTCCCCAGGTGAGGGTCCCCTTCCAAACCCTTGAGGCTTGTGGCGGGCCTGGGTGCACAGGGAGGGGCTGCGTGGGGACCACTGCTAGGTACCTGGGAAGCCTTGGCTACTCCCCACCTGTGAGCTGGTGGCTGCCCACTGGGGGACATGTCAGGGGACTGAAGTGGTGGCTTAAAGGCCCTTCTCCTTGCCCCTTCCCTGGACAGGAATCGGGCAAGGTTGTGGGGGATCTGGAGGGGCACACCCTCCTCCGCTGCACCTGGGGGAGCAGGAGGGCCCTTCCGCCCTGCCCCCACCTCCCTGCAGCACAGGGCCCTCTGGGCAGGAGATCCCCAGGACCCTGGGAACAGGGAGACCAGACCTCAGCCCCCAGGTGAGGAGAAGCCTCCTCGGCTCCAGCCGCCCATGTTCCCAGAGCCCCTCTCTCCCTTCCTGGGGAAGGAGATGGCCATCTGGGCACTGGCCACTCCTTACAGCCCTGCAAGCCAGTGCAGCCAGCGTGCCTGTCCGTGTGCACATGCCCTGAACCCTGGACAGAGCCGCCGGACCCTGGGGTCCAGCTCAGCTGTGTTCCCTGCTGGACGGATTGGCCCCGCCACCTTTAGGCTCCTTGACCGGCTGTCCTGGGTGGCTGGGAGTGCAGAGGTCAGTGCAGGGACGCGGAGCCAGATGCCACTCGGGGCGCAGTGATGGGTTGGATTGAACTGGCAAGGCTCATTTGTGTGTTCTAACATTTTTAACTGCTTCCTGACCATATCTCCATAGTTATCATTATTCCTAAGAATAAGTTTTTATTTGATTGCACTTTGTGATTTACAAACACTTTTAAATATCTCCTTTTGGGAGAGGCATTGGCAAATCATCCAAACAATGCCCAGTTATTCAGAAAAGCATTTGTGAAACCAGCCCCACCAGGCTGTAAACCGTGAGGAACGCAGACAGGCCACAAGGCGACAACCGCTGTGTGTCTATGTCCTTGGAGAATCGGCTCTGGAGGAAAGGATTTGAGGTCCGCACTCTCCCTGCGCGGCTGTCCTTGGTGTGGGGTGCCAGGACGCAGGCCTTGGTGCCTCCGAGATCCTGGGGTGAGACCCTGTCACCGTCTTCCCATACTCCCACGTGGTGGGGCCTGAGAGCCTGCAGCCCACCCGGTTCTGCAGGGAATGGCCCTGGGGCCTGAGGAGCAAAGAAAACAGCAGTGGCAGAGGCTGAGGACAGAGCCGTGCCCCCTCATTCATTCATTCACTCGCTCACTCGCATCTGCCCTCCTCACGCAGGGCACCAGGCTCCCCTTGAGCTATGACAGATGAGCACAAAATTCCTGCAGCTGTCCCGTGGGAACATTCAGCGACTTCAACCGTGGGTGCCCCACCCAGGACTCGCGCCGCAGGATTTCCAGGCTGAGACGGTGCCCACTGCCACTCAGGGAAGTCCCAGCTTCTCCCAGCTCCCCCAGGGCTGAGCAGAGGGGCTGCAGTTGGGTGGCGAGGCCCCTCCCATCCTGGGCACGCCTCCCTGGACACCTGGCTGTCTGCTGCTTCAGTCCCTGGACATGGCATGACCAGGATCAGAGGCCCAGCAGTGGCCTCTGGGGAAGGACACAGCCTCTCTGCTCTGACAGCCCTGCACCAGGACAGGCTCTGAGCACACGGCCAGTCCCCACAGCCTCCCCATCGAGGTGCCGACCCCTCAGCAAACCACGGGAGGGAGCTGGGATGCAGGCCCCACGTGAGCTCCGCCACAACAGCCACGTGGGCAGAAGTGGAGTCCAGCGGCTGGGCCTCCTGGCTTCTCAGAGCCGGGCACGTCCCGGAGATGCCCACCCCCACCTGCCCTGACCACAGACTGTCAGCAGTGAGCTCTGGGAGCCCCCAACCAGACTCGCCGTGGAATTGATCTTGCAAAACAAAGGACAATGTTAATAACTATGCTGCAACCACAGGCGTCAAGCTGGCTGCCCGGCAGACCTCGGGCAGGCGTGGCCACCTTGCCCATAAAGACAGCTGTCACTCACAGCACGCCCACGTGCATCCTGCACTATGCGGCGCTTCCCACCTCATCCCCCCATCCCGGAGCATCACGACTCCAGAAAGGGGGTAAGCAACCTGAGGCGCAGAGAGGAAAAGCCACTGTCCTGAGGCTACCCAGCAGCCAGGTGCCGAGCCCAGAGCCCAAAGCATCCACAGCCTGTGGCTTTCCTCACCTCTGCTGCCACCCACACTCCTCCCTGCACCGCAACCTCTGTCCAAACCAAGCCGCAGGTTTTGGGGGGCTCCAAAGTGGTGTTTCCATGGCAGGGCCTGTGCCCCAGCCCCCCGGCTCCTCCGAAGGGCCTCGGCGCGTCTGCTGCAGCAGAAGTCGTCCTCCATGTGGGGAGACCGGGAATGCTGTCTCTTCAGCAGCTGTTCGCTGTGGCGGCCAGGACTTGGCGCAACTGCTGGCAGAGCAGGGTTCACGCATGTGTCAGCCACCGCCTGGTGCAGGGCAGGCACTTGCTCAGGGCACCCCAGCGGGTGCTCGCCGCGATGGAGGGCGCGAGCTCCACCCACAGGTGATTCAGCAATGGCCACGGTGACAGCGTTCATGCATGCACACTCCCTGGTGCTCACCACCTGAGTGGCTCTGTGCAAGCTCTTGGCGCCTCCAGCTCCTCGTCCATAAAATGGGATGACAGTGCCAACCTCTGGGCTTGCGATGCCAGCGGGGGAGTACCAGCATGCAGGAAGTGCTCCGTGAATGGCAGCTTACTGCCACCGTCACCACTGCCTTCCCACCGTCCTCACTCAGCTTAATTCAACCTGAGGCACCTCCCGTGCACCTGCCGTGCAACCATTGCTAGGAGAGCCACCCAGGGAACTGATCCCACTGCCATCTCCTTTATGGGCCAAGACACCAGCCCAGAGGAGTTCAGAGATGTCCCCAGGGCCACCAGCACATACCCGCCAGAGGGACGGCTCAAGCCAGCATCTGGGTCTGAGCCCCGTGATGCTCTGAAACCAGCTGAGACCTGGGCAGGGAGGGGCTAGGCTCAGGGTGGGAGGGCCGCAGGGGCGGGGCAGGCCTTCACCTGTGAGGGGTCCTTCTGCTCTTGGCACTGCAGGTGAAACAGCTGGGGTGGGGTCCCAGGTCACAACAAGACTTCTAAGAGCTGCCACAGTGCACAGCGGCAGCCATTCTTCCTCCTAGTTCCTGGCTGGCCAAGGGGCCAGAGGTCATGGCTATGAGTCAGGGCCCCACAAGGCCAAGGCTTTCCCTACCAGCCAATGACCCCACAGGGAGTGAAATTCTGTCCCAGGATGTCCCACCCTCGCTCAGAGGACCATGGCCCCAAGACTTAGAGAACTTGATTGGGTCACTCATTAGCTTGGAGACCACCCGCTGAGCACCCACTAATGTAGCAGGTGCTGGGGTGCGGCAACAGGTCAGACTGACCCCTCCCCTGCGGGAGGACAGGGGGGTGAGTGTGAGGATAGGGAGAAGCTGAGGGGCGGGGTCCCAGGTGGGGCACCTACACCAAGAACGGGGGCAGGGTACAAATCAAAGGCAGGCATGGCCCAGCACTGCTCAGCCCTGGGGGATAGTCAGGGAAGGGCTTTGCCACTGGCTGAGGACTGGAAAATCACCCCTGCACACTATCACCCCCACCTCCAGGAAGCCCACCATCAAGCATGGATAAAGGCTGGTCACAGCAGCCACAGGCAAGCCAGAGGAGGTCTGAGGAAGGGATCTGAGAAGCGAAGGGTTTCTTCCAGCCCCGGGGGAGCTGAGCCAAGCAGGGAAGCCACACGTGTGCGAGTGCCTCTCCCCTGGCAAGCCAAGGTGCACATATGATAACGTCCCCGGGCACACATCAGAAACACACGGCTGAGGCGGAGTATCTAGAGCCACCAGAAGTCGAGTGTCACCCACCAGGGCTCTGACTGGACAGGCCCTGCAGAGAGAGCGCGAGGTCTCTGTGCCCGCAGCATCTGGGTCTATGTCCGTCTCCCCCCACCGACAGGCTGCAGCTCCCGGGCTGAGCTCTGCACCGCGCCCTCCTGCTCTGGGTGCTGCATGCCCAGGGACTGCGTCCACACCACTGATTAAATAGAGCCCTTGGGACAAACAAGAGACAGAAAGGAACATCATCATCTGTTTCCTGTACCTCCTGTAGCCACACAAACAGACGCAGGGTGAGTCAGGTGTTTCTCACCCGTATTTCCGCCTTCAAGGCGCCCACAGAAGAATCTAACAATGCACCCCCATTGGGAAAACAATTCCCACAGGATCTCTGAAGTGTTTGTAGCAACTGCAAAACTAGCAGAATAGTGCATAAGCTTCTAAGGGGCTTCTAAGGGAGAGCCACTCCGGGACATCTGCTTCTTGCGGGTTAAGCCACCAACTGCCTTCGAAGCTCATCCACGTCCTGGGTGTAAGTTCTGACTCAGGTCATGCTTGTGGCGTGAGAGGTGCCTGTCGGGCAAGTCCTCAGGGACTCAATCCCAGTCTGCGTCCCTCCATGCAGGCCTCAGACTTCGTTCCTGGCTTACTCCTCTTGCACGCATGTGTGCACTCGCACACACACATCAGGACCTTGCACACATGCATGAAAATAAAAGTCAGACCCATGATTCATCAGAACGTTGCGGCTGAGCACGCCAGTCTTACTCACCATTCTTTCACAATTTCAAAACTAAATGCTTGTGCTGGATCCACATGCAGGAGCTCTGGGAACTCCAGCATTTACCCCTGCACGCGTGTGCACATGCACATACACACGTGTACATGTACACGCAGAGGCACAGGCACAGGTACATGCAATCAGGACAGGCAGATAAATGGCTACCTCACGGGAGAAGGGTGCTGCAGTCCCCTGTCCACACTTGTGCCCATGCCATTTCCTAAGGACCAGAGGCCTCTGCCGGTTTTACGTGAGGAAGGAGGGTGCCCGTGATCTACAAGAAACCCAGCTCCATGTCCCTAAGCCAGGTGGGACTGGTGGCCAAGAGAGCAGGTCCTGAGTGCTGTTTCCCAGGAGCTGGCGGAGGGAGTGTGGCAGGGAGGAGAGAGCCCACTGTAGCCGGTACAGGAGCTCCTGCAGCCCCCCAGCCCGTGGGCAACAGTGTCCCCTCCCGACGACCTAGAAGACAGACAGCCGTCTTGAACAGGGGCCTCGAGGGGCATCAGAAAGCAACCCCAGGAGCCCTTCCACAAACAAAACCGGGCGCCTGGTGCCATGGCCGTGCTGGGCCCCTCCCCTCGTGTGGGAAGCCTGGGCCCCTCAAGGCTCCCCCCAGGAGCCACTTCTGTCGGGGTGACCTGTCTGTAGCCCGAGACACAGGAGCAGAGCACACCCAGAGGGCCAGACCACTGCGGGGACCTGGCCATGGAAAAAGTCACCTTAGAACTTTGTAGGCAAAACCACAGGCTCCCACGGCCCTCAGCACAGCACCATGGCAAGGGTTGCAGCAGGCCCTTTAGCAGAATCTTCCCCAGTTACCTGCAACTCCAGTGCCTTTGGCCTGACAGGAGCTCAGCCCAAGGTCTCCAGGGAAGGGGACTAGAGAAGGAGCAAAGAGAACACTCTCTTAGCTGTGGCATTATCTAGGGGCCCGACCTGTCCCTCTACCTAGAATCCCCTGAACCCATGCCCAGGAGATACAGACCCTAAGGCCTGGGTTGGTCCCCGACTGCCAGCTGATTTTGAAAGATCCAGGTGCTGGTTCCGACAGACCCCATACCTGCCTGCGCCCAGACAGGTGTGGGGCCAGTGCCATCTCCAGCCCAGGGCCCTTGACAGGAGCTGAGTTGAGGCCACCCGCACCCCAGGTATGGAGGACAGGGCCCACAGGGGTGGCTGTCCCCCAGACCTCCAGCTGGGAAACCTCAGAGGCCTGCCCCGCTGAGGCCAAGCCTGCCCTCCCAAGGTTCCCACGCAGGGGCCTGACTGCCAGGACCCACCTGGTCATCACATGTGGACAAAACCGCCCACACAGGAGCCAATGAAGACTCTGGTCTTCCTGGGGCATGCTGGTGTCGCCTCTTCTGCTGGAGAAGGCAGCACTGTTACATGCTGCAGGGACAGGGGACAGTGGTCAGGGAGACAAGGAGGAGGGAGGGTACAACTGTCCTTTCCCGCTCTGAGCCTCTTGCCACCCCTCTCCCTCGCCCTTCTTTCCCCTCCATGCAGAGGAGCCGAGGCAGGCTGCTGACGGAGGAGCGGGCTGGGTGGGACCCAGCGAGGGGCAACCACCTGGGCCCGCCCCGGGGGAGAGCAGAGCTGCCTGGAGGCCTGTGCACCTGGAGGACTTAGAGCCCAGGTCACGGCAAGGGCACCGGGCAGCAGTGCACAGGAGCGACCAGGCGTGTTCAGCTCAACACCCACACACACTGGGAGGGGGACAGGGGCTGCGCCCACTTTAGGGCCTGGGTGGAGCCCCTCCTGGTGGCACACACCTCACAGCTCCCTGCGCACTGTGGGCACACGCCCCGGAGGCAAATGCAGACACTGAGAAGCTCCGGCCACTGCGTGTGCAGACATGCTGGGGAGCAACCGACAGCCCCTCTGTAGGGGCACCCGCAAGGTGGGGACACAGAGGCAGAGTGATGGTGATGGTGCCCACCGGCTTTTTCAAGCCAGCTGCCGCAGAAGGAAAGGAGCAGTGGCGGGGCTGGGGGTCCATGCAGGCCGACTCCCTGGGGTGCAGGTCAGTGAGCTGCAGGAGCACCTGCACGGTGACGATGTCGACAGGCCGGCAGTGGCCTTGCCACCCTCAGCACCTGGAGTGAGGTGAGGCAGAGCACGCGGCTATGAAGGCAGAGAAGGTGGTCTCGGGTGGCGCAGTGAGCAGGACAGGAAGGCGCTGCTGTAGCCGAGCCACGAGCAGGAGAGCGCTGCAAACACGGGAAGCCCACAGCCAGCCACCAGTTGTGCTCAGTGCCGCGTTGGGAGCCAGGAAGGTGACCCGAGGCCAACAGCCTGGCACATGGCCGGGCAAGGCAAAGGGCATGTCGAGTGCCACCAGCAGCAAGTGGTCCAGTGACAGGATCACCAGGAAGATGCCTGAGCCGTGGGCGCAGCCCAGCAGCACCAGCGAGTTGGGCACCAGCGCCACAGCCCGCCAGCAGCACCTCACTTGGCCCACGGCGCTGGTGGCTCACCAGGCATCTGGCAGCTGGAGGCTACGGGAGCCGTGCACATCTGGGCTCTCGCGAAGGCCGGGGAAAGCGTGGAGATTCAGAGCCAGCGGGCAGGGCACAGAGCAATGCAAGGAAGGCGGCAAGATCGGGGTCCAGGGGCAGGTGGAACGCTCTGCCCTGAGGAGCTGAGCTGGCCGCACCAGGGGCAGCTGCGGTCTCGGCGCTGTCCAGGGTGCTGAATGCTGTCGCTGTCCCCACAGCACAGTCCACAGCTGAGCAAGGCGGGAGGGTGTGGGCGTGGGGGCAATGGAGGTCTGTTTGCTGCAGCCTTGTATTCCCTCCCATCTCGCAGCCTGGTGGGAAAGAGCTTGACCTGGTCCAGGGCGGTCCCTGCCATGGTCATGCCTGCTCCTCTCGAGCCTCCCAGCAGTGCGCAGTTGAGATTCCAGCCAGCGGCCGGGTCCTCCTTGGATGCATCACCCGCACCCTGCACCTTGCCCTGTCGCTGGCACCAACTGGGGCCCTCAGTGGTTTGTGGGAGGTGAGGGAGGGAGGTGGCAGGAGCTGTGCCGGCAGGTGGTGGGGGAGGGCATGCGGGGTAGCTGGAGAGAAAGAAAGAGCCTACTGCAGGGCTGGGGCTGCACCAACATTTGCTGAACCAAAAGAGCTGACAACAAGTATGAGAAGATTGAGGGAGTGTCCCCTGCAGGACCCACAGCCAAGGCCAGGCCTCATTGTCCCCGGTTCAAGGGAGCACATTTATTGGGCCCCACCAGTGGGAGCCCTCGTGGGCACCAGGATGCATGGAGAGAGGGCTGGCGCTGCGTGAATATGCTTACTCACTACAGAGTCACCGCTGCTGGTCCTGAGTGGCCCCGGCCAAGGCAAAGCGCTGCTTTCTGTCCTCCCCCAGCAGAACCAAGCTGTGTCTAAAGTCCCCACATCCATTCCTGTGAAGGCAGCGGCCTACCTCGGGGCTGCCTGCCCATAGACACCTGGATGGGAGGCCACCCGCAGACGCACAGCAAGGTGGTGGCAGTCCCAGTGCAAACAGACCCAGAGGCCCTCACTGTTTCCATGATCCACTGCGGGGAGGGGGCCTCTCCGTGCCCCCCCAGGCTGCGCTCACCCAGTGTCACAAGCGGCCTTCACTGCAGTAGAGCTGGGGCTCACCCTCTGGGCAGAGACATGGATTATTAGTCTCACCATAAAAAAAAATTGGTTGAAGATGTGAAGATTGGGGGCTGGCTGTGTGGGGCTTCCCGGGAAGCCCCCAACCCGAGTTCAGTCTTCTAACTATTCTAAAAAATTTTAAATAAACAGTCCATTGGTTTATTCATTTATTTATTCACTCAGGAAATGTCTGATGCAGGTCTGAGGATGGGTGGATAAAGCCAGGGCCCTGCCTTCAAGAAGTCACAGGCAGGCCGGGCGCTGTGGCTCACGCCTGTAATCCTAGCTCTTGGGAGGCCGAGGCGGGCGGATTGCTCAAGGTCAGGAGTTCAAAACCAGCCTGAGCAAGAGCGAGACCCCGTCTCTACTATAAATAGAAAGAAATTAATTGGCCAACTGATATATATATAAAAAAATTAGCCGGGCATGGTGGCGCATGCCTGTAGTCCCAGCTACTCGGGAGGCTGAGGCAGTAGGATTGCTGAGCCCCGGAGTTTGAGGTTGCTGTAAGCTAGGCTGACGCCACGGCACTCACTCTAGCCTGGGCAACAAAGAGAGACTCTGTCTCAAAAAAAAAAAAAAAAAAAAAAAAAAAAGAAGTCACAGGCTGTATTCCTTAACCTAATCAAATAAAAAAAAAAAAAAAAGAAGTCACAGGCTGGGGTCCCGCTGGGCCTCACGACCCAAGCACTTGAGACGTGCCCCCCACAGAGCCCGGAGCGAGCACTCCAGCTGGTCCAGGCCAGGCCCGCTGCCCGGCACAGGCAGTGCCACCTGCAGCAAAGCCGAGCCCAGGCGTCGCAGGTAGTGGTGGCTCACAGGTCTGACCACCAATCACTCATGATGGTGGCAACGGCTTACAGGGGTTTTCCACGCATGACCTCATCCATCTTTCCCCCAGCCTAGAGTCTTGGCTTCCGCCTGCCCCGGCCCCGCCAACCACACCGACTCGGCCGTGGCTTCCGCACAACACCCAGGTGCAGATGCAGGAGGAATACCTCAGGCTTCTCTTACAGTGTGGGCATTCACGTGCGTAACCCCATCTGATGAGCAGTGCAGACAATAAGGTGAGTTTTCTCCTCATTTCCACTAGAGAAACTTGATCCCAGCAACCAGAGGGCTGGCCCGAGGCCAAAAGCTGGGAGGAGCTGGAGCTGCAACCCAAGCGGACCCCAGGCTCTGGACACCACACTCGGGTACCCCCTGAAACACAAGCAGCCACTGGGTGACCCTGCCCACTGCCCACACTGATGGCCAGACTGTGGGGCTTTCTATTTGCTGAATTGCAGCCAGCCAAATATCCTTTGTGTGTCGCAGACTCACTCATTAATTCTGTTTCAGCCACTGTTGACCGTCTCCCACGTGGTTTTGGAATCCGTTGCCTGACAGACACAGGAGCTGCCCCCGGCAGGAGAACTGTCCCCGGGGCCTCCCGAGCTGTCCCACAGAAGGCGCCAGGGAGAGAAGGTGGATGGCTGAAACCTGCAGCTAGGCAGGTGGGACAGACCCAGTTACACTTCAGGGTGCAGACTCAGGGCCTGCACCTCGAGGTGGTGGGTGAGAGTGGCCAGCAGCCAGCACCTGGAGCCCAAACCTGGCTTGGACACTTGGTCACTACACGATTGTGGATGAGACACTTCCTCCCTCTGAGCCTCAGTTTCCTCTTCTGCAAGATGGCAAGAGCCCTCTTCTTCCTAGGATTGTTGGCGGGGGAGGAGAGACAAGGGGATAAGACAAGTTGGAAGCGTCCAAAGCTAGGCATGCAGCAGGTGCTTACTGAGTGCTGGTGCCCGTGCCCTTCCCACACCCACAAGCCTAAGGGGAGAGGTCGCACTAGCTGACCGAGGATGGTGTGGCTGTTTATGGGGGGGGCTCCCATATGGAAGGAGGGTTGGACAGTGGCAGTGTGGGCCACCGTCAGCCCAGTGGGGGGGGCAGCCCGGCACCACCCCCGCCATAGCATTGCCCATGTTGGCCATGAAGTGAGGAGGCAAAGGCAGGGGGAGGCAGAGCACCTCCAGAGCGGTGTGAGAGGATGGGGCCCGGTTAGCAGGTACTGCCAGGGGAGGGGCCCTGGGCAGCTGCCTGGACGAGGTGATGAAAGAATGGGGCCAGCAGAGTGGGGGTGTCAGCAGCTGCAGGGTGCCCAGGGAGCTGGTTGAACAGAAGGGAAAGGAGAGGAGGCAGCCAGAGGAGGTGACAGGGCCGAACGCGTCCCCTGCCTGCCCTGCTCCCTGTGCAGGTCCTGACTCTCGCCCTGTAATGAGGAACAGGGGAGCCCGAGGCAGGGACAGTGACCCACGACCCTATGAGAGGACCCATGGCACCCCCTACAAAGCCTGGCTTCAGCCCCCGGCAATTATTCTTCATCCTGGTCACCTCGTGGTGGAAAAGCAAGCCACTTCTGCACCAAGCCAGGAAGCCAATCCCGGGCCCAGGTTGCAGCGTCCGAGCCTGGCCTAGTGAGTGCCCACCGAGTGCGCCCTGGGCTGGCGCCCGGGGGTCCTCTGCAGATGCTGGTCTGCAGCCGCGCCGAGGATGGGCACTGTGGCCCCCGGGGAGGGGCAGAGACAGAGCCCGGGCGCAGAGACGGGGCCCTGAGAGGCGGAGACGGGGCCCCCAGCCCCACCTAGAGCATCGGGGCGGGCCCGAGCGTGGCGGGCACTGCAAGGCAGTGGTGGGAGCCTGCGGAAGAGCACCCGGCCAAGGGGCAGTGACCAGCACAGGCAGAGCTGACTCCCACAGCGGTCGGGGCGGCTTCAAACCCCCCTCTGCTGCATAGAGGGTGTGTTGGAGGGGTGCAGGGGACCCCCAGCCAGGCAGGAGCTTCCCCACTTGTCCAGGTTAGAAGACTTGGCCCAAGCGCAGCCCTGGCAGGGAAGGAAGGTCATCACCCCCATTTCACAGATGAGAACGCTGAGGCCACAGCACCCCTCCCTCCCCGCCGTGCTTCCTTCGACCGCACTGGCTTTGGGTGGGGGAAAGAAACTGCTCTTTCCACACCCCAGGAACGGTTGCTCTCTCAGACCTGCTTTCCGCTCCTCACAGAGCCTGCTGGCCGGGCCTCCCACCGGGTGGAGGAGGAAGCCCAGGGGCTTCCCGCGCCAGATGCCCCCTCCGGCCTCCCTTTGTGCCTTCCTGACAGCCCACGTGGGAAGGGACTCTGGGGATATTTTGTAAGGGGAGAAAAATGCACAACTGAAAACTGGCAAGGTGAATCACAAAAAAAAGAAACACAGACACGGCATACAGACGGCTGAACCGTGTGAAAGGCGGTTCCAATTCCCTAGTAATCAAAGATACGCAGGGGAAGGAAAGACGGGGCATTTCACCGTCAGTTGGTAAAATCGATTACCCGCGGGGCCAGGGAACCGGGCACAGCACGCGCTGCCGCGGGAGGGGTGGTCCGCGCACAGATACCGGAGAGGTGCTCCTCTGGCACACAGAACGTTAAGGCCACTCTACAAACATTTATTGGGTGCCCACATGTGTGACCATTTTGCACCAAGGAAACGACCGCATGAGCCGAGCAGCGCAGCCGCACAGGCGTCAGCTGGTTTATACGACACACGCCAGGAGGCTGTCGATTCCACGCCCAGGAGACATACAACCTTGCCGGGAGATCCACGGCCCGGGCCCGAGTCTACGGGTACAGGACTCCGTCCAGGCTTATCCAGTTACTGAAAAGGCGAAAGCACGCGAGACCTCGCAGGTGTCATGACAGGCTCTCACTGCGGCCTGCGTCGCCTGTGCACGGCGGGTGCGGCTGCGCAGCGAGCGTGTCCAGACAAAACTCTGAGTGATGCTCGCCAAGAGACCGGCACTGCTCTCTCTGGGCGTGGGAGTTGGCCTGATTCTTTTTTCTTTTTCTAATTTTCTGTATATTTGTTTTTACTACTTTGCGATGTGCCTAAACCATTTAAAAAATTTCAAAAGCTATTTTCAAAACAATTCCCTGCATCAGTGGTCTGCAACCTTTGGGACCAGTTTCATGGAACGTGAGTTTTCCAGGGGTGGGGACAGAAGGGTGGCAGGAGGTACGGAGCTCTGGCGGTGACACGTGGCCCTGTGTTCCTAATAGGCCACGGACAGGTGCTGGGCCTCGGCCCGCAGGTTGGGGACTGCAGGTCTGTAGGGTCACCCCTAGAGAACTAATGGAAAAATACACATCAGCTCTTTAAGGTATTTTCAGTCTTGGTGAACAGCTTGAAGTTCACCAGGCTGGGTGACAGGGCTGGAGTGTGCCAACCTCCCCTTGCCAAGGGACAGGGGCAGGGGGCAGTCCCAGGTAGTGGCACCCGACAGCCTCCTCCTGGGAGCAGCCTGCCTTGAGGAGGGCACCAGGCACAAGAGCAGTTCTAGGAATGACAGGAGACCCCGAACAGTGTGGGGGTTGGGGCACCAAAATTTCACACAGGCAAAAATCCACATATAATTTTTGACACCCCCCCCCCAAAACTTAACTACTAACAACCTACTAGTGACCAGAAGCCTTGCCGGTAGCATAAACAGTGGATGAGCACGTACGTGTTAGATGTATCACATGCTGTGTTCTTACGACACAGTCAGCCGGAGAAAAGACAGTATCACCAAGAAGATAATCTTACATACAGAAACCTCTAAAGAATCTCCCCAAAATCCTCCTGGAGCTACCTAACACACTGAGCAGGATGCGGGATGTGAATCAAGACACGGAAGTCAGCGGTTTCTTACGCACTAGCCATGGGCAACACGCAATGGAATTAAGAAAATAATTCCATCAATAGCATCAAAAGCATAAAATACTTAATAAAGTCAACCAAAGAAGTGCAAGACATATCCCCTGCAAACTATGAAACACTGTCGAAAGAAATTAAAGGAGACATAAATAGAGAGACGTCTGTTCACCGATTAGACCTGACACCAGGATGAACACGCTTCCTGCTGATCTGCGGGTTCAATGCAGCCCATCAAAAGCTCAACCATGTATTTCACAGAAATGAACAGCAAACTGATCCTGAAATTCATATAAAATTGCAAGTGGGCTCAAATAGCCAAAAAGTCTTTGAAAAGAACAGTGTTGGAGAGGCACACGTCCCAATTTAAAACTTACCACAAAGCTGCACTAATCGAGACAGTGTGATACTGGCACAAGGATAAGTATGTAGGTTAATGGGATTGGCCTGCCTGGAACTGGGAGTCCAGAAAAAAACCCGCACGGCTACAGCCAACTGATTTTTGACAAGTGTACCAAGGTCGTTTCAATAAGGAAAGAACAGTCTTTTTAACAAATGGTGATGGAAAAATAGGATATCCACATGCAAAAAGGATGAACTTGAGCACCAGCCTCACATCTTATACAAAAAGTAACTCAAAATTTTCTCAAAGACCCAAATGTAAGAGCTAAAATCATAAAACTCTTGGAAAGAGGCACAGGTGTCAATCTTTGTGACTTCAGATTGGGAAATAGTTTCTGAGCTGTGAAACCAAAAGCATAAGTGACAAAAGAAAAAATTAATAAGTTGGACTTCATCAAAGTTGAAAACTTTTGCTGCAAAGGACATTCTCAAGAAAGTGAAAAGATAACACACAGAATGGGATAAAATATTTGCCAAAAATTGTATCTCTAATACGGGTCCAATACGGTATCCAGATATATAAAGGACTCTCACAACTCAACCATAAAAAGATAAATAATCCAATTTAAAAATGAAGGAAGGACCTGAAGAGACAGTTCTCCAGAGAAGACGTAGCAATGTCCAGCAAGCACATGCAATGTCCCCCCAGATCACGTGTTGGAACCTAACTCCCAGGGTGCTGGTCTAAAGAGCGGGGCCTTTGGGAGACATTTAGGTCGGGAATGCTCTGCCCCATGAGTGGGATTAGTGCCCTTATGAACAGGGCTTGAGTTTGTTCTGTCTAGCGCTTCTGCCACGTGAGGACGCAGCCAGAAGGGGGCGTCTTTGGAGCGCAGAGCAGCCCTCACCACACACCGAATCTGCTGGTGTCCTGCCCGGTCTTGCTTTCTTTCCCAGCGTCCAGACCTGTGAGCAGTAAAATGGAAACTACCTCAATGTCTACCAGCTAATGACCAGACTAAAAAATCGTGATATGTCCACACAGTGGAATATTATTCAGCCATAAAAAGGAATTAAATACTAATATATTTTATGGCATGGATGACTATGTTTGAAAACATGTTAAGTGAGAGAAGCCAGACACAAAGGCCACATATTATATGACTCCATTTACATGAAATGTCCAGAACAGGCAAATCCAGAGAGACAGAAATAAATGCGTGGTTGCTGGGGGCTGGGGGACGGGGAACGGGGAGTGCCTGCTAATAGGTACAGGGGTCTCCTCTTGGGGTGATGGAAATGTTCTGGGATTAGATGGTGATAATGTTTATACAACATTGTGAATATACCGAAACCCACAGAATCAGAAGCTTTAACATGGTTAAAATAGTGACTTTTATGTTACATGAACTATATCTCAATAAAAACGCAATTTAAAAAATTTTTTAAATTTAAAAATTTTTTAAAATAAGCAAAGCTTCCTAGACCTATGGGGGTAACAATAAAAGTTCCGAAGTTTGTGACCAATAAAGTCTAGAAGGTGAGGAGGAAGAGGACAGTGCAGAAAAAAAAAATAGTGGAGGAAATCATGGCTGAAAATTGCCCAAATGTGGCAAAAGACATAACCGGAAGCAACCAATGTCCTCGCAAGGGTGAGCAGACAAACTCAGCAGGTGACACCCAATGGGTAAGGAGCCCGGGCTCGGCGGCCGAGGCCATCCTCGCAGGCTCAGCGCTGCTCGGAGGGTACTTCCGTCATCTGCTTGCGTCTCCCGTCAGACATTCCAAGGCACTGTTCCAGCGTGACTCTCCCGAAAAGGCAAAACTGGCGTAGGGCGAGCACACCACTGGCTGCCTGGTGGCCGAGGGGAGCGCGAGGTGTTTCTCTGCAGTGACTCAGCAGCGTTCTGCATCCTGGCCGTGGTGATATTACACAAATCCACACATGTTAAAATTCCAAAAACTGTGCACCCAAAAAGACAAGTTGATTGTATAACAATATACAAAGCAAAAGAATATGTAAATTTTTAAAAGACTTTTTTTCCGGCTGGGCACAGCGGCGCACGCCTGTAATCCTAGCATTCTGGGAGGTCGAGGCAGGTGGATCGTTTGAGGTCAGGAGTTCGAGACGAGCCTGAGCAAGAGGGAGACGCCGTCTCTACTAAATATAGAAAAACTAGCAGGGTGTCTTGGTGTGCGCCTGTAGTCCCAGCTAGTCGGGAGGCTGAGGCGGGAGGATCACTTGAGCCCAGGAGTTTGAGGTTGCTGTGAGCAATGATGACGCCACCACCCTCTGCCCAGGCAACAGAGCAAGACCCTGTCTCAAAAAAAAAAAAAAAATTTTTTTTTCAAACTGGGCTCCAGAGAAAGACATTCCAGGACTCCAGATTGAGAGACGTGCAAAATCGTCACGGTTATCGTTTGTTTTAGCAAAAACGTCTGTACAAGCACTGAACTCCGCAGTCCACGATGCCCGGTGACCCTTCACATCCCCATACCGGGGTAAATAGGTGAGGAAATCTCAGCTCCGCTGAGGGGAGAGGAGGCCCCAGGAGGCACAGAGAGGAGGGTCCCCCACAGGGGCCACACGCGGCCGCCAGAGGCAGGGCCGGCTCCTCTGCCCGCACACTCACGCGTGTCCTGCCATGCCCCCCGCGCCGTGACGCGCAGGCCCTGTGGGTCCCAGGAGGAGGTGCAGATACACGCGGGCTCCAGCCTCGCTCCCCACCCCACGCGGGGTGACCTGGGTCAGCCAAAGGCTCTCTTTGGGCCTTGGTTTCCTCAGCCGTAAAACTGGCAACAGGGCACAAGGGCACAGACACAAGGCGGCGTGAAGGCTCCAGCACCCAGGGAATGAAACGATCCCAGTTCATCGACTGACTTCCCATTTCCCGTGTCCTGAGGTCAGAGGCACCCACACCCCCCACCCGAGCCTGTCACCATCGGGCCGCGAGGTCCCATGAGCACGTGAGTGACATTTCCTTGCCATTTAAAATGTCTTCAGAAAGATGGCGATTTGGCACCGCCGTGAAGGTGCCGTGCCACGCTGAGTTGGCTGCAGTCTCTCCCTCAGTGGCGTGTAAGTGATGTAGCATCTTGCAGTGGGTGGGGGTCACTTATTCTCGCAGCCTCCCGGGTGCCACCGACTGTGCCGGCCTGGGGTGCAGAGAACAAAGCCCGTCCCCAGCCCCCCAGGACCACCGCCCGGCAGGACAGCCTGGCACAGACCTGCGGCGCGGCCTGGCCAGGCCCACAGAGCCCGCCCTAGACGTTTCCCGCCTCGGGCTCAGCCCCAGCTTCCACGCCGGGTCAGGGCCGGGTCCCGTGGCAGCCCGGCCCCACGCACGCCAGGCGCCAAGCAAGCCTCCCCCGGCCCAGGTGCCCTCCTGGGTGCCCGTGGCTTCTTCTGGGAAGTGGGAGCCTGGACAAGCCCAGCTGCGGAGGCCTCCGGCCCAGGGACATAAATGTCATTCCTGTGAAACTTGGAATGTTTGGGATTCCACAGGAAGACCCATTGAACTTTTCCAGAAATATTTCCTGAACAGCACATTCCTGAGCCTGCTTTGACGGTCTTCCTTCTGTCCCCTCTCCAGCGCTCCTGGTTCACAGCGAGGTCTCTCGAGCTGGTCTCCTGGGGGCGCCTCAGTGAGAAGCTTTGAGTTCGACCTCTGTCCCCAGGGGGCCTCCATGGAGGTGGAATCTGAAGCTCGTGCACCCTGGAAACACCACCCCCGGGAAGCCCCGCAGCCACCAGCCCTACACCCCGCAGGGTATTTGGGTCAGCACTGGTCAAGCTGAGGAAGGAACTAATCTGCCATGGGCCATCCGTGGCACCTGGCAGGAAACCACAGGAAGGAATTAATGCCAGAGAGAATGGAGAGAGGAACCAGCACACTCCTCCTAGGCTGGGTGACACGAGGAGGAGGAGGTGCTCTTCCTCTCTCAGACCCGTTTAGCGTGCTGCGGCTTCCGGTGCCAGTCCGCCTCTGTCGCCACGTGTGAACGTGCTCCGCTCTGGGATTTGTCTCTGCACTTGCTTTTGTGCAACTCATCACACAGGGCATGCGGACGTTTTCCTCCATGGTCTGAACTTTGCACGTCCCGGCCAAGGAATCATCCCCTCACCCAAGATCGCAGGAATTTCTCTTGTATATCCTTCCAGATGTTTTTGAGTTTTGCTTTTCGAATTTGGGTTTTTGATCCACCAAAAATTTGTTTCTATGCACAGTGTAAAATAGGAGTTCACTGCCTGAGCAGAGAAGCCATTATTCCAGCCCCCGTTGGCCAAAGTACCTGCCCTTTCCTCTCCGCACGGCAGAGTGAAGCCAAGGCCAGCTTCTGGCTAAGAATCTGGAATGCCTCCCCTCTCCTCCTTCCCTGGGCAACTCCTATTCATCCCTCAATACCCAGCAGTGTGCTCATGGATCCTGGGAAGGCCTGGGTTTGGTGCCTCCTCTGGGCTCCCATCACCTCTCTGTTCCCCCTTTGTCAACAGCAGAAAACACGTGGAAATGCAGTCGCACAAACTGGGGTCAGCCATCAAAGGTTGAAGTTCTGCCTCTCTTATGGCTGCATGGCCTCAGGCAAGCCGCTTAACTTTGCTAAGTTCAATTTCTTGCCTGTCCAGACAAAACAAGGTTTTACTATGTGTCACAAAGTTTGCAGCATATATTACAATAAAATCATCTTTATACGCTTTCTGGCCTATTGGAAGGACTTTGTGAACCATCCTTATTCTGGCTCCAAGGCTGGCTGTGGAGGTGGGCACGTCTCTTCTGTGTCTGTCCCCTACTGGAGTAGCATCCCCTGGGGTGTGGACGGGGCCTGCCCATGGTATGTTTGCATTTCTAAGGAAGGACACAGCCCCATAGGAAGACAGGACATCCATAGCCCTCACGATGGGGGGACAATGTTAAAAAGAAGAGCAGGCTGGGGCCTGGCAGGGGAATGGGGTTCCAGCCCACGTGGTTCTGTCCCTTCCTTTTCCAGTGGAAAGTCACCTGGCAACCAGCCTCCCTGGGGGAGTCACAAGGCACCAGTGACTTCTGCAAAGGCCTTCTGCAGACGGGTGCATCCCAGCTGAGAGCGCACTCCCGCCCACTGTGGCAGCCCCAACCCCGCCAGAGGGAGGCGCTCCCAGCAGGCAGCCTCTCCTGCGTGCTGCCCCAGCCTGCCCCCGCCACCTGCCTGTCACCCGGCCAGGGACACTGAGCAGGCCTCTGGCTTCCTCTCCCACCTGACGGTCAACAGGGGAAAGCGGAAGTGTTTAAAACTCAATGGTTCTCTCAGCAAAGCTTCACCGGGCATCGCTGTGTCCAGCCCTGTGACAGGCACAAGGCAGGAGAGGGTGGAGACCGCCCCCCGGCCTCCACTCTGGGCACTGATCCAGGGCCATGGCCACGGTCCCATCACCAAGAGAGGAGCTGAGAGGGCCACCCAGTCAGGGGTTGGCCAGCCCCAGGCTCTTTGCGAACCAAGCAGGCCCCCACCCAGCTCCCTCCGGCCAAGCCCAGCTCTTCACGTCAAAGGCAGGCAACCCATTTCAAAGAGCCAGGGCGTTTGGTGCCAGACAGTCCATCCGTTCACTCATTCATCTACTCATCCGCATCCGCAAAATGGATGTGGTAAAAGCGCTCACCCCATAGGAAGGTCATGTGGATGACCTCTGTGGGTGAAGTCTTAATCGCACGCTCTTACCCTGCCTAAGATTGCAGCCAAGAGACAAAGGAATCAGGCAGACAGGAATGAAAGTGAAATGTCAGCTTTATCCCTTAATTTTAAAAAGCTGGATTCAGAATGTAGCTTAACTGCAGCATTGATGACTTCCCGGTGCCACCAGATTTGGGCCACTGCGCAGCCACAGGCAGCACTGGCCACACGGCCTCCTGTGAAACTGCCACAAACCTGGCCACGGGGGGAGCCCACCGCACTGCGCCCCTGGGGGACAGAGGGCGGAGGGAGAAGACAGCGTCTCCCCACAGGCAGCTCTTCTAACGGAAAGGGGGCAGGGCAGGAGGGGCATCCGGAGCCCGGAAGGGTTGACCAAAAATCTCCCCTTAAGGAAACTGGGTGGGGAAGAAGATAAACTCAACCAGCCCCCACCCCAGGCCATGCAGTATCTCTATGTCTATATATGTACATATGTATGTGTACATTAATATATACACACACAGCCCCTACCCCACTCCATTGGTGTCTATATGTCTATATATATGTATATGTACAAATATAGTCGCATATATACAGCCCCCACCACCCCATTCCATCCAGTGTCCATGTGTCTATGTGTATATATGTATGTGTATAGAAACATATATACAGCCCCACGCCCCATTCTATCCAGTGTCTATATGTCTGTCTATATGTATATATGTATGTGCATGGAAACATATATACAGTCCCCACCACCCCATTCCATCCAGTGTCTATATGTCTATATGTATGTTTACAGTCACATATATTCAGCCCCCACCCCATTCCACCAAGTGTCTATATGTATATATATACTATATATATGTATATACGTATGCATATGTATATATAAAGTGCTTAGCACAGTGCCAGGCAAGGGGAAAGTGTGCAGCGACTGTCAGCTATCACGATTGTTAGTACAATTATTGTCAAGGCCTTGCTATGTGCAGGCACACACTAGCAGCCATGGGCAGAGTGTGCATGCCCCCCCTCTGAGTTCCATCCCAGGGCCCTCACCAGCTGCGTGGCACTTCCCTGCACCTTGGTTTCCTCATCTGTCAAACAGCTACTGCCTCTCAGCATTGTTGAAAGGTGGCCGCAAGGTAAATTGTGTCTCCTGTGCCTTCCTTATTCAAGTTCTGCTAATCCTTCAACTATGTTCTTTTTCAACTTACTTTGGATACTTTAGGTCCTTTGCACGTCCATATGAATTTTGGAATTGGTTTGTCAATTTTTTTTTTTTTTTTTGAGACAGAGTCTCATTTTGTTGCCCAGGCTAGAGTGAGTGCCGTAGCGTCAGCCTAACTCACAGCAACCTCAAACTCCTAGGCTCAAGCAATCCTCCTGCCTCAGGCTCCTGAGTAGCTGGGACTACAGGCATGTGCCAACCATGCCCGGCTAATTTTTCTATATATATTAGTTGGCCAATTAATTTCTTTCTATTTATAGTAGAGACGGGGTCTCGCTCTTGCTCAGGTTGGTCTCGAACTCCTGACCTGGAGCAATCCGCCAGCCTCGGCCTCCCAGAGTGCTAGGATTACAGGCGTGAGCCACCGCGCCCGGCCGGTTTGTCAATTTTTACAAAAAGGTCTGCTGAGCTCTTGCCTGGGATGACATTGAGTCTATAGAGTAATCTAGGAGAAGGGACATCGTAACCTCTTTTTAGGACTTCAGGTTTTTTTAAATTTCTGTCAACAACGTTTTGCAATGTTCAATGTACCCGTCTTGCATCTCTCTTTTGTCAGATTTATTCCTATGTCATATTTTGGGTTTTATTGTAAATGGTCATTTTAAATTGTAATTTCTAATTGTTCATTGCAAGTAGCTAAACTTTTGATTTTTATTTATTGATCTAGTATCCTTATTAAACTCACTTATTAGTTTATGTAGATTCTATCAGATTTTCTATGCAGATAACAATATTGTTTGCAAATAAAGACAGTTTTCCTTCTTCATTTACAATATGCATACCATTTATTTCTTTTTATTGCCTTATCGCACTGTCCAGAACCCCCAGTATAATGTTGTAGAGAAGCGGACATCCTTGTCTCATCTCCATTCTTAGAGGCATTCGGTCTCTCTGCACTGAGTGTGATATTTAATATTGATGGGTGCTTTGTGGATGTCTTTCATCAAATATAGGAAATTCTCTTGTATGCCTTGTAAGTTGAGAGTTTTTATTAAGAATAGATGTTGGATTTTCTCAAAGATTTCTTTGAATGTACACAAATAATCATGTGGTTTTTCATTTTTAGTTTGTTAATGTGGTAATTATACTGATTGCTTTTTTTTTTTTTTTTTTTTTTTGAGACAGAGTCTCACTTTGTTGTCCAGGCTAGAGTGCCGTGGCGTCAGCCTAGCTCACAGCAACCTCAAACTCCTGGGCTCGAGTGATCCTTCTGCCTCAGCCTCCCAAGTAGCTGGGACTATAGGCATGTGCCACTATGCCCGGCTAATTTTATATATATATATATATATATATATATATATATATATATATATATATCAGTTGGCCAATTAATTTCTTTCTGTTTATAGTAGAGACGGGGTCTCGCTCTTGCTCAGGCTGGTTTTGAACTCCTGACCTTGAGCATATACTGATTGCTTTTTAAATGTTAAATCAACTGTGCATTCCTGGGCTAAATATGCCTTGGTCATACTATGTTATCCAATTTCTATATTATTGGATTAAATTTTGTTTAAAATTTTTGCACTTCTGTTCTTAACAGATATTATTAATATCTTGTTGTTTTCTTATAATGTCTTTGTCAAGTTTGGATATCAGGATGATGCCAGCTTTACAGAATGAGTTGAGAAATATTTCTTCCTCTTCTATGTTCCAGGAAGTTTGGTTATAATTGGGGTTATTTCTTCCTTAGATTTTTGGTATAATTTGACGGTGAGAGCACATGGGCCTCAATTTTCTTTGTGAAGAGGTTTTTAACTACAAATTCAACTTATTTAATAGACACAGGGCTATTCACTTCATCTTTTTCTTCTTAAGCAAGTTTTGGTATTTTTTCTCTTTCAAGAAATTTGTCTATTACAGCTAAGTTATTGAAGTTATTGGCATGAAGTTATTCATACTATTTCTTTTTCACTTTAATATCTATAGAATCTATAGTGATGTCGTCTCTCTCATTCCTGATATGGTAATATTGGCAGGTTCTGCTCAAACAAAATATCCTACAAAATAGTAATAACTTTTCAGCCAGCCACACTGAATTGGCTTTTCCAACAGTAACTTCACGTTCTTCCTAGAATCCCCTAGACATTTTCCCTGCCTTCCCTTCCACTGTGCCACTGGGTCCTGCGTGCAGCTGAGCCCTGGGATGGCAGTGCAGCATGGGGTTGGGTACGGCTGCAGACTATGGAAAACAGAATAAGGTGACAAGCAGGTCGGTGGTTTACTCTCCCAGGCACATGATGTCAGAAGGTGGGCTGTCTGGGGCCGGTGTGATGATTTGGTATGTGGATGCCTCTCCAAAGTTGCAATCTGGCTGCTGGTGCTCCAGCAAGCACATCTCCCTCCCTGGCAAGAGAAGGGAAGGGCATGGAGTAGTGCTGGCTTTCCATTCCCTTACAGAACTTTCCTAGATCTACTCAGGTGACTTCCACTTCCACTTCGCTGGCCCCACACTGCAGCTCTCAGGGCCTGCTCTCCCCTCCAGCCCACTCCATCCCTCTTTGCCCAGCACAACTCTACACAAGAAGGAGCCGGGCACCTTCCCAAAGCAAGGCTCAGGAGATCATCTTCATTCCTCATCATTCTACAGATGGGGAAACCGAGGCCCTGAGGAGAGGGGCTCACCCAATGTCACTCACAAAGTGGGGACCAAGCAGGGCAACCGTGCCAGCCACTGTTCCCGGCCAGAGCTCCCACCATACCGTTCCTTCTGGATCTTGGAAGATCATATTCAGGGAGCTCAACTGCTGGATCCAAGACCACCCAGTGAGTGGCTGACCGAGCCGTTTCAGGGCAAGTGTGCCAGGAGCCCAAGGAATCCTCCAGAAATGTGGCTGCTGTCCTACTTACCACGAGTGGTCTTACATTCACCCCACAGAGTTGCAAGCCCTCCTCATAACCGCCAGGAAGACAAAAAGCCCTCCTTTTTGTCTTCAGCACCTGACACCACTCACCTTTCCCATCTCCTGGGGTGAGGGAATCTTACACACACATGCACATGCACACATGCGCACAGACATGCACACGCACACACGCGCACATATGTATACGTGCACATACATATGCATATGCATATACACTCTAAACACCAAGGCTGTAGGATTTTGCACAGAACCATGCTGCACCTGGGAAAGGGCGAATCTAATTTGGCGAGGGCTCACTGGGTCCCTCTGGGTTTGGCTGACAGCCCCTGGCATGACAGCCAGGCTGCCCATCTCCTCTGCTGGGTAATACTGGTGCAGAAAAGGGGACTGAGGGGCAAATGACACCCCATGCGTGACACAATCCCACCCTGCCCTCAGATTATCAAAGCTGGAAAGAACAGAAGATAGTAGCCCCATCTCCCTGCACCCCCCACCCACTTGGCGAGGTGCAGCCCGAGACGCCCAGCAGTGCCGTGTCCAGGCGGGAAGAGTCAGGGACAGTCACCGGGAGGGCTGTGAGCAAAGAGGCGCCTGTACTGAAGGCCACTCTGTGCCTGGGATGTGGGGACCCGCACCCGGCCCTCCCCAGCCGCCCTGCGTGGTGAGGGTTCGCTTCTCACTTTGCTCTTAAGGAGAGCTTAAGTTAAGTTGCCTGAAGTCACTGCTGCCAGGGCATGTCAGACCCGGTGCCCCGCTGTCCAGCCCAGAGCTCACATTCACTCGACCCGGCCCCTCGCTCTGCGCCCTCCTGAGCAGGGAGAGGCCCAGCAGCGCCCCGCCCTCCCTTCTGCCTCACCCCAGCCAAAGCCTGGGCGGGCAGAATCAGCGCTTTTACAAGTGCCTGCGTAGAGAAAAGGACTTTCAAGGCAAAAAGATTCCTGAACTCCACTCAGTTCTTGGAAGTCACTTTTTCCTTCTTGGCCATTGGAGCAAAAACGTTTCCCGGCACCCGCCCTCCCTGGAGTGCCAGAAGTTTGTTCCTCGAGCAGACCCAAGAGAAACGAGTCGCCTCCCAGCCAGGGGCCTGCTGCTGACGTGGCCTGGCGCCTGGGCCACCACGGGGAGAACCAAGGGACATTCCAAAGCCCGTGCAGAGAGGAAGCCATTTGTGCCCAATTGTCCAGGCCTTTCTGCGGAGGGACTGGCCCCCAGCAGGTGCGCCCTTGGGGGCTCCGTGGGGAGGGGCTGGAGGTGGAGCAGAGAGAACCCTTGGCAGGCGGGCAGCTCCCTCAGCAGCCCACCAGACCCCACCCTGTCCCCCCTGAGCACCCTGCAGGCAAGGGCAGGACCGGCTCGCCCAGGTGCCTCAGGGGTGCGGGCAAGGCCAGGAGCCAGGCCAGGTGTGCTGCCCAGAGCCTGTGCACTCTCCTCTGACGCCCCACCCCAGCCACAGCCACACGGGGCCAAAGACAGACGCCTCGAAGAGGGCACAACCCCAGCTCATCGCCAAGGTCAGGGGGCTCAGGGCACCTGAGCTGGAAGGACCCTAGACCCACCTGGCCTGTGTGCGGTTCTCAGATGGGGACTCAGAGACCCTGAGAGGACAGGAACTTCCCAGCCTCACACAGCAGGTTGAGGACAGAGTCCAGGACCTGCCTGCCACCCCCTCCCAAACCCAGGAGACCCTGAGCTCCCCACCTAATAGCCTGCTGTTCCTCCCATCCCCCCCCCCTTCCTGCTGCCTGCACTGGGGGTGGGGAGGGAATCTCGGGAGCATCTGCTCTTGACACACCATGATCACTACTGGATACAGATGAATTTTAAAAGAAATTTCTGGATGAATCATTGCACCAGGAAAACTTGAAAACTGCCTGTCCTCTGCCTGTCCAATGGCTTCCTGCCATCTCCTTTGTTAAAAACTTGTAAATAGTTGATTTGGCTGACAGGGACCACTGGGCACAAATGCCAAAAGAGAGCCTGTGCCTCAGCCTGGGGTGACTCGGGGCAGCCCCTGCCAGGCAGGGCCCTGCGAGGGCGGGCAAGGCCCCTCCTTTCAGGTCCCCTGTCTCCCCAGACAGCAACGCACGGGGGAATGCACGCTGCCTTTGGGGTCCCCATCTACACTCCATTCCCTCCTGCAGGGTTTAATATCAGACCGAGGAGGCCGGGTGCAGTGGCTCACACCTGTAATCCCAGCACTATGGGAGGCTGAGGCGGGAGGATCACTTGAGGTCAGGAGTTCAAGACGAGCCTGAGCAAGAGTGAGACCCCGTCTCTACAAAGCGATAGGAAAACATTAGCCAGGTGTGTGGGTATGCACCTGTAGTCCCAGCTACTAGGGAGGCTGAGGCAGGAGGATCCCTTGAGCCCCGGAGTTGGAGGTTGCACAGCACTGGGATGACTCCACAGTACTCTAGCTGGGGTGACAGAGTCAGATTCTGTCTCAGAAAAGAAAAAAAAAAAAAAATCAGCCGGAAGAGACACAATGCTTTCAGGAAACCGTCTGCTTGGTGGTGCAGGTGACATGGTTACAAGTCACACTGGCATAACTGAACATCGTCGCCACGCCCCCAGGGACCCGGGAGGTCTGAAGCACACGCACACGGGAGGTCCCCGAGTGGGACGGGTGGGTGGGTGTGTGGGCGCGATGGGTGGCGGGAGGACAGACATTACCTCCCCACAGGCGCGTGCATTCCTGCATTCCCCAACGCTGATCGAGCGCTTATTATGCACCAAACCCTCTTCCCAGACATTGGGGATGGGTGGTGAGCAAGAGAGACAGTCCTGTCTCCACGGAGCTCACAGCCTGGAGCTGGGAGGGACACAGAGTCAGCCTCCACTGTCACAGCAGGAACGCAGGAGGCACCTCCCCATCCACGTACGTCAGGGGTCGAACGTTAGCATTCGCGCCAGGAACTCGGTGTACTAAAAGGCAGGGTGGTGTGCACAGAGAGCCCGGCGCTGGCCTCTGACAGACCCAGGTGAAATCAATGCTCTGATACTCCCCCGCTGTGTGACACTGGGCAGGTCGGGTCACTTCTCCCGGTCTCAGCTTCTCCACCGACCAACAGAAGTAACCGTTTCATTTGCGGTGCTGGCGTGAGCACAGAATGACAGACTGTGATTTGCTAATAAAGTCATTGCTGCCATTACTGTGCCTTGAGTGTCGGCATTATCCTCCCTCTTGAGTAGTTGCGGACGGGGGAGTTTGCTCTCGGCATCCACCCTGTCCCTTTCCTGACGAGGGTCTCCCCAGGGCACCCCACACCTGGGAACTCGAGACGTAAGAGAACCGCAAGCGGTGTTTCGTTCACGGAGCTGGTTACAACATGAGAAAGACACTGGACGCCTCAAGACCCACATGGGGCCCCGGAAGCGAGTGCCCGAAACATGGCCAGTGTTCCATGGGGCAGAAGTCCGGAGCGGAGGGACAATCCTCATCAGCGGCCACCAGCGAGGGCGGCAAGAGAGGCTGACACAGTGCAGAGCTGGGGGGAGCCGTGGCCCTGGGGGTGGAAGGAGCCCATGGACGAGGGGCCAGGCCTGAGCGCGGTGCACCCTGGGTGGCAGCTTCTCGCACTAGCTATGCTGGGTCCTCCCAGGAGGGGACCAACTGGAGGCTGGAGAAGCTCAGGATGGGACTGTCCCTCCGTCCAAGGCCCAAGGACCCTCGGTCTCTCCGGGCCGCGCTGGGGGCTGAGGCGCCCGTCAGCACCAAGGCCAGAGGCACTGAGACCTGAGTGGCAGGGGCTGCTGTCGTCCTCATGGGGCCCAGATGTCCCTGCTCCCTGACTCCGAGCCGGTTCCACTGGCCCTGCTGCTGCTCACTGCCAGCCGCAGCCTTAGAGGCCACTCAGCCCTGGAGCCAAGCATTTCACAGACAGACACGAACACGCATGTGGTGACACACACGCTCCTGCAGAGAAACATATGAACTTGCATATCTGTGTGTACGTGCATATGTACTGACTCATACAGGAACTGGTAACTATATACATATGTAATATACGAGATCCTTTATAGAAACATATAAATGTACATGCATATTTACACACATTTACTTATAAAGAAATGTATAATACATACATATATGATAATATATAATTCTTCATACAAATATATGAATTATAAGTATATATAAATTTTATATGTTATTAAAATTTTTAATGCATGTATTTATAAATTTATATGTGTATGTAGTGTGTGTAAACATACTACATATATGTAGAACCACTAGGAGATATATACCTTCCCCAACTGAACCCTGACAAGGGGCCACTGTGTGAATAAGTTTTTTTCAATTCTTTAGCCATAAAATAGAAAATAGCGGCAGACAGATGCTGCTCTAATTCCAGCAATGGCAGCATGGATCCACGTACAAATGAAGTGAAAACTAGCTCCGGTCATCACATTATTTCTAACGAAATCTAAATTTATATTAACATTTAGTCACTATTATCAAAATCTGTGTTCAATATTGCTTTGATCAATTGATAATTAAATTTAAAGTCTGAAGAAAATTTAAAGTCTTAGAACTTAAATAACAATCACAGAATTTTTCTTTTTAATTTATTTCATTTATATCATGTTTGTATCAGGGTTATTTATAAAACAATACAGCATAAAAATGGCTCTTTCCAATGAAACAATTGGAAACTAGATACAATAATGATTTAATGTCTGTCATCTTCGAATGGATAAAATTTCCTGCACTGTAAAAAATGACATTTACAAATTAAACTGTTATATCATTTTTGTCAACATTTAAACTTACGATGAAGAAGTTTAGACATCAACTTTAAGGTGTGTGGGAAGGCATACTGTTTTCGAATTCACTGGGGAGTATAGTACGCACGAGAGCTTGGACACCCCTGCCCCGGACACCCAGGTGCAGCTGAGCCTTCGGGGCAGACACCAGCCCCAGCTGCACCTGTGCTTCTGCCCTCCGCCCTCCCAGGCACCCCTACCTCCTGTGCTCCACCAGGCACCTGCGCAGACCCGCACCACGCTGTCTTGTTCTGGAAGGGGTCTCCAACCTGGCCAGCACACATGGAGCTGGAGAGGGGAGCCAGCCTATCTGAAGGCTCCCAAAAGCCCAAATCTGGTGCTGGGAAGGCCATGCTGAGCCCCGGGACAGTCACGCTCCAGGGCCAAGGCCCTCAGTAGAGCTTCGTGCTTGGAGGGTCAGGGGCCGTCTGAGGCTCTGAATGCCCCATCTTTCGAAGTCGTAGGAGCCCAGCCCCTTCTCACTTTTGTCCCTTTGCCAGCGAGACGATGTTCTTAGAATAGCAGCTGATCGCCACGTGGTTAGTTAAGAATGTGGCTCCTGGCCGGGTGTGGTGGCTCACTCCTGTAATCCTAGCATTCTGGGAGGCCGAGGCGGGCAGATTGCTCAAGGTCAGGAGTTCAAAACCAGCCTGAGCAAGAGCAAGACCCCATCTCTACCATAAATAGAAAGAAATTAATTGACCAACTAAAAATATATAGAAAAAATTAGCCGGGCATGGTGGCGCATGCCTGTAGTCCCAGCTACTCAGGAGGCTGAGGCAGGAGGATCGCTTGAGCCCAGGAGGAGTTTGAGGTTGCTGTGAGCTAGGCTGATGCCACGGCACTCACTCTAGCCTGGACAACAAAGCGAGACTCTGTCTCAAAAAAAAAAAAAGAATGTGGCTCCAAGTGGACCCACCTGGCTCCCACCAGAGCTGCCGGCGTGGCTGGCCCCTCACCAGTCTGGCCTCAGCTTCTTCCTCCACGAAACAGGTGTAGCAACCGCACCTGCCTGGTGAGTCTTCTGGGAAGAGCAAGCAAGACCTGCAAGTGCTGGCGCAGGCCGACCTGGGACCCTCTGGGCCTTCTGCTCCATCAGCAGTTTCTCCTGGTCAGTGGTTGACGGTTTAGTTATTTCCCTGCAGGGACAACCAAGCCCAGTGCCCAGGGATGCAGGACCTGCCTTGCCCAGAGTCTTTGCTGGTGGAGGTATGTGCCTATACACACATGTGTTTGCAAACACACGTGTCGGCATGTTTGTTCACGTGTGTGCCCTCTGGCTCCAGCTACAGAGTGCTCGCTGCATTCCAAGAGGAGCCTCAGTGCCAGACCTTTCTTTAAGGGCCCTGGCAGGGTGAACATTCCCACAGTCTTTCATGCAGATGTTTCTGAGGCTAATTTCCTTCCTGTTCCCTGGTGTCTGGCTCCTATCCACAAAGTTCATGATCAAGTTAATCAACTTGGCTGGGCGTGGTGGCTCACACCTGCAATCCTAGCACTCTGGGAAGCCGAGGCGGGCAGATCGTTCGAGATCAAGAGTTCGAAACCAGCCTGAGCAAGAGCGAGACCCCGTCTCTACCAAAATTAGAAAGAAATTAATCAGCCAACTAAAAATATATATACAAAAAATTAGCTGGGCATGGTGGCCCATGCCTGTAGTCCCAGCTACTTGGGAGGCTGAGGCAGCAGGATTGCTTGAGCCCAGGAGATTGAGGTTGCTGTGAGCTAGGCTGATGCCACAGCACTCACTCTAGCCTGGGCAACAAAGTGAGACTCTGTCTCAAAAAAAAAAAAAAAGTTAATCAACTCGATCCCTGGTGAAAGATGAAAGATGAGTGGGTCAAGCTTAGGATGACCTGGAGCAGAGAGAATTTCTGCTGAGCAGATACATCAGGGTTGCCCCCTGGTACCCCTGAACACTCCTAGCCCAGGAGACACCACCTGAGAGCCAGGTGCCCACACAGGTACAAGAACACAAACTCGCTGGCCCATGCTTGTGGCAGGCGGACATCCTGCAGGACTTCCTGCATGCAGACACATGCATTCTGCAAAGGCAGCAGGCTGCAGTCCAGTCCTTCTGCCCTGGCCACATCCTTCTCACTTCTGTCCAAGACAAGCATCTCCATGAGCTTGAGTATGACTTCCTGCTACAGTCACCACTGGCTACAGTTCTACACATCCATCACTCCTGGCCTTCCCAGTTCTGCCAACATGAATCACTGCCGCCCCAGGGCTGCCTTGGCATCCCTCCTTGCAGCAGAGTTAGCTGCACCCAGGGGAAGTTGTCTAACAGACTTAGCACATGCCGGCACATACTAAGTCCTCAGTAAATGTTAACTACTATCATATCATGATTGCTTCTTCCACACTAGACCATATGAGCTTCTTGAGGGCAATGAATTATTCCAAATTCATCTTTATATTCCTATTTATGCAATGCAGCATTTGGGACATGAAGAGGCATTCTGGAAATAATAGGTGGATAGAAGGGTGGATGGATGGATGATTGGAAGGGTAAGTGGGTAGAAGGATAGATGGATGGATGGATGGATGGATGGATGGATGGATGGATGGATGGATGGATGGAAGGATGGGTGGATGGACAGGTGGATGGGTGGAAGGGTGCATGGTGGATGGGTGGGTAGGTGGAATGGTGCATGGTGGATGGGTGGGTAGGTGGAAGGGTAAATGGATGGATGGATGGGTGGGTGGGTGGGTGGACAGGTGGATGGATGGAAGGGTGGGTGGATACATGGATGGTTAGAATGGTGGGTGGGTGGAAGAGTAGATGGATGGACAGATAAATGGACGGATGAATGATTAGGTGGAAGGGTAGATGGATGGATGGATGGATGGATGGACAGATGTATGGGAGGGTGGGTGGATGGGTGAATGGGTGGACAAGTGAATGGGTGGGTGGATGAATGAATAATCAAACCATCTGTGGGGGCTGAGCACACTGTGGGAAAGATAGAGAAGAAGCAACAGCAGGATAATGAATACAAAGGTACACCTCATGTTTATGAGAAAATAAATCAATCTCTGAGAGTTAAATGCTACATTTACTCATTAATGAAAAATAATTGTAGGTAAAACATGTAAACAGATTTCTCGCTAGAACAGCCGGATGGGACCATGGACTCTTGGTTTGCAGCCCACGGAGACAGGCCCCAGGGTCCAGACAGGGGCCTGCGTGGGACGCCTCTGGGAGGGCTGAGCCCCATGGTGATGTAAGCTCGTCTCACCCTAACCCTAACCTGCTCTCAGAACAGGTTCTAACACCTCTGTCCCACCAGGCCCAGCCTCCATGGACCCCTCCCCTCCCTGGTCCCCAGGGTCCCATCACCCACCAGTACTTCAGATCCTGGCCTCTTACCGCACTGCTAGTGACAGCCCACGGGCACTGCGATCAGCCAGGCCGTGGGGACTCTCCTCTGTCTCCACAGACAGTGCCAGAGACCCAGGGGCTCAAGCATGAGCTTTGCAGGGGGCCTGTGGGGGCTTCCTCTGAGACAGGCCCTACTCGACCTTCTCCCCACCATTGCTCCACCATGACCACCCCGGGCCTGCCACTAACCCTGCGTTTGCTGCTGGCTGGGATGAGGGTCCAGTGCAGGCTCTGCGGCTGGCTTCCCCCGTGGCCTTGAGTGTGCCCTTCTCTTGCCAGGGCTCAGTCCCTCCATCCGTAAAACAGGACAACAGTGTGGCGTTAAAGTGTTGCTGTGACAACTAAATGAAGGAATGTGTGAAAGGTAGTAAAAATGAAAACTTTCCTTTCAAAGGCTCAGCACTCGAGGCATCACCTGGCTTGTGTCTCCCTCCCCTTTTCACCAAAAGGAGACTGGCTCCGGGTGGGGAAGAGCCTTTCTCAGCCCACTGCCTGGGAAGATCAGGCCGCTGTCCCTCTGTGACCCCTGAACCCAGTTCTTTCGGCCACCCAGCCAGCCTTGGCCCACCACTGCCGCCTCCCACCAGGACCTGCCAGTTTCTGGAACTGCAACCAGACCTGGCCAGAGAGGAAGGGGCCCCAGGCAGAGCCAGATGCCCCCCAGGGAGGCTCAGACAGGAGGGACACGGTGACTGTCCTTCTTCCTACATGGAACATCGCTGCCCAGACTAACAAGAGTGTTATCTGGGCCTCCCAGCTCACCAGGGTCATCGAGGTCACCTGGGGCTACTTTTCCTATCTGAGTAATTCCCTGCATTAAAGGCAGAGGAGAACCTTCTGTGTAGCTGTATGCTTGAGAGAAGTGATCACAGCAAGGGTCATACGTCCTGACCTCCCTGGAAGAGATGTTTGCTGCCTACTTGAGGGACCCCAAAAGGTAAGCAGTGATACGCCCTGGGGCCCCATTGTCCTCTCCTGCAATCCGCCCAAGATCCCAGTGGGGAAGGGCTAGACCATCCATTTTATAGATGAGGAGACTGAGGCTTGGGCATTTACGTTGCCCAAACTCACACTGCTAATAAGTGGCCGAGCTGAGATCCAAACAACTCACTAAGCTCCCCGCTCCAGGTCACAACAGGTGTAACCCAGGTGAGAGTCAGGGGACAGGCTGTGGGGCAGTGACAGGGAGGCGTCCTTGTCTGTAAGGGGAACTATGCTTCAGCCTCTCCCCCAGAGGGTCCTGATGAGACCATACGAGACGTTAGACCCTGCCACGCACCCGGCGCAGGGCCCTGCGGACAGGAAGCCCTCAGTGACCAACTGCCACGGCCACCAGGGCCTGTTCTGTCCCTGTCCAGAGCGGGTGCCCGGGCAGGGCGGAGACAGGGAGGAACGCGGGAGGGGCGTCAGCAGTTGCCGGCACAGCAGAGGGCGTGGCGCCAGCAGGACGGATCCCTGGTGGGTAGGCAGTGGTGTGGGCCTGCCCCGCCTGTGAGCACCTGCCAGGTGCATGGCGGGACACAACGCACAGGACACAACCAGCAAACCCCAGAGCCTAGCGGGGGAGACACTCCTAGTGCTCAGCGACCAGTCTCTGAGCACCAAGCACTCTGTGCGGTGGTGGCCAGGTGCCCAGACGGGCAGGATGCGATTTGAGAAGGATGTTGGAATGGGATTGCCAGGAAAAGGAGGCCCCAGGGACCCCCAGGTTTCTGGTCTGGGACGGGGAGGTGGAGATGGCAATGATGTCACCTGTCGGACCATCACATGCCTCACCTCTGCCTGCAGGGCCCCGCAGCTCCCTGAGCCCTTCACTCTCCACACAACCCCGTGCCTTTCCCGCTCCTGCTGCCCTGCCCCGGGCCTCCCACACCCTGCCACTGGCCGGGACCCCTCTGATGGGCCCTCTGTCTGGAGCTCCCCTAAAGGGGCTGCTCCTGGCACCCCAGCCAGGCCTCGGAAGGTGTCTTCTCAGCACATTCGCCCCGAGCTGTCCCGTCACGCTGGCCCACGTGACGCGCACTGTCTGGGGTCTGTCTGCTCTTGGGAGCCCCAGCTCGTCCCCCAGTAACTGTGGGCTGAGCAGGGGAGGCCTGGGCGGCTTCACCCGCATGACGGCCTTCCCTCCATTGCGTCCCCAGCCTGAACCAGGCCACCTCCCCTGCGAGGTAGCCAGCTGCAGCCTGGCCAATCCTCTCAGAAACACGCTGAGCCTTGGACTTCCTTCTGCAGGAAGATGAGGCCCACCCGGCCCAGAGAGGCCCCAAGTGCCGCAGCTCTACGGAGACGCCCAGGGCTGCGGCCACAGATGTCTGCGTCCTGCAGCGGCCCCAGGTGAGGCTCAGTGTGAGGGTAAGGGCGACTGGCACTGCTGATGTCCCTCCAGCCCAACCGCCCTCACCTGTCTCAGCCCCGCCTCCTGTGGCCCACACACATCGGCACCGGTGCTTCCTCTGGGGACCCCCAAATACGCTGGACTCTCTCCCGTGGCTGCCTTGACAAATGCCACAAACTTGGTGGCTTCAAACAACAGACATTTATTCTCTCACGGTTCTAGAGGCCAGAAGCCCAAAGCGGTGACAGGACGGCTGTGGTCCCTCTGAGGGCTCCAGGGGAGGGGCCTTGCTGGTCCCTTCCAGCTTCTGGGTCCTCAGCGTCCCCGACAGTCCTTGGCTTGTGGCCACATCGCTTCAATTTCCGTCTCTGTTGTCACATGTCCAAGTTTCCCCTCTTCCTACAAGGACACCAGTCATATTGGATTTAGGGCCACCCTACCCCAGTATGACCTCATCTTAACTTGAACACAAGTTCAGCAATGACCCTCTTTCTACAGAAGGTCACATTCACAGATAGCAGGTTAGGACATGAACATATCTTTCTGGGGACATGACTCTGCCCACTACACTGTCTCTGCCCTGGGACAGCCCTCAGAGTTAAGGCTGTGACCTCTCCCAATGGCACCTCTGCCCCAGATGTGGTACACCTGCCCCAACCCTGCCAGGGTGAGGCCTGGGAACGGAGCACAAGCTTGCTAGGCCCCAGAGTCCCCCTCTGTAAAGTGGGGATAGTAGTGACCTTCCAGGGCTGCCGTGAAGACTAAGTGCGTCTGAGCACCCGCCCCAGCAGCGTCCCCAGGGGGTTGCTCCCGCCCCTCCTCCCCTCCCGCCCCACTGCCTTGGCCTCACACAGCGGGGCTGATATCCTCCCTGAGCAGAAGCCGCAGCAACTCCGGTTACCTAGCAATCCCTGACCAAGCCCCAGCATCCCGTGGAGCCCAGAAAATGCTTCTGAGGTGGACCTGAGCCATCGCCACGGTCGTGGAACTGTACCGCATCCTCCGCAGGGAATGCGGGCCTCGGCCGCGTGCGGGGGCCTCAGGCGCGGCGCAGCCAGAGCCCGCTGCCCGCATCGTCCCCCTACAGACGAGGAGTGAGTGGCTCCCTCAGGCTGCCCGCGAGGGTGCGTCCAAGACAAGCACTCCCTGGGCCGTGGGGAGGCCCCTGTGCCATGAGCCCCACTCCCGGCCCCGCCCGCGCTGGGGGCAGGCAGGGGAGGCGCCCGAGTGACTCCCAGAGAATCGGGCAGCAGACAAGGCAAGGGTCAAGCAGGCTCTCAGGTGTGGACACACGAGAGGTGCTCAGAGTCACAGCACCACTCCCACGGTCACTGTGTTAGTTCCTGCGCCTGTTATGACAAATGGCTTTGGACAGAGGCCTAGAGCAACACGAATTCATGCTCCAAGTTCTGGAGGCCGCAGTCTGACAGGGCTCTTCTGGGGCTACAGCCAGGGTGTCCTCTGCGGGGCTCCAGGGAGCTCCGTCCTGCCCCGGGCTCCTCCACCCACACCTGTGTCCCTCCGACCTCGGCCCGGTCGCCCCAGCCCTCCCGCCTGCCTCCTACAGGAAGCCCCCGGATTACACAGGTCACCAGGTCATCCAGGAGGGTTTGGGCCAAAATCCTGAAGGACACAATCTTGAAACTCAAATGTTGAAGTCTCAAAAGGTCAAAACCCTGAAAATATAATTCTGAAGGAAATAATTTTTTAAAAATTATTTAAAAGACATTTATTTACATTTTTAAAGGGGGACTTATTTGAGAAACACGTAAAAACACGACAGAACACAGGCCACCTACACAATGAAACAGGCAATGAAAACACGCACCGTGTGGCCGGCACCAACGCTCAGCGCACTGACGACAGGCGCACCGGTGTCGCAGTCACCAGCAACGGCGCTTGCACAGAAACAGCTCGTGCCGCAGCGTCACCTGGACACGACAAACCACCTGGTCTTTTGACACACCCATCAGACACGGTTGGGGTCGCCTCTTCACACAGTCCCCCAAAAAGCTAAGATCTTGAGAAACTGTATCTTTCACTTCACAAATGTATACATCTCTTCATTCATTGAGGAAGTTTCAACATTCTTATATACACACAATGCTCACACGCAAAGACAACGTTGTGACAGTGCACACCCGCATCTGCAGAACAACGCGTAAGGCAAATTAGAACTGTCTTTACACAGTCTACACCTCCAGTATTGGGAACGGCGCAAGATGAAATACATGGCATAGCAAATTGTACGAAATACTGCTGACAATATAAAATGGTGGGACAAAAATAAAAAACAAAATGAAACAAACCAAAAAACTAAAAAGAAAACCCAACACATGGAAAGGTGTATTAGGGACATAGTACGGGCAGTAGCACAGAGGATGCCCAACAGAGCTGGTGGCTTTCGTGATCATCAGCTATATTTCTGAGTCTCGCACCACGACTAATAAAGTCCTTTTCCTTCAGGGCGTGGCTGTCTCCAGAGGCTATTTCACGTTCATTTCCTACCTGGTGCTGCTCCTTTTCAAATTCCTCTGTGATTTGATACACACCAACCTGAGTGTGGCTATCCAATGGTCCCATCTTCTGTGCCACACTCCTCAGTTGCCTTGGGTACGTGGGAGTCCGTCCTGCTCTTGCTCACATGCAGATCACAACTGTGGCAGACACTGCTGGTGACAGACAGCAATGCTGTTGCGTGTCTTCCTACCCTTCCATGCACACGGTTATTTTTGAACCAGTCAGTGACTGCAACACTTCTTCAGGCACATGCGGCTTTAATTCACTAAAAGCTGCTGGAAGAAATGCCGATCAGGCAGATGACGCATTTTTAAACAACGTTCTCATGATTGCCATGCTTCCTCACTGCCGCTCGCCTGGGCTTTCTGCCAAATGCATGGGGCTGAATGGAAAAAACAAACTTTATTGGTAACACCTTGAAATTCACCTTTAGTAGCCTTGATCAACCTAATTCCCAATCTGTCATATGGCTTGGGGATTCACTCAGATGTTTGGGACTCTGGACTTTATCGATTTAGACTCTAGGGATTTTGATCTTTCGAGATTTCAACATCCAGAATTGTCTTTCCAGATGATGATTGGCAGGGCCCAGCTCAAGACCCTTGATCACTCTGCCGAGGCCTTTCCCGCAAGGCCACAGGGTCACAGGTCTTAGAGGCTGGAGGTGGGTGTCTGTCGGGGGGTGGTCGGTGAGGCTGCAAGCAGGGAGGAGGGACGGGCTCCAGAGAGGAGGGACAGGCTCCAGGGAGGAGGGGACGCACTCTTGTAACAACCCCCCAAGAACTACCTGTTAGTGTCTTGGGGTTGGTCCCTCCAGGCTCTGTTCTTAGTGTGTGTGTTTATGAACCCTCTGTAACTCGCATTAATGCATCCAGGGCATCTGCCACATCGCTAAGTAGGACACACCCCCGACGTGCCTGCCCGGGGCTCCGTGGATGGAGGAAGCAAGGTGGGTAGCCGTCTCCCGTGTTATGTGCGCGGCGGGAGCATCCTGCATCTGATGCTCACCCTGTGTTTGTGAGCAGCTTGGCTCCAGCTCACCCCCCAGGGCATGTCAGGACACGGCAGGTTCTTCTCTCTGCCTCCCTGGGTTTTAGGGTCCCCAGAGGGCCCCCCAAGGTTGCCCAGCGTGGCCAGTCAGGCGCAGGGAGGAGGGCAGGGAGTGGCACAGACTCTGGGCAGACCTGCCCACCACCTGCCCCAGCCCTAAGACCAGGGCTGCTTTGGCCCCGCACAGGCGCAGCAGACCCTGAGCTGCAAAAGCCGCAAGTCCACGCCCCAACTTCCAGGAGGGCGCTGGGGCTGGGAGCCCGGACTCCCAGCTATAAATGCAGTGACAGCCTGCTCCGGGCCCTGGGCAGCTGGACCAGGGTGGGACCCACGATCCCAGAAAGGGAGCTTATTTGAACTCTTTTTGGATGCAAGTAACAGAAATCAATTCTGGCTTCAGCCAAGAAAGAAAGAGAGGGAGAAGGAGAAAGAGGAGAAGGAAACCGAGAGAAAGAGGGGAAGGTGGAGGGAAAGTGATGGAGGATCATCTCTGAACCCACAGGCAGGTGCACCTGGGGCTCCGGAACCACCTGGAACCACGGGCTGGAGAGCCTGTGGGCTGTTTCCTGCGTGCAGCGCTGCTCTCTCGGGCTTCGCTATGCTCCCTCTGGGACAGTGTCACCCAGCAGAGCGAACCACTGCCACTGATCCAGGTTTCCAAAGCCCCAGCCAGCCCCTCAGAGAGACCTGTCCTTCTTCGCTTTCCCAGTGGAGACACCACCTGGCCTGGTCTCCCAAAGTGTGAGGACAGTCACCTGCTATGCCCAAGTCGGCCAGGGCTGACAGGGAGGGAAAGGCCACCATGAGCTGCTTGAACCTGAACATGCTTCAGGGAGAGGACAGCTCCAGCCAGCTGGGGGCTCAGAGCTGGGGGCAGGGCCTTGTGGGCCATGCAGGCCGATGCCAAGCCAGACAGCTGGTGTGGCCACAGGCCCCCTGGTCCCTCCAGGCAGCCCAGCTGACTCCCTGACCTGTGGCCAGACGGGTTAGGAGGAGAAGCTCCACCCCACGCCTGTCTAATGAAAATTCCACCCGGCTGCCTCCGGGAAGTTCTGCCGACGTGGCTCTGCAGCCCCTCCTGCTGTGGCGGGCCCTGGACCAGCCCGGACAGTGGGCCGGCCGGCCCAGCTCAGCAGGCAGCACTTCTCCTCTGGAGTATAGAGGAGCTTGCATTCTGCTTAATATTCCTGCCAAGAAATGGCTCCAAACACTGCAAACGTGGCCTCTGCCAGGGCCTCCCAGTGGGGCAGGCCAGGCGGCTGGGCCCGGAGCCTCCTTCCGCCCAGGCCGGGGAGGTGAGAATTCCACAGGGGAAGTGCACACGCGGCACTGGGCCCACTTCCCAGGGGGCAGGGCATTGCCTCCCAGTCACTCAGGGACCAGGGTACAAAGCGGAGCCCAGAACGAAAGGTTAAATTAGGTTAAATCGGCACTGAGCACAGATCGGTGCCCTGGCTGGGACTCAGCTGGCTCTAAAAGACGGTCGTCACATCCCATCCAGTGTGGGCCGTCGCCTGAGGTTTTTGCTTTGTTTTTGGTAGAGTCAACTGACTAAACAGACTATTTAAGAAATAGGTAATTCCAGGCAATGTCGTTTTCTTAGTAACTGAGAATTTAGGAGAAATTCCTTCTGCTTTGACTTCTGCTATTGAAAATATTCTGTGCTCTGAGCACGGCCAGCAGTGTCTTCAGGGCACAGCCCAGCAGGAGCCCGAGATGTCCCGGGTAGCCCTCCTCGGGAGGGAGCCCACGGAGCCAGACAGCCCCGCGCTCCAGCTTTGATGCCGTGGTTTACTGTGTGGCCATGGACAAGTGTCCCAGCCTCTGTGTCTCTGATTTCTCATCAGACTAAGAGGGTGACAGTGAGGGCACCCTTTTCTACTGGGGCTGTGCAGGGGTGGAACTAGCTGCAAGGGTGCAGCAGAGACAAGCATGCTTACTGCTCCCTCCCCACGCAGAGGCCCGGACTGCAGAATGCTGGGAGGTCAGGCCTAGCCCTAACCCCGAGGCAGAGGCTCTTCCTGCACAACTGGCCTCCAGCACGGCTGCTGCAGTCCCACACAGAGCTCTGCACCCAGGGCCCTCTGACCCCGAGTGCAGAGAAGCCACGGCCTGTTCACAGAGAGGCTCCTGTTCACAGAGAGATGACACTCGCAGGGGACAAGTGGCTCACCCAGAGCAACTCCAGGTCGGGAGCCCAGCTCAGACTTGCCCTGGCACCTACATCCAAACCCTCCTTTGAAAAGTGAGGGCCGGGGCCTAAAGAGTCTGTCAGGGGCCCTGTGTGTCGTGCCACCTCTTCCTGAAAGGTCACTCAGCCAGGGGTGGGGGACCATCCCTGGGGACAGTGGCTGTAGCAGCTGAGAGGAAAATGGGGAGAGGAGTGACCCCTCCTTGGCTGGGTATCACAGGGCGGGCTGAGCAGAAGGGGGATCATGACCGTGCTCAGCAGAGTCCAGACCAAGGGGCAGGGGAGGCAGAGGCGGGCTGGGTGCCAGGGAGCAGGGAGAGCGAGTCGGAGGGAGGCGGGAGTGGGCACAACATCATGACAGGGGTGGGAGAGAGGCTCGGGCAGACCCTAGGAGGAGCTCTGCCAGGCCTCAGGGCCCCTCTCCATGGGGGGTGGGGGGCAGAGGAAATGAGCCAGCACAGGCGGGGACAGGCCTGGCACAAGTCACCCCCAAGAACCAGCAGGCAGGTCTGGGCACGACAAGCAGCCGGTGTCCTCTCTTCACCTCCCGCCCTCTCCCCATCTGAAATGAGGCAGGTCACCAGTGTGCAGCCTCTGACTGTCCTTGGTGACCCCCGAGTGGCGACTCAGTGTGGCTCCTTCCCACAGGACACGTCCACGCAGCCACAGCCACCCCTGTTTAAGAATGAACAGGTCGGCACAGGACAAGCCTCATGATGGATTAAGCCAAACATGGCTCTCCTGTGTTTGGACGGTGACAGGCACGCAAAGCAGAAAGGTGGAGAGACGTGGGAGGCTCCAAACTGATGTGTGGCCACAGAGCGCCAACCCTCCCAGTGCACAGTGGACAAACTGAGGCCCAAGAAGGACCCCCTGTGAGGGTGCAGGAGCACGTGAGAGTGGTGGGGCTGGGACCAAGCCTTGTGTCCTGGCTTCCACTGGACTCCAACTCCCCGCTGCCGCACCGCCAACTGCCTGCGTCTTTCTTCCACCTCCGTGCTCCCAGCAGCAGAGAACACTGGGTGGACACGGCGGGTGGCTGGTGGCTGGGTTTGCCGGGGCCTCGGGAGTGCTGAGTGCTCTTCAGGAAAGAGCCGAGAATCACAGACTGCACCTCGAAAAGCAGGCTTCTCTAAGGCCAGCCTGCTCAGGGCCTGGACAGAACCTGCCCATGAACAGGCGACCCTGTGGCCAGGGTCTCGGGCCCAGCCAGTGTTCCATGGCATCTGCATCCCCTTTACACCCTACTCCAGCCTCTTGCTGCCCCTCAAATTCTCTGGGATCCTGGCTGTCTCATAGCTGGGGCTGGGGGGTTCCCAGGATGCAGCCCCTCCAGGGCTAAAACCTAGCACATCCCAGGCAAACCTGTACCACTAGTCACTCTCCCCACCAGGGATGTGCTTCCCCACCCAAAAACACTCTTTTATTCGCCGGCATGTTCAGGGCTCCCTGGGCTGCACAGCACAAAATTTGGGAGCAAACCACATGGATCTGGGGCCAGCATCTTTCCATTAGGCTGGAAGACCCGGCACTGGGATAGCAGACAAGACACAGGCAAGGACGTCCCCACCACTGCTGGCCATGGAGGAATCCCAGGCCCCACCCCTCTGTCCACAGAGGGCAGCCCATTGGTTCGAGGCCAGGAGCCAGAGCAGACAGGCATGGCTGGCAACCTCCCTCACAAGCAGTCACCCCAGCCACAGTCCAAGTGGCCAGTGACCAGGGCTACCACACTGGACAGTGTACTCTAGAGCGTTTCTGTCATCATAGAAGCTGCTACCGGGCTGAGCAGGTCTGGAAAGTTCAGGGAAGAACAAGTAGCTGCCCACGCTGGAGCTCTGCTGAGATGGGGGCGAGGAGCTGGGCCTGGCGTGGAGTGTGGGCTACACACGAGGGTCTGAGGAGGTTTCTGGGCTTTTGGCTGTGACCGTTGTTGCCACTGGGATGGGAGAACAGATGTGGTCATTGTTTCCTTCAGGCCTCACAGGATGGGACTCCAGCTTCCAGCAATTGCGGAGCACTTGTATAGGACAAAACTGTCTGTTAATAACTGTTGTAAACCTGGACAAAGAGAACAATCATTTGAAGGCACCGAGTGATCAAAACAAGTGAAAATTGGAGGGACGTCCACCCCTGAAATAGGGGGGTGCATAAGATATAATCTATGTTTACACGGCTTTCCCTGAGGACACTGCCAGGCCACACGGTGCTCAGGGACATGGGCGAAGCACAAAGTCGTCATCTTATCTCCCTAAGGACTCAGCGGACAGAGTTCAGAGCTGCCGAACCACCTGGGATTGAGGGGAATCTGGAGAGAAGGGACCCAGAGGAGGATCCCCAAATCTGCACACAAATTCTCTGTTATTTTTGGCTGACTCCTGAATTGCAGGAGCAGGCTGGGAGTGTGAGGAGCCAGGGAGAAGACAGTCAGAAGCAGGTTAGCAGAGAAGACAGAAGCTGCTCACAGAAGAGATGGTCTGGAGTTATCTGCTGAGTTAGAGGGGCTTAGTCAAACCTTGGGCTTTCCCTGGAACCTCAGAAGGCCCACCTCAGAAGGAAGAACCATGTCTCAGGACTGACGGGAACACGGAATAGGGAATTGGAAAAAGGGGAAAACAGAAATAGATCTGTCTTAACAAAGCCTGAAACCAAGCCTCCACAGAATGAAAGAGAGCCACTGATAATTTTTAAAGTACTAAAACAAAATTCAATACTCTCCAGAGAAAGATAACAGAATTTAGAATCTTGCCAACATATCATCCTCATATCCACCATACAATAACAAATCAAACAAATAGACAAAAACATAGTCATATGAAGAAATAGGAAGATGTGATTCAGGGCTAAGAGAAAAAGCAGTTGATAGAAACAGACACATAGATGACCCAAATGTTGGAATTGGCAGAAAACGACTTTAAACCTGAGGGATAATGGCTGAAGACATGAAAATTTTCAGAGAAAAGTACTTGTTTAAAACAAATAATAACAAAATGGAAATCTTAGAAGTGAACACATGATCAGAAATTTTTAAAAAATGTATCATGGATTAGGATTAACAGCAGATTCAATGCAATAGAAGAAAAAAATCAATGAATTAAAGAGGTCAAAATAGAAATCACCCACACTGAGCACATAGAGAAAAAGATTAAAATCAGATAGTGCCTCAATGACCTGTGGGAGAGTGTCAAGTGATCTAACATATGTCCAATTGAAATTCCAGGAGGAGAAGAAAGAAAGGAGCAAAAAAAAAATTAATGGAAATATTGACTAGGTGGTTTTTTTCCAAATTTGATCGAAAACAGCAAACCTGGAATTCACAAAGTTCCATGAACCCCAAGCAGGATAAATAAAATCATACCTTGTGTACATTATACCTGTGAACTAAAATCTTAAGCACCCCCCCCCAGCTTATTGAATGGACACCCTCTTGGCCAAGGGGACCCCAGAAATACCCTACCACTAATTTTCTGGCCATGAGAAGGGAGGTCTGACAGCCCTGGTCATGCCCCCTCCCTCCTTGGGGATGTCCTTTTTGACTTATTACCAGGCTGAAAACTACACAAGACAAAGCTTAAACACCTGCAGTTCCTCAATTTACTTAACAGATCTTGTAAGTCTATGTCTGGTGCCTTATCTCTGATTATCTTCCTTTTCTTAATTTAAAACATTCCAAGCCTTTAAACAAATCTTCATTTCTTTAACCAATTACAAATCAAAGAGTCTTTAAACCCAACTATAACCTATAAGCCTCCACTTCAGGATGTTTGGCCTTTTGAGGCCAAACCAAAGCACTTCCATGTATTAATTTATGACTTTACATTTAATTCCTGTCTCCCTAAGATGTATAAAACCAAACTATAACCCAACCATGGTGAGTCCACTTTCTCAAGGTGTCTTGGGTGTGGCTCTTGGCATGATCCCCATACTTGGCTCAGAATAAACCTCTTTAAATTATTTTACAGAGTTAGGGTCATTTTCCATTGACATACCCAACTGCTGAACACCAAAGATAAGAAAAAATGTTAAAATCATCTGGACAAAAAGCATTCACTGCACACAGTGTACAGCAATACAAATCATGATTAACTTTTTGCCAAAAACTATGGAGGCCAAAAGACAATGAATGCCAACTTACAAGTGCTGAAAGAAAAAGAGGTGTCAAGCTATAACTTTATATATAACTAAAATATCTTACAAAAATGAAGACGAAATAAAGTAACTTATCAGGGAAACCAAAGGTGTGAGGTTATTTTGCCAGCAGAGCCACGCCACAGGAAATGCCCAAGGATGCTTTTCAGGCTGAAAGGGCAGGATGCAGGCGGAAATTCAGGTGGATGGGAAGGAATGGAGAGAACCAGAAAGAGTAAATATGTGGGTAAATATAAAGCCTTTTTAACATTGACTATTGACTATTTAAAGCAAAAATAATAACCATGTGCTTTCAGGTTTATAATGTGAGAAATAAAATGTGTGACAGGCCGGGCGCGGTAGCTCACGCCTGTAATCCTAGCTCTCTGGGAGGCCGAGGCGGGTGGATTGCTCAAGGTCAGGAGTTCAAAACCAGCCTGAGCAAGAGCGAGACCCTGTCTCTACTATAAATAGAAAGAAACTAATTGGCCAACTGATATATATATAAAAAATTAGCCGGGCATGGTGGCGCATGCCTGTAGTCCCAGCTACTCGGGAGGCTGAGACAGAAGGATCGCTCGAGCCCAGGAGTTTGAGGTTGCTGTGAGCTAGGCTGACGCCACGGCACTCACTCTAGCCTGGGCAACAAAGCGAGACTCTGTCTCAAAAAAAATAAAATAAAATAAAATAAAATGTGTGACAAGAGTGCCGAGGACAGGAGGATTGAAAGTGGAATCACACCATGCAAGGTGGCACATTCCCCGTGACACTGACCTAAGGTAGACGTGGATACATTAGGATGCATATGCACACCCCAGGCAAGTTGGCGTGGTGGCACCTGTAATCCCAGCTACTCGGAGGCTGAGAGGGGAGGATCCCTTAAGCCCAGAAATTCGAGGCTGTAGGTGATGTTGTCAGCTCCACAGAAGGTGTGATTCCTTCTCCCTGTCCCAGTATTTCCTGGCCATGCAGTGGCACCCCACCCCCACCTTCTATCCTGGCCCGATGGCACAGAGCAGAAAGCCCCAGGGGGCAAATCCACACTGCCCCTCGCCTGGGTAACATCTGAACAAGAAAGAGGGGAGCCTAGACCCCTACCACAAAGGCCTCTTACAGCCTTTTTTCATTAAAAATCTTAAATTCCTAATTACCCAAGGAGTGGAAGTTTACTGGCTACCTACCCCAAGGCTCTGTCCTGCATGTGCTGGATAATTAACATGTAGTTTTAATCAGTCACCCAGCTCTATTCCCTGAGCAATGCCCTTCCCCTCTGTGGGACCTGCGCTCCTCACTTGGAGAAGTTGCCTCGAATTAACTGCCTGAAGGTCCTTCCTACTGCTCAGCACCTGACAGCCTCCAGCCCACGGCTGTGCTCCTCCTGCCTGGGCCCAGGCCTGAGCCTTGAAAACCCACTTGCATCTTTCATCTCAGTGGCAGTGGGTGGCAGCTGATCCTGTCACTGCCTGGCATATGAGGAGATCATGTTGTCTGCCACTGCAGTCCAGGGTGCAATGAGAACAAGGAGGCCAGAGGTTACTGTGTGCAAAACAGAGAGAGACAGAGAGGGAGGGAAGGAGGGAGGTGAGAGGGAGAAGGAAGTGATAAGATATGGGTGTTGTCCACTTTTAATTCCGGAAGGACTTACAGGGCAGTGACTTCCACATCTGCATCACTCGAGAACCAGCTTTGTGGTTTTGGCTCCTCTCCATGCACCAAGTCAACTGCCATATAGTTAATATTTTTTACTCAATTGGATTCATCTTGAAAGTGTGCTTCACTTCACCACCACCAATGGGAAACCAGCACCTAGTGCCATAACTGGAGGGTGTAAAACAAAGGCACAGGCCCCACATTAACCCCCAAGTGTCCCCTCTGGCCATGGCCTCGCAGCTAAGAGCCCTGCTGGGAGGTGGCAGTCCAGTGTGCAAATCCTGGCTCTGGCAGTTGCTGTGTGATTCTGAGCAAGTTCCTTAACCTCTCTGAGGCTCAGTTTGCTCCTCTGAGGCACCAAGTCACTGATACCCACAGGCGTGAGGTCTAACTATGACAAGGGCACAAACTGTCCAGTGCATGGGACTGTGAGGGGCTGACGGGGCACAGCAAGCACTCTCCTTGCCCTGACCTAGGTTCTCTCAATCCAGGGGCTTCCAAAAGTTCTCCCTCCCCCAGGACTGAGGGCTCCCTCAGAGGTGGGACGAGTTAGGTCGATCCAGTCATGGCAGCCATTTCCTTGGACATTTTTAACGTATAGTCATGTGACACATGACGTTTCGGCCAATGATGGACCACATAGATGACAGTGGTCCCATAAGATCACAATGGAGCTGCAACATTCCTATTGCTTAGTGAAGTCGCAGCCGTCCTAACATGGAAGTGCATCACGTGACTCCCCCATTTATGGTGCTGCTGGTGCAAACGGACCTACCTCGCTGCCAGTTGTGTAAAAGCACAGCACGTGCAACTGTGCATGCTTGACAGTGATCATAAACGACTGTCACTGGTTTGTTTACCATCTTGTACTTTTTGTCATTACTTCAGAGTGTCCTCATTATAAAACACGAGCTCACTGTGAGCAGCAGGCCAAGCCCCGCCGGCAGCACACCCATCTGCCAGCTTCATCTCACATCCACTGTGTCTCCTGATTGCACCATCTCTCTTGTGCTTGTTGTTTTGCTCTTCACGGCCCCAGGCACACAAAATCCACAGCTAACAGTGCCAGTAAGAGGCACTGTCCGGTGATTGACCTGAACAAGAAATCAAAGTCGGCTCCGGACCACGATGCGGATCAGCAGCAGCTGCTGCTCCCAGGCAGGCATGGCCCAGCCCCCCACAGCCACGATCCCGAGCAGGAACGAAGCGTCGGAGCTGGTAAAGGCTCTGAGTCAATGAAGGCAACGGCACTAACAAAAATTCAAGAACGGCCTTTATCAGACACGGAGAAACTTCTACCACCAGGACTAAAGACCAGGCACAGCAGCGCATCCCTCCAGGCACCGTGCCAACCACGGCCAAAGCAGAGAGGCTGTGGAAAGAAAAGACTGAACCCAGCTAGGGTGCTGCACTTACTGTCAGTCCCGGTGGCTTAATGACTCCAGAATCGTTATTCATCACACAACGTGAAAGCTAGCGTGAGTCTGCGACGGCTGACGTGAGGCAGCTGGAGAAGTTTTGGAAACTCTAGATTAGCTGGCTGTGGAGGAAATTACTGCCAGGGCAAATCTTCAATGCTGACGAAACCTCCCTGTCCTGGAAACGATGCCTGGGAGGACTTCCACCCACGAGGAGGCCAAGTCAACGCCAGGTTTCAAGGCTCTGGAGGACAGGCCGGCTGTCCTGCTCGGGCGTGCTGCGGCTGCAGGGGGAAGCCCTCGCGGTCTGGCAGTGAGCACCCAGGGCCGGCGGGCTGCGGGAGCAGCAGGCAGCCACGCTGACCCAGCCCCTTCCCAGATGCCCTCCTGACTGCTACGTGCATCGCGCCCCTCAGCATTCTGCTTGCTGAGGACCATGCTCTCGCACACCCTCCTGTTGGGTACCTTTATCCCAGTATCGCATCGGCGTGTCTCCTTCCAAACATCACCTTCGACCCAACCAACGGACCGAGGAATCACAGCAGGTTTTAAGGCCTGCGACCTGAGGACCTTGCCCGGGCTGCTGCTGCAACCGTGGAAGACACCGAGAAGACGCGGCTGTAATTCTGGGAAGATCACAGCATCTACAACTGCATCAATCTTGCTTGGGCTTGGGGTGGTGTCGCCAGAGAGCGTACAAGGTTCGTCCATGAAGAGGATTTGCCAAATACGAGGAGGCTGCAAAAGTCAACAAGGCTGGGGTTGAGGTGGCAAACAACCTAACCCTAACCTGGGTGTGGAGGATGACAGGCGCTCCTGGAGGTGGCCCTGAGGAACTGACTCGGGAGGAGATGCTGGGACTTTTCGAGAATGCTCTTCCTGAAGAACAGGAAGAGAAAAGGAGACTGCAGGAGCAGAGACAGAAAACTCCCGAGAAAACTCCCAGTGAAGGGTCAGCAGCAGCTTTTAAAGACCTCAACAAGCTCCTTAAACAGTCTGCAAACAAGGACTCCGACACCAAAAGGTTTCACTAAGAGAGAGGCACGTTCACGGTGCCTCATACGCTTACAACTATGTCTCTGATGATAAAAAGAAACAAACCAAGCAAACAGTCTTAGATGTATCTCTGAAGAGTGACACCTCCCCGAGGCTCAGGCAGATCCTGCAGGGGTATCCAGCAGATGTACAGTGGTCACAGGAGGTGACAGCCCCTGGGGACCTTCAGTGGAACAAGATGTGGAGGGGGGAGACAGAGGTGCTGACAATCCTGACCCTGTGCAGGCCTAGTTGAATGTGCGTGTTCTCGGTTCTTAACAAAAAAGGTTTAAAAAACATTTTAAATAGAAAAAAGCGTATAAAATGAGGATATAAAGAAAAAAACATTTTTGTATACCTATACAATGTGTTCCAAGCTAAGAGTCAAAAGGTTAAAAAAATTAAGTTTATAAAGTGAATATTACAGTAAGTTCAGGGTAAGTTATTATCGAAGAAAAATATGTTTTGATAAATTTAGAGTGGTCTAAGCATGCAGTGTCTGTGATGTCCACACATCGTGACATCCGGGCTGCACACACTCCTTGCTCACTGACCCGCCCAGAGCAGCTTCCACTCCTGCAGGCTCTGTGTTATGCCCTGCACAGCTGCACCCTTTCCACCTTCCACACCGTGTCTTCGCTGCACCTTTTCCATGTTTAGAAACGTTTAATCAGCAAGGAAAAATCAAACAACCCTATCAAAAAGTGGGCAAAGGACATGAACAGAAATTTTTCAAAAGAAAACAAAATAATGGCCAACAAACATATGAAAAAATGTTCAACATCTCTAATCATCAGAGAAATGTAAATCAAAACTGCAATGAGATATAACTTATCTCCAGTGAGAATGGCCTTTATCAAAAAGACCTCAAATAATAAATGTTGGTGTGGATGTGGAGAGATAGGAACACTCCTACACTGCTGGTGGGACTGCAAACTAGTTCAACCTCTGTGGAAAGCAATATGGAGATACCTTAAAGCAATACAAGTAGATCTACCATTTGATCCAGCAATTCCACTACTGGGCACCTACCCAAAAGATCAAATGGCACTCTACAAAAAAGACAACTGCACTCGAATATTTATAGCAGCACAATTCACAATTGCAAAGTTGTGGAAACAACCCAAGTGCGCATCAATACATAAGTGGATTAATAAAATGTGGTATATGTATACCACGGAGTACTATTCAGCTTTAAGAAACAATAGTGATATAGCACCTCTTGTAGTTTCCTGGATAGAGCTGGAACCCATTCTACTAAGTGAAGTATCTCAAGAATGGAAAATTAAGCACCACATGTACACACCAGCAAATTGGTATTAACTGATCAACACCTAAGTGGACGTATAGGAATAACATTTATCGGATGTCGGGCAGGTGGGAGAGGGGAGGAAGGGATTGGTATATACAAACATAATGAGTGAGATTGAGTGAGATGTGCAATGTTTGGGGAATAGTCATGCTTGAAGCTCTGACTCGAGGGGGGAGGGAGGGCATGGGCAATATACGTAACCTTAACATTTGTACCCCCATAATATGCTGAAATTAAAAAAAAAGAAGAAACATTTAGGTCCATAGACACGTACCACCGCATTACAGCAAGTAGCACGGTGCAGGCATGCAGCCGAGGAGCAACACGCTATGGGTCTGTGTAAGTGCCCTGACGTTCACACAGGACAAAATCACCTACCGACACATTTCTCAGAACATATCCCTGTCATTAAGTGACACGTGACTATACTTTCTTGTACTTTCACCTTTCCCCACAGTGAAGAAGTCCACAACACAGTTTTCTGAGCAAAAACAACTGTAGGGAAGTGCCACCCAGAAATGAGGTGGAAGGAAAGTTAACGGAGAGGTCTGGCCCCCGCCCTGTGTGCTCCCCAACACGGTTCTTCCTGCTGAGGACCTGGGCCTTGCTCTGTAGCAGTTGTGGCCCTGAATGGTGACCCCCAGTGGGTGGTCACCCCAGGATGAGAGGAGAGGAGCCCCTTAGCCCCTCCCCCAGGAAGCCTGTCTTGCCAAACCGCTGGGCTTTGCCATGCTGTGATCATGTCCAAGTGCCCAGAGCCAGCCCCAGAGCACTGTGGTCACCTGGTTAACACCCCAAGACCAGTCTGCTCCCCCGAGGTGCACCTCCCCTGCAGCAGACAAGCTAGCGGGCTCTGGGAAGGGGGAGGTACTGCCTGGGCGGTATCCGCCACACCCACAGGGTCCCGAGCACCTGGGAGGACGCAAGACTTCAGATGGGGCCTGCTGGGGCAGAGGCTGCCTTCCAGCCAGGGAGCCACGCCACACCCAGCACTAGTGACACACGTCATAAGAACACTGTGCTCCAGGATGGGTTCCCCTCACACTTACCCGCCAGGTATTCCCTAGATCCTACCTGTCCAAGTGAGATGCTGAAGCTTAGAGCAGGTATCAGTGAGTCCTTGGGGCAGGCCATGGTCCGGCTACAGTGGTCAGTCCTTGCCAGACCTCATGTGACCATCGACACCCAGACATGCCATCATGATGCCCAGTGTCACAGTGTGACCTGTGGGCTGGGGCCCAGTGGTGCTGGGCCCAGTAGGACTGAGAGGCCTAACAGTACCTGGAACTGGTGGTTGGGCCCAGGTGGCATGGCCCACCAAAGGCCGTTTCTGCCAGAGGGTTGTGATGGGTGGAGTGAAGGGGTCCACGGGGCATGGTAACCCTCACTAAGCACAGCTCTCGGCCTGGCAGGACCCCACCTAGGAGAGCGGAAGTCACCCAACACCACCTCCTAGGACATCCCCAGCCCCATCCGCAGGATGCTGCTCTGAGATATCCTTTGGGCTTGTTACTGTAAATTGTCCACCCCATGGGGGAGCCCATTTTCCCCAGAGCCACCTGCTCCCTCCAGGACTGCAGCTCCGGAGTCGGGCCTGGTGTCCAGGAACACGGAGAGCAGAACCAGGACACTGTGGCTGCTGCCCTGAGCTTCACTCACACTGGAAATTAAAGCCGATGCTTTGGGCTCGGGGGAGGCCTGGAGAGGGGAAGGAGGGGCCCAGCCTTCTGGAGCCATCTGGGCCTGTCGGAGGCTGCACTGCCCTGGCAGGACTGCACACCCTGGCACAGGGCAGGCCCTTGGCAGCCTCCCAAGCTTAAGCTCAGTGCTGAGCTCAGCCCAGGGGCATGCCCCTTTCAGGACAAAGGTCAGGCTGCTCCTCCTGGGGGCTCCCTGCAACTCCCCCTCCCCAGGCTTCTGTCACCCCTTCCTGGCTGGCTCAGCCCTTCCCTCTGCAGGAGAGGGCAAGCCCTGCAAGTGCTGCAGGACTGGAGAGCCGAGAGGCCCCCTGATGTGCTGAGCAGCAAACCCAGCTAGCCTCGGCTCCTTGGCACACCATGAACACACTTCCTCTCCTTGGGCAGGGGTCCACAGGCAGGTGAGTGGTGGGGAGCCCCAGTGGGGACATCCTTGGGAACTGGATTCTTTCCACTCTCCTGCTCTGCCACTGTCAGCATGTGGGATAATGGTGGCTCCCTCAGGGCTTCTGTGCAGATGTCCCATGCAGAAGGACGTCCCCCTACATGGGCAACACTCTCCAGAAGCCCTGGCAGAGTCCCTCGTGCCTCACTGGCCTAAGTAATTGCCAGAGGGGAGCAGCATCCCTGTAGCCACTCACACCAACCAGGCCTCTTCCTGGGGCTACAGAGCACCAGCGTCACAGGGAGAACGGGGGAGGGTGGGGACAACACTGCCACCACAAGGGGCTTGAGAGGAAGGCACAACCCCTTCCCCACCTGGCCAACTCCTCCTCTCAGGTCCCCAGGACTGACTGGGGACTCCAGAGTGCAGGGACAAGCACCCCAGGAGCTGCACAAAGCTGACCGCATCTTATAAAGAAGGAATTCGTTTATTCTCACTTCCTGTGGACAAAACCCAGGACCCCCACACCACGGAATACACACGACTGTTAACAACAAGGCACATGAGCCAAATGGAAAGGTCGCCGGGACACACTCTGGAAAATCAGGGAGTAAAACAGTGCCTATCACATGCAGGCCTTTGTGTAAAACTATAGAAACACGTCAGAATCTTTTTTTCTGGAGTGAATAAAAAGAGTCGTCCTAAGAGTTCTGGGGAGAGGCCCCCAAAACAGGGCAGGGAGAATTAGTTAGGGCCTCCCTTCCTGTACGCCCATGGTTTCCAAGCCTTGTAGATCTCATCATTTATGATTCGTTTTCATACCACTTAGAGGGGCTAGGTGAGGACATTACGGGTGTTTTGCTTTGTCTTGTTCTCTATAATTATAAAAATAACCTCTCTATAATTCTAAAAATAACCTTGTAGCAACACTCACCTGTTTTTAGAATACAAATCTGGTGCTCACCCCCCAAGCAGCTGCTTTCTGGTGTGGCAGGGGGCTCCGCCACATGCGGCCGCACTTGTCCCTGCCCTGTCCTCCCAGAGACAGAGCGGAGCGGGCAGGCGGTCAGGGCCCCGGGGAGGGCCTCGACAGGCTTCCCCAGCTGCTCTCCCCAGAAGACCCGTGAGAATCTGCACTGTCCCCTAATGCACAGACGCTGTGCATGCTTGCGAGTGACCACACTGAAAACAAATCCAGCACCTAGTGGGGGTTATGAGTGACTTTGGCTTCTCTGGTTCCCTGTTTATGAAATAGTCCCATCACCCAGAGAACATGGAGGGAGCCAGAGGCAATGGCAGCGCAGACAGCACGGCATTGATGAGCTGGTGACGTTCCCTCCCGGCTGGGCCTCCCCAGTCAGGCCTCAACTCTCGGGGAGCAAGCAGCTCCCGGAATCCGCTTTTTCTTCTTAGGGGCCTGGGATGGCCGCAGCTCCCCAGGCCCATGAGCAAACGGACAGGAGTCCGAGGGCAGAGCACAGCCGTCAGGGTGGTGAGTGAAAAACCAGCAGAGGCGGGTTTTGAAAGATTCAGAAAACAGTCTCCGTTTTGCTTCTGGTTGCTTTTTCTTCTGTAGTTTCTCTTCCCTCCAATCGCGAATGTGAACTCTCCCATTCAGAACTATAATTTGGAATAGAGAAAAGACAGGCCAAGAAGTTAACCTGAAGTTCCCTGATTCACCAAGATCTGTCAAGCTCCCACTCCAGGGGAGGCACTGGTCCAGGGTCAGGAATTCAGCAGAGAACAGGGACCGAGGTACGTGACAAGTCATCAGGCAGGAACGCGGAGGCCTCACTGGCACCTGCAGGAGGTGAGGAGCGGCCCCACACACCCAGGAAGAGAGTTTCAGGTGGAAGCAGCAGCAAACCCAAATGACCAGGGTTGACTGCATCAGGGCCAGCCAGAGCAGAGGGATAGAGGGAGGGCTGAGGACAAGGCTGGGTCACACAGTAACTGGTGGGGCACCACCCTCTGGGTGAGCAGGCAAAGGCTGAGGGTTATCATTTTAGAAGGATCACTTTAGTGGCTGAAGGGGGGACCAGGAGGAAAGAACCACAACTGCAGTTCCTGGTTTGGGTAGACAGGAGAACATCTGTGCCGAGGCATGTCTGAGCAGCACCAGCCAGAAATGGGTGTGGCAGGAGGCACAGGAGGGTGCTGGGTGCAGAGCAGCCTGTACTACCTGGTGTCTCCACAGTCAGAGCCCCCAACCCGATGCAAATGGGGAGTCAGAGACCAGGAGCCCCAGGAAGAGGGGTGGGGAGTCCTCCTGTGTGTGGTGATGCAGATGCCCAGTCTGGAAGTGCCTCTGGGACCCCACAGCCAGGGCTGGTCTCCGAGTGGGGAAACTGAGGGGACACAGAGCAGGGTTGGGGGCAGGGAGGGCAGCTGTGGGCCACTCGAAGCCCAGGCGGGGCCAGGCTTCCCAGCCCTCCTCCAAGCTGCCCCCACCTGGCCGCCGAATGTCTGAGATTTGCCCTGCGCCTCCACTCAGCCATCACTTTCTGAGACACCAATGACTCTACGGGACATGCAGCCAAAGCAACCAAACCCTTCCTGGCTTTCACTGGAAGCTATAAAACCACTCGAGACAGAAAGGCTCGGGGAGAAATAAAGGAACGTTATTGAGTCCGTCTGGCTTACTGACTTCCAATGAGAACTTGAAAGTGTGTGAATGAAAGCTTAGATTTTGCTTTCAAATCACCCTGTTTGAGGGCAATAATGAGCCTGTTTGCCCTCAGCAGACTGCGTTTTAAAAACGTCTTCCCCTGGAAACCAGAGATGTGAACTCAGAGAGGGGGCCCTTGCTGTACTGTGGGGCACAGTGGGGGGATTCGCCTCCAGGGGCAGGGTGAGCTCCGAAGCTCCTACTGTCTGCCAGGCAGGGTCAGCCAGGTGCGACCTCCTCACCTCCCACACAGGCTCAAGTTTCTTAACCTGAACTCTCAGGTTCTGACAACTTCCAGGACATTTGTTGGATATCCCCATGGCAGCGCCTCCAGGACTCACCTGGCCCATGGGGGGCCCAGAACCCCTCAAGTGTGCCTGGGAGTCTCAGGGCAGAGCCTCCTCCAGACTACCAGCGGGGTGCGACCCAAATTTCCAGGTGCCCTGACACTCTCAGGAGGTCATGGGGTACCCTGAGGATGGGGGACCCTGAGGACAGGTGACCCCAAGGGAGATGGGACCTTAAGGACAAGGGACCCTGAGGAGGGGGGACCCTGGGGGAAGGAGACCTTCAGGATGGGGGACCCTGAAGAGGGGTACCCTGAGGACAGTGGACCCTAGGGGAAGGAGACTTTGAGGATGGGGGACCCTGAAGAGGGGTACCCTGAGGATGGACTCTGAGGGAGAGCCACCCACAGAGCTGGGGGTCCCCTCCACACAGGCGGTTTGGGGAATTAAGACCACATTTGGCCACACCACTGGGGAGCACCTGCAGGGCCAGAAATGGATCCAGCGGGCTTTCTCAGGCCTGGGGATGGGCGCTCATGACGCTGAGGCAGCGCTGGGGACTGCAGAGCTGGCTGGGCACATGCTCGCAGGTCTACACCCCAGGACACAAAGCAGCTCCCTGCCAACCCCTCCTGACACCGAGCCCCTGCTCCTGGGCAGGCCAGTGCCAGGCGCCAGAGGAGGTGGTGCTCCAGGGCACCCGCTCCAGCAGCTCGGCAGCCAGGCCACCAGCAGACTCCTGTGGAAACGTGCTCCTGATTCTAAAATGCAGTCACAGGAAGAAAACACACTCTGCACAGGCTTTCTTCTCCCACGTTTCTGAACTTCCTCCCTGCTGTGTGCTCCCGGGGCTTTCACTCAGCACAGGAACCCACTGTCACTGTCACTGTCCCGGCTCCCCCACAGTTCCGACAGCAGACACTCCCCTCACCGGACCGTTCCGAGGAAATGGCAGAAGGTCACAGAGAGTGCTCAGACGGTCACCGGCTCAGTGCCATGTTAGCACAGCCTCACCACTGCTGGCGACCCCGGGCAAGTTCCCAGACCTCTCTGGGCTGTGTCCCCAGGTTCAAGGTGGAAAGGGCTGACTCACACTGAGTGCAAGGGGAAATGAGACCTACACACCCCGAAACAGGCGCTGCACACCTGCCCTGAGGCCTCACACTGTGCGTCCTCACAGAGGCCACGTGGCAGCCCCCAGACAGTGCCTGGTACACAAATTGCTCAGCACTAGCTGACCTGAAGTCATCTGAACACATTTCTATTTCCTCACTCTCAAGCATTTCTTTAGCCACATTATTTGAAAAACAAAACAAAACAAAACAAAACCTCATACGGAGATAACACCCAGCTCTAGTGCATATTTTTTGCGTGACTGGAGGAAAATGTTTATTTGAAACTCAATCTCCAAGCCTACTCAGAAGTGTTTCCAAAAATAATTTTGCCCCTTGATGTGAACTGCACAGAAAAGCACTAACATACATGCATATTTATAATGGAAAAAAAGAGATACTATTTCACAAAATCAAACAAAAAAATGTGTTTGGAAAAACAGAAGAGAGGTCCCTCTCGGTTGTGGGAAGTACCGTAACTGCCTCAGGCTCTGTGAAAGGAAGAGCAGATTCTAGGCTCGACTGCCAAGCACAGAGCCCAGCCAGCGCTGGATGCTCAGCAGCCCCCACAGAGCTGCCTCTGGCCCCCTCCTCCAGCCCCCAGAAATGCAGGCTCCAGCCATGATAAGCTAAGCCAATTTAGGTAAAAGCCAAGTTTAGCTCCCCAAGGACAACCAGGCCACCCAAAGCAGTGTGTGTGTGAGATCTGCAGCCTTTGCTCTCGCGTACACACAGGGTGGCGCGTGCACACCCACGCTCTCACACACGCGGGCACAGGGAAGGACAGCTGGCAGCACTCACTCCCTTAGCAGGTCTATGGGCTGAGGTGCAAGGGGGCGGGCAAAGGTACCTCTGTCACTGTGAGGCCCGTCGTGGCCTCCTTCCTTCTCCACCTTAACCCTAACCACCTGCCTCCCTGAGCCACTGACCACTAGGCTGCAGCACAAAGGTGGGAGTAGGGCCACCTGCCCCAAGTCCTGGGGCCCAGATAACCACTAATGTCCCTAGTATCCCTAGCCAAGTCCACTGGGCCAGGTAAGTGTACACCCATGGATGGCTTCGCTCATCGTGGAAAGGCCCCCGGCCCACCAGGGCCAGCTGTCCCCTTCCCCACACAGACCTCCAGCAAGGCACCGCCCCTGCTCTGCTGGACGCACCCCTCACAGGCTTGGTACACCTGGGGACAGACACCTCAGTGGGCATCCCTCAGCACAGAACATTCCACACACCCACACGGAACCCTGCCCTCAGATGGCATGTCAGGGGCCCGGGATCAGCAAGGGAATGGGGTCAGTACACCCCTGCTCCTAGGCCATCGCTGCTTACCCAGTGACATAAGCAGAGCACCACAGCTCCAGGCTGGAGCAGGCACTGCGGAGTGAGCGCGGCCCTACTCACAAGGTGCTCACAGTCTGGTTGGGTGCGAGGTAGTGAGGGCCAGAGATTGAGACGCAAGCAGGTGCCAAATCTAGGCCCAGGAGAGGCAGGCTGTGAAGGGGGGTATGGGAGCAGTTTAAGAAGTGGGTTTCATGAAGGGGACACTGGGCTACACCTTCCAAGACCTGGCGCTCATCAGGGCCCACGGCCTAAGTGGGACAGGAGCAAGCAAGAAGCTTCTGGAGAAGAGAGCACAGGAGGAGCATGAGCCACTGGCCACAGGGCAGGAATGCGGGGTGGGGGTGTCAGTCTGACAGAAGCAGTGGAGCCAGGAGGGGAGGCGGCACCACCATCCTGGCCTGGGGGAAGGCATGGGCTCCAGCTGGCAGCACCTGCCCCCAGCTGCCCCACCTGCCTCCCCAAAGAACAGCTGGAGTGAGGTACACAGCACCAGCCCAGAGGCCTCCACGCGACACTTCAGGGCAGAAACAGGCACCACCTACTTACGAAGCACCAACCATGGAGCCAGCCACCACGTGGGGACTGAACACAACCCTGCCCTCAACCTTCACGGCAGCGGACAGGGACTCAGGGCCCGCACACAGCAGGCCCCACAGACGGGGGACGTGGAAGCTGGACTGGCTCCTTCCCACCATGACTCAGTGTCATCCCTCCCGCTAGTCAGAGGCCCCATAATCCCCACCTCCCAATGCTCCCTAACTGGGGCCCTTTGCACATGCTGTTCACCTTGTCTAAAATGCTTTTCCCTGTCCTCATCAAGACTGACTACCATTTCCTTCTAGTCCTAGCTCAAGCGTCATTGTATAACTAAAGCCTTCCTGGGCACCCTCTGGCAGCCAGTTCTCCGTGCATAGAAAACTGTGCTTATGGCATGGTGGTGATGCAAGAAGACATGACCACTATTTTTTTTTTTGAGACAGGGTCTTGCTCTGTCACCCAAGTTGGAGTACAGTAGTACTATCATAGCTCATAGCAGCCTTGAACTCCTGGGCTCAAGCAATCCTCCTGCCTCAGCCTCCCAAAGCACTGGGATTACAGGTGTGTGCCACCATGCCCAGTTCTATGCCCACTATTTTTAAAGATACACATGGAAGCACTCAGGTGAAATAGCATGCCAGCTAGGATTCGCTTCAAAATGTTTCAATGAAGGGGGGAAAAAACGAAGCAAGTACAGCAAATCCTCAGCCTTCTGGTGATCCTATTCAGGAGTTCCCTGTACTGTTTGCGCCACCTTTCTGTACCCTTGACAACTAAACAGAACTTTTTAAACCTCAGGTACCTGGGGAAACTCCTGTTGTGTTTCCCTCTCCCTCACTGGCCTGTGAACTTTAGTAGGGCTGGGCCTGAGTCTGCCTGTAGGTAACAGGGGATCCTGGGGTCACAGGCACCCCTGCAGGAGGGAAGCAGAGCGCAGCTTCCCACAGGAAGCACCCCCAGCACTCAGGGTGGGGAGTTGGTGGGAATCCCGGCCTGCAAGAGCAGGCCAGGGCAGGAGCTCTCCCCATCTCCCCCGGCTGGCGCTGTAGCTCCAGATGCTGCAGCACACAAGTAGCCAAGGACAAAAGGCAGAGCAAGCCATGGAACCCCACCCAGGAAAGTCCACGGGCAGTTCCAACCCACTGTGTCCTGCGTGAGGACAAGGGGGCAAGGCTGGGCCTGGGGGATGCCGGGCTAGGTGAGAGGTGGAGAGAATCCAGAGAGGGAAGAGGTGAGTGACGTCCTGCCCATGTGGATCTGGGGGCCACGGGGAACTCTGCACCACCTGTCAGTTGTTCAGCATGCTTGACCACTGGAAAGCAAAATGCTTACTTAACCGAAAAAGAGGAGGAAGGAAGGAAAGAGCATGGTGCAGGGTTTCTGAGAGGACATCGTCACTGGCTTAGGAGCGGAGTGTCCCCACACATGAGCCCTGTACCTTCGAAAACCTGGTGGCTGTTTCTCAGCAGCGTCTGCAGGCCTCCACACTCCCGCTTCAGCCTCCGCAGGGTCTCCTTGTCCAGCTCACTGGCTACTTCTGCCAAGGAGAGGCTCTCTGTTGAAAAAATGGGTTTTCCCCAAAACAACAACAAAATGTTACAAACCAATTAAACAGGCAGAAACTGTTGAGTCCAGAGTCTGGAAGTCAATTCTGGTTCTACAGGCTCAAATCCCTCATGCACTCCAGCAGGATGGTCCGTGCGAATTTAACTGACTTCACCTACCTGTCACCACAGCCACCTGTGAGGACAGTGGCACTGCCTCACCCAGAGCAGGACCGCTGCTCCCAGGCCTGTCACCCAGTGATGCTGCCAGCTTGGGGTGCTCACTGCCCAGGTCCTTTCTTCCTGGTGACCCACATGGGGGACAGCTGCTTACAGACAAGGTCCCTCAGACTAAGGAGGGGAGGGCAGGGCCGGTCAGCCTAGAGTCTGAGCTCTCACACTGGCACCAGCAGCTACTGGCCCCAGGTAGGACAGGCAGAAGCAAGTAGAAGGTTAGGAGTTTAAGAAACAAAAAAACAGCACAGACATTACAGTGGTGGTCTCTTTAGAATTTCTACTCCCAGAGCCTGCATGCATTTCAAAATGCTCCACTCTTATCAGAAAACCTGGTGACAATGAAGTCAGCTTATTACCAAAATATCATGTAAATATGAAATGAAAATTGGTTTTCCCATGTATGCCAAGAACTTCCTGCCAGCTGGGCACTGCACGCCACGCCTTACCTGCATGCTCCCTACCCTGCTGTAGGTGAGCTGGAGATACCTGCGCCCTCCCTGCACTCCGGGAAGCTCAGCATGTTCTGCCCGTCAGCTGCCTGAAGCTACTCGAGGGCAGGGATCTTCCCGCGTCTCTCTCCACAGTGTCCTATGGAGGGTGGATGCCCTCACTGAGATTGGTTAGGTCCTGAGGACAGACCCACACTCGACCCTTAGGGCTCAGAAGTGCAGGGGGCCCTGCCTCGGGGCCGGCTGGGTGGGGGTGACCCAACTACCTGCAGGCCACCTGTAGCGGAGGCTGTGGGCTGGGAGACCAGAGCACACCTCCACACCTGCTAGGCAGCTTCTCACACCTGGGGGTGTCTGGGGATCCTCCAGCATGCCCCAGACCTATGGACCCAATCTGGAGGTGTCCCTGGCACCCCAGGTGTTCCCAACAGGCAGGCAGGACTGAGTCTGCCTCTGTCACTCAGAGCCACCTCTGCTCTCGAAGCGTGGCTCTCTAAGTGCAGGAGAAACAAAGGTTCCATTCATTGCTCACTGAAAGGCTTTCCATCTAGGCACAGGCCAGCATCTCCTGCGCTCACACCATTTCCTGGCAGTTTAAAGGTCAGATCGCACTCAGGAATTTTCACTGCTCACGGTTCCCTGCACTTGGGAACTCTCAGATCCACTCTAACATCCCCCAGGTGCCCTGTGGTGGGTTCCACACTCCACCAGCCCCACCAGGAGGTCCCACCCTCAGTGTGCCTTACCATGAGCTCTGGTCATCACAGTGGGGGGCACCTAGTCAGCGGGGCCAACCCAGAGACCCCTGACCCAGGCCACTCTGGCCAATGGCTGCCACCAGGTCTCTGGAGAGCCCTTCTCAGTAGACACCATCAGCTCTGCATTATTTCTGAAGGGGTAATGTGCACCATGCTCCTGCCATGTCACATGTACATGAGAGATGAGGGAGTGAAATGATGAAGAAGGAAACACAGATGAAGAAGACAGGGCTCGGAGAGAAAGAGTCCCTGCCTTCTCCCTGATCTGCCCCTAGGGCCAGCTGGCAGGTGCTACAGACTTGCAGGACAAGGGCAGGCAGGGGTGGGGCTCCAGCTCCCCTCCCACAACCCAGAGAGGCAGCCCCACTCTGCCCTCTGGCGGCCAAGCCACGTCCTAGTCACCAAGTGCCTACTCAGCAGCCCCTGAATGCCACTAATTTCAGCGTGTTACTCAACCCAGGAGAACAATCAGATGTAATTTTCTCCCTTTCATCATGACTGATTCTTGTATTTTGGGGATTTCAAAGAGAATTAAATTATCAAATCATAACATCTCTAAATATGACCATATATTCAAAGGGATAGTGCCTTTTTCTGGCATTTGGTAACCTATTTTCTGTTTGGATAACTTGTACAGAGTGAAAATGAGTAGCTCTACCCTCTGAATCTGTGTGTTTCTGCAAAGGTTAATTAAGGGTCCAGGCCGGGCGTTGTGGCTCACGCCTGTAATCCTAGCACTTTGGGAGGCCGAGGCGGGCGGATTGCAAAACCAGCCTGAGCGAGACCCTGTCTCTACCAAAAATAGAAATAAATTAATTGACCAACTAAAATATATATACACAAAAAATTAGCCGGGCATGGTGGTGCATGCCTGTAGTCCCAGCTACTCGGGAGGCTGAGGCAGTAGGATCGCTGAGCCCCAGAGATTGAGGTTGCTGTGAGCCAGGCTGACGCCACGGCACTCACTCTAGCCTGGGCAACAAAGTGAGACTCTGTCTCAAAAAAAAAAAAAATTAAGGGTCTAAACTTTGCCACTCCTGGCCCTCAGCCTTCCTCCCCTGAGGTATCCGAAGTCCTTTATGTTAATAAGAACTATTAGGAAAATTTTAAATATGCTTGAAAATAGCCTACTCAACATCCTTGTCTTTTCTGAAGTACATTGAATCACTGGCCTACACACCGCTACAGAGAAGGGAATCACTGCCTGAAACCCAGAGCATGTGCTGGCCCTGGGAGTGGTAGTTGGCTTACCTCCTCCATTCCAGGTCTTTGAACTCCCATTCTGAGAACTTCTTGGGCTTAATTGCTTTCTGCCTAACAACAAATTTGCCACTTGCAAAACCACTTGGTCAATAAAATCTCTTGGGAGGGTGGCGCAATTCTTCACGCGCTCAGCTTTGTCTCTGGGGTGAAATTCGGGCAGCCAGGGTCCTTCCACCTGGGCCCCTGCTGCATGCTGAGCAGGACTGGTCTCAGGGACACACTCAGCTTTGATGTCTGGGGATCTGTGACCGTCACAGTGACCAACGCAGCCAGCAGCAATCCGGGGTGGAGAAGTGGAAGGCTTCCGGCCAGGCAGGCGCACAGGGCAGCCCCGCCTGCTGGTGATGTACTGAGTCCTCTGCGCATCAATCAAAGCTTCTTCAGTGGGCGGGTATATTCTCGATTTCCCAACGAGACAGACCTGCACTTGAAAATAGCCAAGGTAGGTACTTCAGCAGGCTCATATAACACTTCAGCCTTCTCCATGCAATTCTCTTGTTCATAAAAATTTTAGACACCTATCATAAATAATCCTTATTTTTAAAACTAACGCCAATATAAATGACTTAAAAATAGAAAACTAACAGAGCCCATGAAAACTCTCATCTTTCATACCCTCATGGAGGCCTAAGGAAAGTTCACGGAGTCTGGCAGTCACACCACTCCAAAGGCTTCACTGCAGTCACCCTCATTCCATCACACACTCATCCCAGGAGCAGACGCGGACATTAATGCTGAAGAGTTCTCGAGGGGGCTATATGAGGCTTTGTATCAACCTTGCCAGAGTAAGTGCATTCAGAGTAGAGCGCTTGGTACCGTGTAGATGTTCAACTTGCACTAATTTCCTTCCTTCTTGGTAAATCCAAACAAAGGCCGTCGTTCAAACACTCCCCTGTGGAGTGCAAAGCCTAACCAACAACGCTGTCATGGGGCACCTCATTGCTGGACTTCCTCTCTGGGCATTAACTACAAAGCCAGTTACACATGAAGAAGCCAGCCTAATCACATCAGAACCACACCTCCTTACTCCCAGCTCTGCCACCTGCTGTGTGGCCTTAACTCCCTCGCACCTGTCAGACACCTGGTTCCCACTGGACAGCTGCTGTGTGTAGTCTGCGTTACAAGCTAGGAAACACATTCACACCCACTCTTGCATGTGATCCCCAAACCATCCGGTTATAAGAAAACTGAGGTTCAGCAAAACTAAGTGTCAGTTCCTGGTCTCCAACTACTACTGATAAACAAATGCAAAAATCATTGGCATCCTCTGACCTACCTAGATGATCCAAACTTCAGCAGTTTCCAAAAATCAATTCAAACCTCAGAAGACTAAGACTTGCTAAAATAGAGGAATTTAAGAGGATAACATGAAAGCTGTGCAGACAAGTCCTTAAAGGAACCTTCCACAGTAGCAGCAGCACAGCACCAGTGGCAACAAGGCTCGTGCCACCAGCTGATGCTGCTCCTCCGGCTCACGGCCATGGCTGCTGCCAGCCAGTAAGCACCCTCGGCACGCCCGCACCATCACAGGCTCTGAAGACATTACCCGTCTCGTTCTCAACACAGTCCCCAGGTAGCCTTCTCCCCATTTCACAGGAGAGGAAGAGGCCTGGAGAGGTCCACAGCTTGCCTGACAGTGCACGACTGCAGAACGGCAGGCGGAGAGCCAAGCTCTAGTCTGTCCCGATTCGCCCACTGAGGCAAGCAATCCAGCTCTGTGACTTAGGTATGACAGGCTCATTTTTTAAAAAGCACACACCTGACAGCCACGGAATCTCATAAAATAAAGGTACCAGAGATCCACGTAAACTGCTGTAAATACTCTCCAAGACACTTCCAAAGCATCACACCCCAGAGTGGCCAGTTTACCACATCCACCTGAAGGTCAGGAGACACCCACGCTGTCTCACAGACAGCGCAGGGGCCAATTTCTGGCCAAATGACATTTCAGGTAAATGTGAGTTAGCGAGGCTCTTAACAAGAAAATCTGAAATCATTTTGAACTTCTGAAACGAACTGCAATTCTGGCCAATCATTCGGAACTCCAAGGGATAGGAACTTGCCATAGAGTTCATCGCCAGGAACTCTGGGCTGGAAATCACTGCCAAATCAAGTGGAGGCCTGTTGGGAAAGAAGGGCCCTGGGGCACTCGTGTCCTGCAGAGAAGACGATGACCTGGGCTCCCACAGAGGCACCACCACCAGGAGTGGGGAGCAGGAAGCCTTTGAAGGAAGGACAAGCCAGACAGAACGAGCCTCTAAGCCTCGACCGAGACACCAAAAATCAGCACAAGCGCCTTCCAGGATGTTTATGCATTTTGAACATCATGCTGTTGGTTTACAGTTCTGTGATGTGGCCCTAAGCTTTCTATCTGAACACTAACACACCACAAGGACGTACTCTTTTGGTTGAAGGAATTCTAAGGCAGTCTTCTTCTACATGAAACCCACAGGTAAATCCCACTTCTTTGATGAAATCGAGGTATTCTCGGTACTGAGTCTTCTTGCTCTGCCTCCGGCAGTATTTTCCAACGAAGTCGAAGAAGCAGCAAGGGAGGACAAAGAATCGGCAACCGTAGGAAGATCTTCGAAAACAATAAACCACCACAGAAACCAAAACTCGTGAACAGATCCATTAAAGAAAATTCAGCAGAAAGCCAGTAGTAATAGAGTATCAGGGTTAAATATAGAAGATCTGTTTCTGGCTAATATTGTTTTTTACATTAAAAAGATTAATTATAGCTTTCCCCAACTTCATCTCTAGAAATAATGCAGCACTGTATATCTTTTCAAAAAATACGAATGTAATTGCTTTTATAAAAAATAATTTTCTATCACAGTTATTCTTGTCATCTGTAATTTAAAACCTTCTGAAGTACTTTGAGATTTCAGCTATGAATAAGAAATTTCAGAAGTAGGTGTAACAAAGATTAAGTTACAGATTCCTTGAGAACTGAAACAATTCCAAAGAGCCTGGCAAAGGAGACCTGGCAATGCAACACTAAGGAGCGGCCTGCCTTGTGAGGGCATCTCCAGCACCGAGAAAAGGTCGTCTCTGTGAACACCCAGTGGGCCCACTTTGAAGAGACAACTGGTGCTGCAAAGCATCTATCTATTGACAGATTTTTCCTTTGAAGACAAACTCAGTTATCAGAAAAAAAACTTCCAAAAGGACACATGTTTTGACACTGGCTGTAAATACTGTAGAAGGAATCACAGCTTCAATCAGTACTGGCCAATAGAAATACAATGTGAACCACATATGCAATCTTATATTTTCTAGTAGCTATATTTTAAAAAGTAAAACTGGTGGAATTTATTTTAAATTAACCCAATATATTATCAATTCAAAACTGTGAACTAGCTCCACTTCGAGTACTTAACAGCCACACATGCTCCCATCTTGGACAGCACATATTCTTGGACAGCCATTCACATGCAATTTCTCTGCTTAACTCACCTGGCTGCAATGACAGGTATCCATGGTGTGAGTTCATCGGAATGGTTACCGATTAACCAATCAACATCAGGGAAAAGGGTCTTATCATTCGGTGTGATTGCACCTTCCTACAAGAACACACCACAAAAATAAGATATTTAGCAAATCAATGCAGAGTTCTGGGTCAGCAGCACACAGCAGGAGAGCAAAGGCTTACACCCTGCAGAGCTGCAGTTCCCCTGCCTCATGGCCTCAGCCCCTCTAGGCCTGCCAAAGTCACCAGGAGTGAGAAAGTGAATGCACCTGCAGTGTCTGCCCTAGGAAGGCGAGGAACACTGGCAACTTTTAGGGAAATCACTGGAGAAACTAACAGTACTTTTCTGGGTGCTAATCTCCTTTTGATCATTAGACATAATTTTTACATAAGTATAAAAAGGAACTATAAAACAGATGGGACATGTGAACTATTTTTACCTTTGGCAGAATATGAGAGCAAGAGATGGCATAAAGGGTGGGTGTGTGAAAGCACCCAGATCTGAAACTGATTTAAGTGTACAATGCAACGCCCTGGTACAGCCTCGCAGGCCTGGCAAGCTACAGACAGAACTGTATCTACGAAGATATAACCCTTCATAAACTACCAGAAAGTAATTAAAAACCCACTGAATATGCACTTTAACCATTCTGACAATTTATGTACTTAAGCTAGGAACAGCTTGCTTTCATGATTCAAGAATTTTAAATAAAGGCCTTACAAAGCAATCCCGTTGGTTTCCCCAGGATGATCCCACAGAAAAGTTCAAGGCAGGTTGCTAGGGAACCTCAAATAAAGAGCTAGAACTTTCTATTCATTCTCCATTTATCCCAGATTGGCTTTTGGTCTAGACCCATCCCTGGTTAATGCCTTGGACACATGAAAAAAAGGAAAAATAAATTTAAAAATACCCTGTCCTTTCTAATAAGTTGCAAGCTACCATTAATTATTGAAAGCAACAGTCCCAATAGTGAATCTCAGTAAAAACTGGAAAGAGAAAAGAGACTATACAATCATTCAAAATCTTCTTAAAATTGTAGAATGAATCCCCAAGGGAAGTAAATAGAATTTTATTCCGAGATATCAGAGCATACAGGAGAAAAGACTATGACAACATTCACTTTATAAGGCCATTCCTTATAACAACCAACATAGCTACAAGAGTCTTCTGCAGAGATGATATATAAAAAAAGAACTGAAATTCTATCATCTTTCTGGTTCTTCAATAAGCATATGTGCTATTTACATAGGATGTTAAAATATAAAAATAGTATAATTCATGAGCATATGTGTAATTTACAAGCAGGAAAATCAAACTTTTGGTAATAATTATTCCTTATTCCACCTCATTCTAGATGTAAGTTTGCCCATTTGTCTCTTTAAATGTCTTGAATTAATTAAAAAGTAATTTACACTTAGTAATTCCACATCGCATTTACAGTTATCTTGCCAATGGCACAAAACAAAGTCCGACTTGTTCTATAAAAAGTTTCAATTGGCATTTTGAACACAGCAAATTGCCATATTCCTATTTCATATATAAGAATTAAGACACAAAATTAAGATCATCTGTGATCACTACAACGCTGTTGTTATAAACAAGTGTTTTTATTTAACACTCTCTTGCTTATAATCAAATCAGGTTTCTTAAAGAAAAGACGCTGTATCCCATGCTTGGCCTTTGAATTTCTAGACTGTACGTGTTCATGGAAATCACTCCACTGCAGCTGGGAAGAAATCATTTACTGAGAAATATACAAACACTGCACACTTGCCAACAAAATACTCTCATTTTGGCCATTTCCTCTGGAGCAGAAAGTGTAAGAGAAAGAGTCAGCTTCTATCCCTTGTATTTAACACTAGAATAAGCATGACTCTTCTAGCACTAAGAGTGAAGGTTCAGAGCTATTGAGAAAAAAGAACCACATAAGATCACTTTTTACTTCTATACACAATTTGCTAGAAAGGGGAACTGCTCACACAGAGATGAGTAGTATCACATGGTGTTTTAAGCAGATATAAAACTTCAGCTTACTGCACAGCTACAGAAGGTGGCTATGAAATTACTACAGTAGTACTGTCTGTGCTAATTTTATGCAATTATGATTTAATACTGCATGTTTACATTTGTTTACATTTCTCTCGAATGCAAATAGTGCCATGGTATGGTCTGTGAATTAAATTTTGATAAATTTTAACTTTTTATAGATTTGTGTATATTTTATGGCAATAAATTATAAAATAAATTAGTATCTACACATATTTTATGCATTCATAACATACCTCTTTCTTAATTTTTTCAGTATTTCTAGGCTACATGGTTTGCAAGTTTTTTCAAATTGTTGCAAACATCCAACATATTTATTGAAAAAAATCTGCATATAAGTGCACCCTACTGTGCAGTTCAAATCCATGTTGCCTGAGGGTCAACTGAACTTGTTTATATTGTTGCTATATACAATTCAATGGAATGTAATTCAACCATTTTTAAAAAACACTTACAAATAATTGTTTAAGACTTCAGAACATGCCTAAAATGGATGTTAAAGGGACAAAAGCTAGGGTCAAAATTCTACATACAATATGGCCACAAATGTATTTTTAAAGGTGTACATGTTTATGTGATTATCTCTAGGGTATTAAGAAAAATAATAATGTCCCATTCAAGTCCTAGAAAAAGAATAAAAAGGACTGGACCAAAAATATGAGAGAAATTACGTGAAACCATATGGTCCACCCTACACATCACCTCCCGTGTGTGAGACAATCAGCAGGTGACACTCTCCACTCCAAGTTGAACACCTGGCTGCCCTCGACATACCCCTAAAGACAAAGCTCTGTGAGGGTGCTCCAAGAAGCCTTCTCAGAGCCCCCAGGTGGGGTCAAGTGTCCTCCTCCAAGTCCCCTCAGTCTCCCAAACCTCCTATACTAGCCCCGACACAGCCATTGCCCTTTGTGGCTAGGAAGTCCTCACAGCATCCCCACCCTGTTGGGGTCCTTGCAGGCTTTGGCAGTGTGTGACAAGCAACGAAGATGCAAAGAACACATGGCACATGCTGTGCCCTTAAGGCAGCACAGGAGCCGCCCATGCGAGATGCAAACTGCTGCGGCAGACACGGGGGAGGAGATGGCACTTCTGGCTAGGGGTCAGCATCCTTTCTCCAGTTTAACCAGAAGGCTGTGAAGTCTAAAGTCTTGTCTTTCTTTTTTACCTTTCTTATTTCAGAGAACTTATATTATCATGAAGGTTTATGGTTAGAATGTCTGATTGACCTATAGAAAGAGGTACATTAATAAAAATAATTGCCACTAGGGGCTAAGCCATGCTAGATCAAGTACATGAACAAACGCGGTACCTCTAACCAAGTTTGTGATCCATACATGTCCCAGATTTTTCTTCTTCGGACATCAATCCCTCTGCCTGGATGCTGAAATAATTAATTTTAGAAATCAAAGGTTAAGTTTCGTACATAATAATACATTAGCATGAACAAATTAAAGCCCTGCAGGCATTACCACCAGTATACAGTGCAAGAGACCCTCAGCATTTGGGCATGGCACACGCACAATTTCTCAGCTATTTGAAACAGACACACCTTTGCCAGGTATATAAGAACCTGTACTCTGCTAACGGTCATTATGTGTCTGCAAGAAGGGAAACAGAGTCAAGTGACTACAGTGGCCTTTAGTCCAGGAACATTTCCAGGGCCAGTACCCCAGAGTACACACCTGAGAATGTGCATACTCAGCTCTCAGAGTCAGATTCCTGAGCACCTCTGCTCCTCCTGCACCTTGGCCATGCTCCTTACCTCTCACAGGGCAACTTTATTTATTCTAACTTTAAGCCAGGGAAAGAGGAGGCGTACACAAAACACCTCCCAGCTGTCTCCACATACAGGCTTCCAGGTCGCCACCTGCTGTGATGTGCTAACCATATGTTTACAGGTGTTACGATTACAAACTCATTCTTTCACAAAACACTTTGAGAAGTGCATTTTCACAATAACCATTTCACATTCCCCCTGTTGTGGTCAAATATGTGTATCCCATAAGCAGAAAGCTACAGTAGGAAGAAAATCAGCTTGGGGGCACCAAGATCGGATTTCAAATTCCAGCTGGGTCACCCTCCAGCGTGAAGCTGCTCAGCTCACTTCTGTATCAAGGGGCAATGGTACCTAATGCACTGGACACTCCAGGAAGGGTGTAAGGTAATGGTGGGAAGCTTAAGGCACAGGAAACCAAGCTCACTCTTACTGAGCATGCTCCACATGCAGGTGTTATTCTCAGCACTTGACTGTCTCTACTGCACCAGCTGAGCAGCCAGAAAATGGGCACAAAACCTAGAACTGGGCTGCTTCACAGTGCATCTGTGTATACACAACTAGCCCTCTGAGCTGGAATTGAAGCTTCTCAAGGGCAGAATCCACCATACCTTTTATTCACCCTCCAGGTCCTTGAAATGATGGGTTTTTAAAAGCAAAATTCAATAGCAGAAATGTACATGCTACTGACAGCCTGTCATCTTAAAGGCCCACACTGGGATGTCCTCGGGATCTGTTTTTTCCCTCATTTTACGTACTATCTGTTTAACAAATTAACAGAAGCTTATCAGTCACTACTCTGATAGCCTGGCTGACTCTGGATCCAGACTGTACCAGCAGAAAAGATGTTGGTGACTAAGGTGCTCACACAGTAAAAATATTCTTTGGGGGTAGGGGGGTTGGGAGTGGGTAAACTAACAACTAATGGATGCAGTGAACATTGTAAGGGGGGGAAGGGCACATCTCAAATCATGGTTGGGATGTGGCAAAGTCATAACAAGTAACCAAAATGTTTGTACCCTCATAATTTCCTGAAATAAAAAGGAAAGATGTTGGCGAATCCTATGTTGACTTGAAGAAATGCTGGAAAAGCTACCAGAAAAGGTCATGGAGCCATGCCTCACTTACCCCTTCACTGCTCAGGATGTGGACCAGAAGGCCGTTGCCACAGCCCAAGTCAACAAAGGACTGCTTGGCAGTTACTCCCCTCTCAGCTCTTTCTTCTTCCCATAGAATCTCAGAAAAGAGAAAAAATAAAACAAAGCTAGTTGGTAATTCACTATTTTCAAGAATAATACAGACAGAAATTCCACCCAGGCTTATAAATCGAGTAGAACAGAAAGGCCTCAAGGCAGGTGATGCACAGGTGACCAGAACAGACATGGTGTGCACCCTGAGGTGGCTGGAGCCAGCCGAGTGCTCTGGCCTGATGCTGCACAGGCATCCCAGCTTTCTCTGTCCACCAGGAGCCCATGTTCAAGTGGTCATCTCTGGGCAAGAGCCTTACAGATTATTATTAGTTTCTTCATGCTTTCTCTACATCCTTTTAAGTTTTGTATACTTTGATAATCAAGAAAAGATGCTATTACTGACTGGGCTTGGTGGCTCATTCCTGTAATCCTAGCACTCTGGGAGGCCAAGGCAGGTGGATTGTTTGAGCTCAGGAGTTCAAGACCAGCCTGAGTAAGAGCAAGACCTTGTCTCTACCAAAAATAGAAAAACAGCCAGGCATGGTAGCACATGCCTGAAGACCCAGCTACTTGGGAAGTTGAGGCAGGAGGATCACCTGAGCCTAGGAGTTTGAGGTTGTTGTGAGCTAGGGTGATGTCACAGCACTCTAACCTGGCAACAGAGTGAGACTCTGTCTCAAAAAAAAAAAAAAAAAGATGCTATTTCTAAACAGTCTAAGAGAATTTAAGTTCAAAGGAAATTGAAAATTACCTAGTCTATTTAGGTAACTCTTTATAGATAAGAAAGTCAGACTAAGGAAAGGGGGCCAGAAGCCCCCAGGCCAGGGCTGGAGACATGCCCCTCTCCATGCCAGCTAGCACCTCCTGGTCACCACCAATCACGGACCTACCGGCACCTGTTGACACTCATGCAAAAGTACCTCACAAGGTGAAACCATTCCATATGCAAGCAACCTTACAAACAGCTGTAAACACTGTGAGCTATGGCTTTGGTAATGTCCTTCACTGCTGGCAGCATCTCCCCATAGGCAACCTGCGCCCACTCCACATAAGCTCAGATTATATACATTCTTACCAACAGGTATGCAGCAATAGCCACATCTTCATACACAAACTTCTCAGGATCAGTTACTTCAGGCCACACCTAAAACATTTTCAAGGGCACATGTAAATTGTTCTATTTCCCTGCCACTTCCTAATATTTAAAGTCTCCCCATAAAGCTTATGTCAAACTGGACTCACTGTGCAATAAAATAAAAGTACCAGCTCATTCAAATGCACAAATTCATGATTGTTCTCTTACAATAAGAAATTTACATAAAGACACATAAAACTATGGCACTACTTCTATGTAACAAGACATGCCAAGGACAATGCACTCTAAAGCAAGGTTTTACAATAAAGAAAATGTAAGATGTCTAGAAGAGGCAAGTGGACACCAGAGGAAAACACTAACTATCTTGTGCTGTTTATGCAGATAAGGGTATCAGACAGGAAACAAGACTGGGGAAGAGCAGGAAAGACCAGGGCTAAAGAGCAAGAGACCAGCATTCCCGGCCTCTGACCCAGAAGTGCTGGCTGCTGCCTTCCTCCCTATTTTGTCCCTGTTTCCCCACCTGTAAAAGAGAGAGAAAGCATACGCTTTCACTAACAAGCAGGACAATCACCAGGGTGCTCTGAACACTGTACAGCACTAGCTGTGCACAGGTGAGGTCTCATTATTAAAATTAGTACCATACATAACTGGCATTTGGCAGAAGAGAAAAATCCATGGCCAATGGTAAATGTTGGAATTTCTATTTCCAGTCATAATGCATGAGATAATGCAGACAAACCATCTAAGGACAATCTTAACTGGAAAAATAGATTATAAAGAGTACTTTCTTGAAGGCAATGAATAGCATGACAGTGAAGCACTACCAGCCCAGGACATAGGACAGAATGGGAGCCCAGCCTCCATCAGCCAACCCTGGGGACCCACAGGTGCCTCAGCAACAATGAATAGTCAGGGTTTAGGTCTGCGACTTTTGGGGTGCTTTGTAACATAGCAAGGTGACTTTTAAAAAAATACATGGAAATAATAAGTTGTGTTCCTTCTAGGAGGAGGGAGGGAGATGTGAACTAGGAAGAGGACAAAGGAGCTTCAATTATATTAGCAATGCTTTAATTCTCAAGCTCTGTGAATACACAGATGTTTGTTGTTATATTCTCCTTACACTTATATGTAAAATAAAGAACATGTTATCACAAAATTTATCTCTTTTTTGGAAGTATCCTCTTTGTACCTTAATTTTTCATATATTTTCTTAAAATATCTTTAAGTCTATACTAAAGGATTATGGTAATTTAGCCATTTATTCAAGACTCATATTTCCCTTTTGTTCTCTTTAAAAAAATGTACAAAAAGAAACCAATCCTTTTCTATAATCTGCCTATGTTTTTGTTGTCTGCACCCCTAAGTACATCAAAGTACAGCCTACAAGTAACTTTAAGTGGGTCTATTTGGACTTGATGTCTGTATCTGTATAAAACTAGAAGGTTCACAGGAAAAATAATTTTACCTGGCAGAATTTGATCAGATTACCTCATTTAATGAAAAGAAATCACTGATGTTCACATGTACTCACCATCAAATTGGTACTAATTAATCAACACTTACATGCACATATGGAAGTAACATTTATCGGGTGTAGGGCAGGTGGTGGGAGAAGGGATGGGCATATTCACACCTAATGGGTACAGTGCACACTGTCTGGGGGATGGACATGCTTGTAGCTCTAACTTGGGAGGTGCAAAGGCAATATATGTAAACTAAACTTTTGTACTCCCGTAATATTATGAAATTAAAAAAAAAAGAAATCACAGATGTTTCCAGATGTTACCAGAATTACCTTAACCATTTCTTTATACTTCTCTTTAAGCTCCTGGTAAACCTTGCTGTATTTCACAATGGAAATGAGGGAAAGGGTGCTTTTAAACTCACTCCTCTTGTTCTCCACAGACCACCTGGCCAACTTGGCCAGCAGTTCTTCTCCAAGCCAGGTGGGTTTGGGATACAAAATTCCATCTGAATGCCATCTTTCTGGACAGAAAATTAAAACAGATATGAACCTTTAAAAATAAGAAAAATATGAATAAGCAGGGCTAGTTTTAATTCTTATTTTTAATTTATACAATTATTTACCAAAAGAAAGGAGCAAAAGCTAAGACATTTATAATTACAAAGCAGTTTACCAAAAACACAAAACAATCTGGAACTAGAGAATTTTCATCTAATAGAGAAAAACACTTAAAAAGCACAAAGAATCCCTCTTCTTTTGCAAACTTTGCATATACAAAGTTTCTTCTTTTGCAAACTTTGTATATACACAGCCTATGATGCCCATCAGATGGGTGAACAGATAAAACTCCTCCTTCCTTCTACTTCATGCACAAACTAGCCAGCTTCTAAAAAATCTAAGGATTTCCTAACATTTCTACTTTTTATGTATTTTCACATATGCAACTGAAATATGAGTAGACTGGTTCACAAAATATCTACTTGCCCGAAAGCTAAGAGCTCAGTCACAAAGATAGAGGACACACATGGTCTCTGCATTTTCCTGGTCTATCTTTTCTCCCACGTCTTCTGCCACCATGAGGTAGCAAGGGCAGGGCTTTTGTCTGTTTCGCTCACTGCTATATCCCAGCTCCTCACCGGGCACGGTACACAGTGTTCAATAAACGAGTGGACGCTCACAACACATGGAGGGCTGGCAGGGACAAACGTGGACCCAGAGGACAATACGTTGTTGAAGGGCTACATTTGGAAATCACAATGGAGGGGAAATAGCAGTTTGTCAGGCAGATAAGAGAAAGCTCCAAAAAAGGTGACATTCAACGAGTATTCCTAAGAAAAGACCTAGGCTCCTGGAGGAGTGGCAGAGCTGGAAAGGCCCGACTGGCACGATGGGGCAGGGGTGGCACTGCACTGGTGTGAGGACACTGGCAAGCTATCAGGCCATCTGGCAAGAGCCATGGTTCTCAGGTTTTCTGCACCACGATGCATCACAGGGGCACAACTCACTCCTATAAGATTCTCCAGAGAGACACGACCCAGAGTGGGCCAGAACGTTTCCCCTGGCCTGGCTGCTGCTTCTAGTCTATGAGGCCTATGCAGCTTACTGCAGAGGCTCTTCTGTGCAGCCTGACACCAGCCTCGGCAACCTCCACACGTTCTGCAGATACAATCTGGCCGAGGCGGGTCCCCCACTCCGCCCTGGGCTTCAATGCTCTCCCCAGGGGCCCATGCAGCCTCCACCTCCTGCATCAACTCAGACCTCCCTTTGAATATCCCCTCCTCAGAGGCCTTCCCCACCCACCACATACATGGGGCACAACACTGCCAGCACTAATGAGGGAACACAGGGACAGGTACTGTTTACCTGTTTTAGTTTTCTTCATAGCACTACCTGGTTTGGAGCACGTATTGTCTGTCTCCCTGGTGAGACCTGCACATGCCGGGGACACAACAAACACTGCTAAGAAGAAATGTGCAGAGAAGGAGCATGTATGCTCCACAACAGAGCCCATCGATGTCCATTTTATTTGTGCTCAACTTAGAATGCTATACATCTGGCCCCCAACTCGCACCTAGAGACTGCGAGCGACAGCTGCCCACCACGGCCATGATAGGAACTGCCCACCAGGGAAGACAGGAAGCAGCAGCTGTGTCCTCAGTAGCTTGTCAAAGAACAGTGAACATGACTCCAATGCAGCAAACACACCCCAAGCAACTACTACGGCCAGGAGCTGTGCTAGGTGCTCTCTCTATACTAAAGGAGATGGGTTGTCTTCAGGGCTGACGAATAGCTCCAGCATTAGCATGTGCCCAGGTGACTGCCACAGGTAACCCTAGCTGCTCCCAGCATCGCTCTCACGCCCCACTTTCCAACAAGAGCATGCTGACAGGAGGGGACCTCGGAGTAGGTTCCCTTGACAATTTGGGGAAACCTGTGGACAGTTCCCAAGGGACCTGAGTGTTCCCACCAAGCTCTAAGCCTGCAAGGCCCAGCCCAGCCACCTCCTCAGAGGCTCAAGAATCATCAAATCCATTTCACAGGTGAGAAGACTGAGGGCCACAGAGATCAAGGGACATGCTCAAGACCATACTGCTAATGGGCAAACCCAGGTCTGTCTGACTCCAACACCCAGGTTCTTCCTACTGTGCACTGCTGCTTTCTAAGAAGCCATGTGCAAACCCATTCTGGTCACATGGACTCATTCCTCAAGACCATTCTAGGAAGCATAAGCTGGATGGGCACTCAGGGAGACATCAGCAGAGGAGTGAAAAATGAATTTACCCTTCTTCTGACTTTTTTGCTTAAAAAACAACAAATGGTATTAACAAAATTTCATAGTTTCTGTACAGGTAAAAAATACCATATGAAATTAAGAGTGCTTATTAAACTGTTACTGTTGTAATAAGCATTACTGAACACCCACTATAAAAGGAACCATCACCTACACCCTATTAACGAGTTATAAAAAGTAAAATGATAAAGGGATTTGAACTTATTTGACTTCAGTGTTAAAACCTGGGGCTGCTGACCATCAAGGCTACACGGAAGATAGACACCAGAGACTTCGGCCAGTCTGTGACCACCCAGACACAGGGCTGGGCAGCAACAGGAAGAACAGCATCCCATGGACACACCAACTAGCAAGTGCAATCCTGCAAACCATAACTGCCTAAGACAGCAGGACTGTAAGCTCTTCAGAGATCCACAATCTTTCAGCTGCCCAAAGAAATAATGGATTGAAACCATAAAACAGGGAAACAGGATTTGGCCATCCCGTTCTTACCATTCTTCCCTGCTGTGACCGAGCCGAATTTGATATATGTTGCCCATCTTAATCTTTAAATTCCCCTCCTCGTCTTCTTCTAGAGGTAAAAACGTGACGGTTCCATTGAGGACGTCTGGAAAAAACAAGAGAAGGATGACAAATTCTAACTGCTTAGCTGGGTATCTTATCAGAAGCAGTATTAAAAACAATAATGAATAAATTATTATGATGCTTTCAATCTCTCAGAGGCTCTCCCCAGCACTCTGCTTACAAGGGCACTGCAGGGGAAGGGAGGGGCTTTTGTCTTTTACTCACTGCTACAGCCCAGTGCCCAGAATGTTCAAGGCACCCAGCAGCCATTCTTAAGAGCTCTCCGTTGGGGGGCGCACAAGCCAGGACCCAAGGGAAGAGCCAGCCAACTGGAGCCCGTCAGGGCTCGAGAGCTATAACTGGATGGAGAGAGGGGGGAATCTCTGCTCCAGCTGGATGTCTGCTAAGTATTCTGCGAGCCTTCCTGAGAGGAGCTGAATATGGAAAGCAACCCTGAAAACAACACTCCCTACTGAGAGGCAGCACTGCCTCTCTGATAGGAAGAAAGGAAAAGTTCAGTCCTGCCCCCCTTCAGTGAAGTCTAGCGCTGCTTTGCTAACCCTCTTAGTCTAATGGAGAGGAAATGTAAAAATGTTAAGATTATGACACAGCTGATGAAAGCTGGAAGAACTCCTACATTAAACTGGACTGGCAGAGTCACAGAGGACCCCTAGCAGAGGGGACACCAGAAAGAGTCCTACTGGGAGGTGTCAGAGGGGGTATGTAACTACCAGCAATTGCTGTTTATGGTGGGCAGAAAGGCCTCCCAAAGGTGTCCATGCCCCAATACCCAGGACTCATAAGTATATTATGTTACATGGCAAAAGGAGCACTTTGCAGACATGTTAAAGACACACCCTAAAAGAGGGACAGTGCTCTGGATTCCCCTGGTGGGCCCCATCTATGGGGCCTGAATGCCAGAAAACTTTCTCCAGATGGAGGCAGAAGTGAGATACAACAGAAAAGGAAGTCAGAGAGGTTCCAAGCATGAGAAGGATTAGCCCTGTTGCTGGCTCTGAGATGTAGGAAGCTGTACAAAGGAACCAGAGAGGCCTCTAGGAGCGGACAGCCAGCACAGAAACAAGGAACCCAGTCCTGCCTAGAAACCTGGCTTCTGCCAATAACCTGAATAAGCCTAGAGAGATTCTTTCCCAAAGCCTCCAGATAAGAGCCCAGCCAGACAGCTCTTTCTTTTTGGCCATGTGAGAGAAACCCAGAACAGAGAAATGAGCAGAGCCAACCAGGATTTCTGACCTTCAGAACTAAGAAAATTAATTTCTCGTTTGGGCCAAGAAATTGCAGTAATGTGCAGTAATGTATTACAGCAGCAATAGGAAACTTAGCTGAATAAAATTCAAGACGAGGGGCTGAGGCTGAAGTGTCAAGGTCATGGGCAGTAAAAATAAACACCAGAGATTTGATGAACACTGAGGACTAGTATAGGTTCTCATCCATTCAATCACTATGCTCTGCTACCCGTTTGTCTCGGTTGGTCCCTTTTCCACTTATCTCTTTACCTGCTCAACTATTTATCATTCAACATCCAGCTCACCGTTCACCTTCTCCCTGAAGCTGTCCAGACACCAACCCAATCAACTATCCCATCCACTGTACTAAGGACACACATTTTTTATGCGCCTACTCAAGAAACAATAAAAAACCTACCAACTCCCTAGGACACCAGAGAAGAACTGGCACAGTAAGTGCCTTGAGTACCTTTTCACACCTGAGGTTCAACGAATGCTTTTTAATCTAATCGTATCCTTCCACTTTCCAAAATGCTCTTACCTTGCACGACTATTTCTCTCCTCGGAGCTGCAAGCGGGCAATGAGGGCTCGTTTTCGGGATGACAGTTCTGAGAACCACGTCGAGCTCACGCTGCGTCTCAGGCTGAGATCCCACCCCGGGGCCGGTGAGGAAGGCCAGCAACTCCGGACTGCCGCCGGCGAGACTGCGGGAGAAATCGTCCCAGAGCAAATCCAGGTCCGCGGCGGGGAAGTCGCCCTCCTCGTCTCCGGCGTTGCCGAGCTCCCCCGGATGCTCAGCTAGCAGAGGCGCTGAGGCTACTTCTTTCTGTGCATTCTCTGGCTGGCACCGGCCCCCGGCCTCAGGATGTCCGCGACCCACCGTGCCCACCGCGGGTCCTGCTAGAGGCCTGGGGCCGGGTCCCGGTCCGTCCTCTTGCTCGGGACTGGGGGCCTCGGGCCTGGGGCCGCGGGCCTCTGCCCAGGGCAGGGCAGCGCTCCGGCGGGCCTCCAGACGGGCACCGCACAGCCGTTTGTTGGCCACCTGCGGCCTCTCTAGCCACACAGCCACGGCCGCCCAGAAGCCTTCCGGGAGCAGCCCTCCTAGGTCGCTCACCACAGCCCGACCCGCCTCAGCCATGACCAGCCGGCCCTTGAGTGCTGGGGTTGCGGCGCGTGGCGATGACGCAGATCGGCGACGCGTTGACGTCATGGGGCGGGGCCGGAAGTGAAAGCGGCGCTTTCATTGGCCTTCTGGTTTGGGGTTTTCTTGTTTTGTTATCTGGGAAATATAAATCCTAGGTGTGCTGGTGCCTGGTAGTAACATGGTCAGAGATGAATTTTGGAAGAATTCTGAAGGTGCTATATTTATAAATCATAAAGCCAGAGGATCTGGAACCCATTCTCTCCGGTATTGATCACTGATAAATGTCCAGGAGCCTAAGTTTGTGAACGTTCAAGATAAGTCCCGTATGAAAGCTCCCTTTTGGCTGGGTGCTGTGGCTCACGCCTGTAATCCTAGCACTCTGGGAGGCCAGCAGATCGTTTGAGCTCAGGAGTTTGAAACCAACCTGAACAAGAGCGAGACCCGTCAAATTGGCCAACTATTATATATAGAAAAATTAGCCGGGCATGGTTGGGACATGCCTGTAGTCCCAGCTACTCAGGAGGCTGAGGCAGGAGGATTGCTTGAGCCCAGGAGTTTGAGGTTGCTGTGAGCTAGGCTGACACCACGGCACTCACTCTAGCCTGGGCAACAAAGTGAGACTGTGTCTCAAAAAAAAAAAAAAAAAAAAAAAAAAAAGCTCCCTTTTCTCCACTTGCGTTCCGGTTGGCTTTCTTTTATGGAAGAGTTGCAGCCAGTGCGTTTCTACGTCTGAGCACAGCCACGGGTGTTTCCTAAGAATGATAGACCCTCATGCTATGACAGATGAACGTGTCCCCAAGAGGAACAGAGAAGGTTGGATACTGCCAATTTAGTGCAACGTAAGCAGCACCTGGCCTGCATGATCTGTAGTGAAATTCCAAAAACCTCAAAGATTGTTCATTCTTTTTATACATTACTACACTTGGGATTTTGCCATTCCCTGAAGAACCTCTGTCAGAATCAAAAAGAAGTGAAGACTCACTCAAATCATGTGATGTATCAGAGAAAAGAGCACAGATCAAATGTGGAATAAAGTAAAAGATAAATGAGTGATGTAAACTCACACAACTGCTCACTCTACCCCAGTCTTTGATCCTCTAGTTGATTTTTATGTTGTCTGTGTTAGTTTCCTAGGCTTTGGAACAAATTACCACAAACTGAGTGTCTTAATCTCAGCCTCCAGGGTCACACCCCATATGACCTCATTTTAATTTGCTTACATCTGCAAAGGCCCTATTTCCAAATAAGGTCACAGATACCAGGGGTTAGAACTTCAATAAATCTTTTGCGCGGACCCAGTTAAATCCACAAAGGTGTTTAGCCAGGTTGGGGCAGCCTAAAGACCAATAACTACAAATCTGCCTGCAGTATTCAATACAATAACATGCTGAACAGGTTTGTAGCCTAGAAGCAACAGGCTATGTCACATAGCCTAGGTATGTAATAAGCTATACCATCTTGGTTTATGTTCATACAACGATGAAATGGCCTAACAACTCATTTCATGGAACATATCATTAAATGACACAGGACTGTATATGAAAACAAATTATCAAACTCCACTTTAGTATGGTAAATGTTAAAAAAACTTGTTATCAGCTATTTGGCTGACTGGAGAATATGTTATTTTCCTAATTCATGGTGATGTAACATTAGCACTAATTGAAGAACTAGTAATTACTAGTATTTAAACTTATTATTTATAAGATGAGACATGAAAGAGCTTGTATATATTTACAATTTTTATTTAAAGGATATTCAGTTTTAGTTATTTTCACTCCTCAGATTGTGGGTAAAGAAGGCATTAACAAATTTATGTTTGTCTCCTTTCCCTCTTCAATTTTAAAGATGTTTAAAATACTATAACTAAAAATGTCTGGATAGTATATATGTTTTGAAAACATTTTTTTCTAGTTTAGTATATGGACTTTGTACTGTAAATTTTTTTGTTTTTCTTATTTCTTGGATAATCTCAGGATTTTCATGGAGGAGAATATTCTTAATTCATTTATGAGGCAAATTTTCATACAAAACACAATCTCCTTTCTGTATACACACACATACTCCTTTAAAAAAAAAACTAATTTCTTGATAATTTTTTCCATTAAATTCTGCTTACAGAACACTTAGTCCTTTAAGCACAGAGCATAATTATGATGTTCAAAACAGAAAATAAGACTTTACAAAGGCAATGATTATTAATGATATGAATTTAAGGTTTGTTTTTTTTTTGTTTTTTTTTTGAGACAGAGTCTTGCTTTGTTGCCTAGGCTAGAGTGAGTGCCGTGGCATCAGCCTAGCTCACAGCAACCTCAAACTCCTGGGCTCAAGCGATCCTTCTGTCTCAGCCTCCCAAGTAGCTGGGACTACAGGCATGTGCCACAATGCCAGGCTAATTTTTTCTATATATATTAGTTGGCCAATTAGTTTCTTTCTATTTATAGTAGAGACGGGGTCTCGCTCTTGCTCAGGCTGGTTTCGAACTCCCGACCTCGAGCAATCCGCCCGCCTCGGCCTCCCAGAGAGCTAGGATTACAGGCGTGAGCCACCGCGCCCGGCCCTAAGGTTTGTTTTTAATTTCAAGATTTGATGATTTGCATGCTTATCTACACAAGCAAAATCTTTTGTAGTTCAAATTAGACTTCTCAAAGAGCAAAAAAAAACCAAAGAAAGAAAAGAAAAGAAAAGAAATAAATGCAAATCTTACCAAACTGCTGATGTGTACAGGAACCTGGACTAAGCCCTGAGAATGCAGAGCTAAATAAGACCCTGCCCTTGAGGAGCCTTCAGGTGACAATAGAGGCAGAAAGATAAGACGATAGCTATGGAATATGAAAAGTGAAACAGTTTAGGCATGTACAGAGTTTAGAGGTTGCAGAGAAATAGAAACTAGTTACTCTCTAAGGCACCTTCTATCTCTAAACAAAGGTGTCGTAAAAGGGGGAGCCAGTGACAACTGAGTTAAAGAGAACCAACTTTTAAAAAAATCTTTTGAGGAAGTCCCAAGGCAAGGTATCCACTTTGATTTCTCTGCATACAGCAACAATGCTGATTCATTTAAATGTGGGCTCAAGTTCTCAAAAGTCTCTTGTTTTGAAAAGCAGATAATATGGAAAGCAAAAAAGAAAAAAGTCTCTTGTTTTCCAGGCTCTGGAAGGCCCTTTTGTGACCCTGGGGCTTTATTCTGTTCCAGCACTGGCTAATTTAGTCTCTGCTTCTCTGCTGCCTATCACAGGGGCATAGCAGAGAGAGGTCACAGAAAGCTGCGGTCCTAGGACTTTGGAGTGAGGGGTCATAAATTCAGAAGCCAATGTTTGGCACGGGAGGTGGAAGATTCCAGTTTGACATGGGCTGGTATCCTTGCACAAGAGCATGTCAGTTGCTTTCTGGAAACTATCCTGTTGACCTAAGGGTACAATTAACCTGCCTGCTGCCTCCAACTTCCAATGCCATTTGCACTCTGGTTCCTGCCTCCCTTTCCAACCTCATTCTCCAACTGTCTCCCCCCACCTGCTAAGCCCCTGCCACCACTGTCTTCTTGTTCTTCAAACTCAATAAGCTTATTCCCACCTTAGGGCCTTTCTGCTGAGTGTTCCCTTGCCTGATATGTGTATTCTCAGATCTTCTGCCCACTCAAGAACAGCTGAACTGTCCCCTCCTCAGGCAGGGCTTCCCTGACCACCCAACCAAATGGCTCCCATTTTGCATGTTATTATTAATACCATGTTTTGTTTTCTTGTAACTACCCAGGCTTTGTTTGCATCCTCTCCCTAGCAAATATGCTTTGTTAGGTTGGGACCCCTGTCTGGATTATCACCATAGCCCTCGAATACTTTTTGGCATATAGGAGATGCCCAGTGAATAATTGCTGAATGGAAAGATCACTAAGATTAGAGTGTAACAGGAGATCTGTGCAGGTGGCAGAAATGTCCAGGACTGTCTCTCTGGGGAAAAGCAGGGCCCAGTCAGAGGATGCTGGGTGTAGCAAGCACAGAGAAAGCTGGCAAGACCTACCCTTAGGTCAATGTTCCAACCCACTGCCTGGAGCTAGGAGTAGTCTCTAGATAGTGCTATGCTATCATGTCATTTTTTGTGACAACAGAAATGTTCTGTTTGCATTGTCTAATCAAGTAGCTGCATGTGGCTACTGAGGACTTGAGGTGTAGTTAGTGCCATTAGGGAACTGATTTAAATTAAATTTATAGGTAATTTTAAGTAATGCATATTTAAACAGCCACATGAGGCTACTGTGTTAGATGGATGCAGCTCTAAAGAGACTCAGCTGGGACCCAGAAAGCCCCTCATTCTGGGTCCTTGGCATCTAAGTGCTGGAAGCAGGGTGTAGCATGGGAACTCACAGGCTGAGGCTTCACCTAGAAGGCCCCTGCTGCTCCAAGCATCCTGAGTGGCAGCTCCAGCTGATTGAAACATGGGCCTCTGCCCACCTCAGTAGCAGCCCCCATCACCTTCCAGGCCCTCAGCCAGACACAGTCACCTGATCCTAAGACTCCTTCAGCATATAAACCCTTTGCTGGGAAGCCAAGTTGGGCAGATCGCTCAAGGTCAGCAGTTTGAAACCAGCCTGAGCAAGAGGGAGACCCTGTCTCTACTAAAAATAGAAAGAAATTAATTGGCCAACTGAAAATATATAGAAAAAAATTAGCTGGGCATGGTGGTGCATGCCTGTAGTCCCAGATAGTCGGGAGGCTAAGGCAGAAGGACTGCTTGAGCCCAGGAGTCCGAGGTTGCTGTGAGCTAGGCTGACGCCACGGCACTCACTCTAGCCCAGGCAACAGGGTGAGACTCTGTCTCAAAAAAAAAGCATATAAACCCTTTGGATTGAATGTGTTGGGTTTATAATGGAAAAAAATAAAGATTTTTCATTGCCTCAAACTAATAACATTTGCCATGAAGACAAAGCTTCACTTGTTTTGGATGTGCATCTTACAAAATCACATTTATGACAACCAAAAATAAGCGACTGAGACAAAGATCTCAATCAATGAAGGTTTATTAAGCCAAGATTTTGAGGACATGCCTGGGAAAAACCGAATGGCAGACAAGCTATAGTCGTTTTTCCAAAGGGGCAGTTGGAACCTGCAGCATTTAAAGGCAACAGAAAGAAGAAAAAAGTGTGGTTGTGGGGAGGTGGGGTTGATGAGGCAAAGTGGTTACATTTTTGTGAGGCCCAGGAAATCTACATTTTATACCAAATAAGGGGAATGTTAAAAGGGAAAAAAAGAGTGAAGGAAGCATCCATTATGTATGTCCCTGGGTAGGTGGAAGAATGTCTGATTCTGTCTTGTCTCCAGTTGCTACTTGTAAGATAAATTTGTAATTCATTCTTAGTGTGGAATCAAACAGGCTTTAGTTTTAGGTGCTAAACATAGGTACAATTTGCACATCCTTGCTTATGGGAGGTCAGCAAGGAATTTCCTTAATGAATGATCTGTGAGGTCAGCTCTTCACGGGCACCAGAGGCCTTTACCTTCTCTTTTGAATAAGGAGTTGGGAGCTCTGAGACGTTGATTTTCTTTTTACACAATCAATGGAGGTTTATTACACTGAAGTTTAAGGATGCACTCAGGAAAAAGACAAGCCACAGATGCATCTGTGACTTTTTCTGAAGAGGGATTTGGGAACTCCCTATTTAAGAAGAGGAGGCATACAGAAAGAAAAAGGAGAAGCGGGGTGGACAGTGAGGCAAATGGCTACATTCTTGTGAGGCCCAAGAAATCAACATTTTATTTAAGATGAGTGCTTGAAAAGAAAAAGGGAATGAAAGAAGAATCAATTATGTAGACTTCCCTTGGTGTGTGGAAAAAAGATTGATCTCATCTCTGTTTTGCACCTGGGAAGATAAACCTGCAGTCAACATTATTAATGTGGAATTGAACAGACTTTAGTTTTAGAATCTAGGTCTGCTTAGTCTGCAGATCCAAAGTTACAATTTGCATGTCCGTGTACATACCAGGCCAGCAAGGAACTTCCTCAGGAATGGTCTGTGGGGCAGTCTGTCGATGCCTGAGGCCTCTGAGCTTTCCTCGGAGACCTGGCTGATGCACAATGTTAGCAGCAGCTGCTCCTGTGGAAGAGGGTGTCGCAGGACTCAGCCTCAAAGCTTCACCTTCCGTTTTGCATCAGGAGGTGGGGGGTGGTCCTGAGATTTTTATTTTCCTTTACATTTATATTCTATAACTCTTTTCTAATGCCATTCTCACTGCCTACTACTTAATGTGATTTAACTGGGGGGAAGGAAGTGACTGAGCTGTGATAGGGCCATTCCCAGTCCAGTGTGCCAGTGGCTCCTTCCCACACAGGCTTCTGTGAATTCTAAATCAGCAAGGGAGGTGGTAGTGGGAGACAGAGGAAGGAGGTGACAAAGGGAGACAGATGCCCAGAGGGTGGGAGGCAACTTTAGTTTTAACAATGTGCTCTTCAAATAATTGCAGTTGCCAATAATGGCCAGTTGAGCAGATGACTAAAAATGAGCAGGGAGCAGGCAATGGGTGTGCCAGAAGGAAATGGGATGGATGTCAAAATGAGCAAAAGAGGGGGTAGGTGGGGCCTGATGGCAGAATTCCTGGGGATCATTGTCTCTGAGCTACCCTAAGAGCCCCCTCTTCCGCTACAGCTCACACTGTTGGGCCGTAGAAATGTACAGCCCATTTGGGAGAGAGACGACCGCCCAAAAAGACTCAGAGTCCAGAGGCTTGATGCAAGAGAGCAAGAGGATTTATTTTCCAGCGCAGCGCAGGGGCTAGCAGCATCACCGAGATGGGGAAGCTGCCGCCCCGAAGCTCTCAAGCTTAGGGCTTTTATGGGGCGAGACCACACGCAGGTGGCCGGGAAGTTTAGGGTGGGGAAATTCTAGTAGCTCCATCTTGCACAACCAGTTGCACGACCACTACCCAATTCCGAGAACTTGCAACCGACACTTACGGGAAAAAAGAAAAAAAGAAAGAAAAAGGGAGGGGTAGGGGTCTTAATTACCTAAGAGCAAGCATAGTTAGAGAAGCGAAAAGCTGGTTAGGCTAGTTTGGGCCTTTAGGCTAGTTTGGGCCTTTCAACACCAGCAGTTTGCCAGGAGGTAGCTAACAATGTTCCAGTGTCGCGCCCGCCTCGCCAGCAAGGAAGACGCGGCAACCGGAGTTCTTCTGACAGCGCTTTAATGGGGATTGCTTAACTGGTTACATGCGGAGGACGCCGAGGCGTTCTCGGTGGCTGCTTATAAAGGCAATAAGTACACTGGGCATTGTCTGATTGGATAAGGCACTTGGAAGGGAGGAGACAAACTCTGTACATGCGCTGAGCACTTGTTTGTCAGACTAACAGCAGGGTTTGACCAGGAAGCGGGCGCCATCTTGGAATGGCGTTGCCACCGCGCCCCACATCTCCCCCTATTTTATTAATTAAATGAGAACTGAGCAACTGTTTAGCAAGGATGCAGAGCCTCACTTATCCAACAACAACCACCTTACCTCGTGCAATGAGCAAAACTCTGAGGTGTGCAAAGGCTGGCTGTGGGACTGAGGACATGCCTTCTCTGGTGCAATGGGAGAGATCCCTCAGAGTGCAAAGGCCATGTCTGCCAAATGCCTGGGGGTAGGAGCGGGTGCAACCCAAACCTAGGCTAACCCTTAAGCATGGTCAACCACACCTGTGTAGACTGTCCCAGTTCAAGCGCAGCAAATGCCTGTGCCAATACCACATGGTCCCTCCGTCTCTGGGCCTGCAGCCTACAGATGCACCACAGTCCGCCAACAGCCGCAATGATCAGCAAAACGGCCACGGCTGCAAGACCGGACCATTCCTTCAGATAATGGGTGGCTTGTTGAATCCATGCTGTCAGTCCTGTGGCAAGGCTCAGATCCACACGAGTGGAGTTCACGTGCACGATGGCCAGTCTCAGGTCTCTGAGTGAGGAATCAAACTGTGCAGACCAGTTGCCTGTTAGATGCCTAGACAGTTGTCTAGAAAGATTAGCGGCAAAGGTAAAGTTCTCATAGAGCACAGAAGTGACACAGAGGCCGGTCATTCTCCACTCACAACCCAGCTGCGCAAGCTGCCAAAGAGTGTCCACCTGGTCCTGTACTAAATCCACTCGCTGATTCAGAAGCATAATCCCACCCTTCACATGGGCATTCAGAGTGGCTTGAGTGTCGAGAGCTGCGGCTACTCCAGCAGATAGATTGTTGAGAGCCTGAGCAGTATGAATCGCAGCTGTGATCCCGAAATCTCTGCGAGATCTAAACAGAGTCATAGAGCTAGGAGCTTCAACAGGAACAGGAATGTATCAGTAGTCAAGCAGGCATCTCCTCTGTCTTCTGTCCTGTCCTTTCCTTTGTCATTTTTATTTTTGGTACCTTTACATTTCTTTCTCTCCCTTTTCTTCTTTCTCGGCCTTCTCTTTTTTCTCTCCCCTTTTCTTCTTCTTTCTCTCCCCTTTTCTTCTTCTTTCTCTCCCCTTTTCTTCTTCTTTCTCTCCCCTTTTCTTCTTCTTTCTCTCCCCTTTTCTTCTTCTTTCTCTCCCCTTTTCTTCTTCTTTCTCTCCCCTTTCTTCTTCTTTCTCTCCCCTTTCTTCTTCTTTCTCTCCCCTTTCTCCTTCTTTCTCTCCCTTTTCTCCTTTCTTTCTCTCCCTTTTCTCCTTTCTCTCCCTTTTCTCCTTTCTTCTTTCTCTCTCTTTTCTTCTTCTTTCTCTCCCTTTTCTTCTTCTTTCTCTCCCTTTTCTTCTTCTTTCTCTCCCTTTTCTCTTTTCTTCTGGCGCTCTGGCTCTCGCTCTCGCTCTGAAGTACTGTCTTGATGGTCAAAGAGCACCTTTTGCCCTGCCTGTAACGAAAGCAGGGAACTCACGGGCTCTCAATAACAGTCTACCTTGGTCAGCAAAGGTCCGAATTCGGTTCCGTCCCACGCGTCAGTTCTGAACTCTCCTCTATCGAGGTCGTCTCCGCTGGTGCCTCAAAGTTGTTTTGGCTCCCGGGTTTCGGCACCACTTGTTTCGGTTCCCGGGTTTCGGCACCACTTGTCGCGCCCGCCTCGCCAGCAAGGAAGACGCGGCAACCGGAGTTCTTCTGACAGCGCTTTAATGGGGATTGCTTAACTGGTTACATGCAGAGGACGCCAAGGCGTTCTCGGTGGCTGCTTATAAAGGCAGTAAGTACACTGGGCATTGTCTGATTGGATAAGGCACTTGGAAGGGAGGAGACAAACTCTGTACATGCGCTGAGCACTTGTTTGTCAGACTAACAGCAGGGTTTGACCAGGAAGCGGGCGCCATCTTGGAATGGCGTTGCCACCACGCCCCACATTCCAGCAGGTGTGAACAGCTCCTGGCCGAAGAAAAACCCCAGCGGCACACGGAGAGTCACCTTTATTTCGCCGGCGGGCTCAAAGAGGCATATCCGCCACCAAACTCTGAGTGCCCCTTTTTCGTTTTCTTTTACTTTTATACTTTTTGGGGGGTTACAGTTAGCCAATGGCAAGTTTTCACAAAAGTCACCTCATTTACATAGTAGTCAGCCAATCAGAAGTATGTTCCAAAAGTTATTTCATTTACATAGTAGTCAGCCAATCAGAAGTATGATCCAAAAATCACCTCATTAGCTGTGAGTATTAGTAGCTGCTCAATATAGGATAAGTGAAACAGGCAGGTTTTGGTGGAACACCCTCACAACAAAACCAAATTCCTTTTCTTGCTCCCTCTAAGCCAGTTTCAGTGGCATTTCAATCTATCCAGGTCCCAGCAACACAACACTGAGTAGAATATTAGCTGAAGAAAGAACAAAGTTCATAGTGTGGAAAAGAGAGCTTTACTTCTCATAAAATGCTGCACCTGAGGGTGGCCATGCTGGCAGGCTGGAAAGCAGGGACCCCAGTCATAAGCCAGGAACATGTGCTTTGAGGCAGGAACAATGGGAACAGGAATTTATGCTGAGCAACGTGGCCAAATATACATAGTTAACAAGCTATAGGAGGAGTCATGAATGTTTATGAAAAGAGAAACATGAAACTGTGCAACAGAGCTTTCTTTATGGGGGTCCATGTTTAGAAACAGTCCCCTCGATGTGAAAACACTGAGACAAGGACATGAAAATCCTCTCTGCCATGCTCCAAAGATTGTTTAAAACCACTGCATGGCTGGTGGTCTTTTATCGGGAAAGAATGCTGGTCTGGCCCTAAGGAAAAAAAGCATCATGGCCTTTAGTAGGGGATGAGTGTCTGACCTCTCATCCTGTCATGGCTGGGAACTCAGTTTTAAGGCTTCTCTGGGGTCCCCTTGGACAAGAGGGGTGCATTCAGTCAGTGGGGGGCTGAGAGTTTTATTTTAGTTTACAGGAGCACGACCCTGTCCTCTCTTCCAACCTCACCACCATCCTGTATGTCCTGGTGTCCACCTGTTTGCACATAGAGATGTGCAATGACATTCTCAGGTCCGCCAGTGTCCTAAGGCCTAGGAGGGAACCATGGTTGGAGCAGGATGGACAAGCAAATGAGCAGGGGTAGTCCTGGGGTAAACCATGGTCAGAGCTGGGAACAATAGTCTTAAACCTAGTCACCAATTCAGGAAACTAAATGGAGAGAGTGAAGTGATGAGGCTGACACTTGCCATGAGCCAGCCCTGACAAGGAGGTAGACAAATATGAGAAAAGGATGGTGGAAAAAGAGAGGGAGAAGGGAGGGGAGTCTGAGGACATCCCCAAGGCTGGAAACATGTGCTTTGTGTTTCCTTCACGTCATGTTGTGATGACACCCTAACTTAAATAGAACTGACGGAAAGTCACTCAGCTCTCTCCCCACCCTCCAACTCCACTTAGCCTGATCTCAGGCTGGCTCACCTCTCACCTGGACTGGCCCACCACTTGCTTCAAATTCTTCTCCTTTAACATGCCCTCCAGTGTCTGCCTAGAAACAGCTTCTCTCTCCCTTACTCCTTCAATGAACCCGAACGATTTCCCAGTAGAGAGATGTTTTTCTTTTTCGTTCTTTTTTTAAGGCAGAATCTCACTCTATTGCCCCAGCTAGAGTGCCGTGGCGACAGCCTAGCTCACAGCAACCTCAAACTCCTGGGCTCAAGCGATCCTACTGCCTTAGCCTCCCAAGTAGCTGGGACTATAGGCATGTGCCACCATGCCTGGTTAATTTTTTCTCTATATATTTTTAGTTGTCCAGCTAATTTCTTTCTACTTTTAGTAGAGACGGGGGTCTCACTCTTGCTCAGGCTGGTCTCGAACTCCTGAGCTCAAACAATCTACCCACCTCGGCCTCCCAGAGAGCTAGGATGACAGGCATGAACCACTGTGCCCGGCCGAAAGATGTTTTTCTGATGTCAATAAAACATGTGAACCTAACTTACTAGTAGTTGTAATTTTGGCAGAAACTGTGACCCAAAGAAGGTGTGAATTCTGCACTGAATGGGTATTACTCTCAACAGTGGTGTGTATTATTAGACCCTGATTCATTCAGGGTCTAATTTGGTCTGCAAGCAATCCTGGATGCTCCTGTGGACTCAGGACCACTTGCAACGATGCCCCAGACACCAGGCTGGAAACGCTGACATGGACTGGGCACCTGGTTGTCAATTCAGTCCCTGCTTTCTGCTTTCCCAACTAATAACCCACAATTGTAAGTCTGGGTTTATTTTGTTGTTTGTTTGTTTGTTTGTTTGTTTTGAGACAGAGTCTCACTCTATTGCCCGGGCAAGAGTGGCTGTGGCATCAGCCTAGCTCACAGCAACCTCAAACTCCTGGGCTCAAGCAATCCTCCTGCCTCAGCCTCCTGAGTAGCTGGGACCTCAGGCATGCACCACCATGCCCGGATAATTTTTTCTATGTATTTTTAGCTGTCCAATTAACTTCTTTCTATTTTTAGTAGAAACGGGGTCTCCCTCTTACTCAGGCTGGTCTCAAACTCCTCACCTTGAGCAATCCTCCCGCCTCAGCCTCCCAGAGTGCTAGGATTACAGGCTTGAGTCACCGTGCTCAGCCTGTAAGTCTGTTTTGAATAAGAGTGATAACTGTGAAGAAAAAACCTTTCATGGAATTAAGGAGAAGCTGTTTCAGAGTGGAACAGGAGTAGAGAGATTTCCACGCGTAGCTGAGCATCCGCATCCAGACGTCCTACAGACATCCTAAACGTGACACATCTCTGAAACTGAACTTATCTTTCTCTTCCCAGTAACCGTGCTGCCCATCTTCTTTTAATTCCCTTCGAATGGAAACCCTGGGACTTCTCCTTCTTCCTTGTTCTTTACATGGCAAATTGCTAAGTCCGGTTGATTCCATCTCTGCAGGTTTCAGATGGGGTGTGTTATTAATAGTTTGGATCCTCAGACAGCCCTTCAGACAAGGGTCAGAGTGCAGGTAGTCACAGAGGAGCCGACCCCAGCACGCAGGAGCGAGGGGCAGAAACAAGGACAGTAAAGGGCGCGCTCCCAAGTTGGCTAAATGAGCGACCGGGGCTCGGACGCCAGCGCCATCTGGGCGTGTGCACCAGCTTGGAGGTGCCCAGGCCCCAGCCAGGGGTGCTATTTCCGCCGCTCCGGAGCGCACTGGAGAGAGCTCCCAGGGCTTCTAAGGCGGGAAGGTCCCCGGGCACACTCGGAGACCAGTGTAACCCGCATTTCAGGACTACAGGCGCCCGGAGAGCGACAGCGACTTGCCGGAGTCACCCAGCCAGGCCTGCGGCGGGAGGCAGAGGGCGGCCGGGAGCGCTCAGGTTCAGCTTCCCCGCCCGCCAGCCAAGCCTCCCGCGGCTGCGGCCGCGTTTCCCAGGCGGCAGGGCGGCGCGGCGCGATGACGTCAGGGCGGCCGAGTCCGGCCACGCCCACCGGGCGGACGCAGGCGGAGTGGTGCCACAGGGAGCCAGCCGGTTATCGCTCTGCGGGAAGCTGTCGCGGCCGGATAGATTTCCACTGCGTTCTGCCGTGCGCGCTGGACGGTGCGGGACTCGGGGGCTGGCGAGCCCGAGGGTGGGGCCTGAGGGAGCTCCGGGGCGCGGGGGACCGCAGGGGCAAAGGCCTGGGGTAGGGGGCAAATGCGGAGGGCGGGAGACCTCAGGTGCAAAGGCCCGGAGTAGGGGGCAAATGTGTGTGTGGGGAACCGCAGGTGCAAAGGCCTGGGGGGGGCAGCGGGGGGCACCCCAGGTACAAAGGCCGGGGCCGCTGGTGGGGGGGGGAGCGGGATTGCCCAGAAAGGACGCTGTGGGAGCCAGCAGCCAACTAGAGAGGAGTTTGCAGGATTTGTAGGTTGTCCACTGAGGTTACGAAAGGGAGCATGATCAGCTTGGCGTTATAGAATAGTCTCTTGCACTGCATAAAGAGAAAGACTGGAGGCAGCTGTTGGCAGAACAAGGATAAAGAAGGCTCCACGTCCATGCCATTAACTGTTTAAATGCCTTATGTGGGTGACAGCAGCGTAGATAGCAGACCAGTGCAGCAGTCAAGTGTCGCCACGTTATCTCCCCTGAGGCACAGGTCACTCAACTAGTAAGCTGTAGTGGAATTTGAACCCAGGCAGTCTGGCTTCACGATCGATCTTTGTCTTTGTCACCATCAGGTTGGTGACCTCCGTGGCATGGGGCCATCGGGGACTTACAATTTGGAGCCAGCTACGCCAGATAATAGTTGTATGACCTTGGTCAATTTACTTCCCACTAGGAGAAGCTCCAGTTTCCTCACCTGGAAATTGAGAATACTGATAGTACCTGGGCTTGCTGGGCACACTTGAGATGGTGTAGCTGCTCACCACATTGACCTGCATGCAGTATTGATTGCTCAACTGGAGATTATTATGATAGGTTTAATAGGGGTGGAAAGAAAGGAAAGGATTCTGTAGGCATTAAAGTGGTGGTAGAGGTCTTGGTAATTGATTTGGTTATAGGGCACAAGGGGAGGGGAATTCTAGGATGACACTTGGAGTTTATAGCTTGAGTAGCCCTTGGGCCACTGGCAGTGTGGAGTGGGGCTCTGGGGGAGAGGCTGGGTCAGGGGAGAGGGTGAGTTCAGTGCTGAGCATTCAGAGTGTGGGAACCTCCAGGATATGAGAGGGGAGGGGTATCCAGTCAACTGCCAAATGAGCACTGAGCTGGAGGTGTGGATTGGGGAGCTCTCCACGCATTGAGCACAATTTAAGTGCATGAAATGATGCAGGGAGAGTGGCTGAGGGTGAGCATCGCTAGGAGACTGAAGAAGAGGAGTGTAGTGTTCTAGACCACAGGGAGGGGCCATATGCAGGGAAGTCCAGAAAGAAAGATACAGAGTTTCCCTTGGATTTTATAGCTTTTTTTTTTTTTTTTTTTTTTTTTTTTTTTTTTTTTTTTTTGAGTCAGAGTCTCACTATATCTCCCAGGCTGGTCATAAACTCCTGGCTTGGACTCAAGTGATCTCCCACCTCAGCCTCCTGAGTTACAGCTATCATTTTTGAGCACTTGGTCTCTATGGAGAGATGTGCCTTACACTTTTTAAGCTGCTTTATTGAGATTTAATTCACATACCATACAATCACCCATCTAAAGTGTACAGTTCAATGAATTTTTTGTATACTCACAGAGTTGTGCAACCATTACCACTATGTAATTCCTGAATGTTTTCGTCAGCCCAAAAAGACACCCTGGACCCATTAGGAGTTGCTCCATATTTCCTTCTGCCCCCCAGCTCCTGAGGGCTACCGATCTATTTTATGTCTCTATATATTTGCCTATTCTGGACATTTCATGTAGTTGGAATCACGCAACATGTGATATTTTGTGTCTGACTTCTTTCAGCATGTTTTCAAGGTTCATCCATGTTGTAGGGTGTGTTAGTACCTCATTCCTTTTTATGGCTGAATAATATTCCATTGCCTGGTTCTGTTACATTTTATTTACCCATTCATTCATCTGTTGATGGACATTTGGGTTATTTCCACTTTTTGGCTATTATGAATAATGCTGCTATAGACATTCATGTACAAGTTTTTGTGTGGACATGTTTTCAGTTCTCTTCAGTACATACCTGGGAGTGGAACTGCTGGGGAACCATTTGCCAAACTGTTCCCCAAATTGGCTGCATTATTTTACATTCCCACCAGAAATGCAGGAGGGTCTGATTTCTCCACATCTTCATTAATACTTGTATTGATTTATTTTTTGACTTTGGCTGTTCTAATGGCTGTGAAATGGTGTCTCATTGTGTTGTTGATTTGCATTTCCCTGGTGGCTAATGATGTTAAACATCTTTTTGCATGTTTATTGGCCATTTTATATTTTTGGAGAAATATCTGTTTGAACCCTTTGCCCATTTTTTAATTGGGTTGTCTTTTTATTATTTAGTTTTAAGATTCTCTTTTTTTTTTGAGACAGAGTCTCGCTTTCTTGCCCAGGCTAGAGTGAGTGCCAGGGCATCAGCCTAGCTCACAGCAACCTCAATCTCCTGGGCTCAAGCGATCCTCCTGCCTCAGCCTCCCAAGTAGCTGGGACTACAGGCATGCACCACCAGGCCTGGCTAATTTTCTGTATATATATTTTTAGTCGGTCAATTAATTTCTTTCTATTTTTGGTAGAGACAGGGTCTCAATCAGGCTGGTTTTGAACTCCTGACCTGGAGCAATCTGCCTGCCTCGGTCTCCCAGTGTGCTAGGATTACAGGCGCGAGCCACCACGCCTGGATGAGTTTTAAGATTCTTGATGGTGTCCTTTGCACCAAGGGTTTTAATTTTGATGCAGTTTAATATATCTTCTTTTTCTTTTGTTTGTGCTTTTGATATCGTATCTTATGTCTAAGAAGGCTTTGCCTAACCTAAGATTACAAAGATTTACTCTTGTAAGAGCTTTATAGTTTTAGCTCTTACAATTAGGTCCATGATCCATTTTGAGTTAATTTTTGTGTATGTGTGTGGAAGTAGTTCAACCTCATTCATTTGCATGTGGATGTCCAGTTGTCCCAACACCATTTTTTGAGAATACTGTTCTTTCTCCATTGAATCATCTTGCACCCTTATCAAAAAGTAACTGACCATACGTGTAAGGGCTTATTGCTGGACTCTAATTTCTAGTCCATCGACCTGAATGTGTCTGTCTTAATGCCAGTACCAGGATTTCTTGATTATGATAACATTGTAGTGAGTTTTGAAATTAGGACATATGACTCTTCCAACTTTGTTCCTTTTCAAGATTGTTCTGTCTTTTCTGGGCCCCTTACATTTCCATGTAAAGTTGAGGATCAACTTTGCAATTTCTGCAAAAAGCCAGCTGGATTTTTGATTGGGATTACATTGAATCTATGGGTTAATTGGAGAGTATTGATTGCTATTTTAATAATGTTAACCCTTTGCACTCGGATGTCGAGTGTGACTCGACATGGTTAGCAAAAATTATAGAGATTAAAATTACTCTTAGAATGTATCAATAATTTGAAATATAAAAAAATCCAAATAAATAAGTTTGTATGAAAAGAAACTCCAGTTTTTTATTCTACTGCCACGCTTTGTAAAATCTGGGGTATTTAAAAAATTAAATCTCAAGTAAAATAAAGGAATCGAGAAAAAAGCAAGCGAGTGCAAAGGGTTAAGTTTTCTGATCCATGAATATGGATGTCTTTTCACATATATAAATCTTTCATTTTTTTCAAACTTTTTTCTTTTAGTTTTTAGAGTATAAGTTTTATACTTCCTTTGTTGAATTTATTTCTAAATATTTTACTTTTTGATACTGTTATCAATGGAATGTTTTTCTCATTTCACTTTTGAATTGTTCACTGCTAGTATATAGAAATACAGTTGAGTTTTGTATATGGATCTTTACCTTGCAAACTCACTGAATTAATTTATTAGTTCTAATAGTTTTTTGGTGGATTTCTTAGGATTTTCTTAGGACATACAAGATCATGTCATCTGCAAATAAAAATAGGTTTCTAGTCTGGATGCCTTTTATTTCATTTTCTTTTCTGGTTGCATTAGCTAGAACTAGACTGTAGTACGGTGTTGAGCTGAAGAGGTAACATGGACAGCCTTGTCTTGCTCCTGATTTAGGAAAAGATATTCAGCCTCTCACATTTAAGTGTGACGATAGCTGGGGCTATTTATAGATGCCCTTTATCAGGGTGGCGACCTTCCCCTCTATTCTTGGTTTGTCAAGAGTTTGTATCACAACAGAGTGTTGGACTTTGTCAAATGTTTTTTCTGCATCTATTGACTTGATCATGTATAAGGATTTTTGTGCCTTTTTTCTGTTGGTATGGGGTATCAATTGATTTTCAAATGCTTAACCAATGTGCATTCCTGGGGTAAATCCCACTTGGCCATGACATATGATCTTTTTTACATGTTACTGCATTCAGTTTGCAAAATGTGTTGAGGATTTTTGCATCTCTATCACGAGGGATGTTAGTCTGTAGTTTTCTTTTTCTTTTTTTGTCACAACATAAAGGCAAATCATTTTTATACCACATTGTCATGTGTGATGACAAATGGATTCTTTTTGACAATTGCAAGCGTTGGGCACATTGCCACTCACTCTACAGGCTTGTTCACTGCTGGCACAGACAAGTTTAGTCTGTAGTTTTCTTGTGATGTCTTTGGCTGGTTTTGGTGTCAAGATAATACTGGCCTCAAACAATGAGTTGGAAAATGTTTTCTATTTTCTGGAAGAGTTTGAATAAGTGCTAATCTTCTTTAAATGTTTGACAAAATTCACAATTGAAACCCTCTGGTTTTTCTTTGTGGGCAGTTAAAGATTAAATATTGATAGCTAATTGAATCTCTTTAGTCAATATGGGTCTGTTGAGATTTTTTATTTCTCATAAGTCAGTTTTGATAGACTTTCTAGGAATTTGCCCATTTCATCTAATTGTTGGCATACTGTGGTTCCTAATATTCCCTTATAATCCTTTTTATTTCTATAAAGTCAGTGGAAATGTCCTACCTTTAATTCTCAATTAGAAATTTGTGTTTTTCCCTTTTTTATTTGGTTAATCTAGCTAAAAATTCGCCAATTTTGCCAATCTTTGCAAAGAACCAACTTTTATTGATTTTTTTATATTTCTCTCTATTCTTTTTTATTTTTACTCTACTCTTTTATTGTTTTCTTCTTCTGCTTGCATTAGGCTTAGTTTGTGCTCCTTTTTCCTGTTTCTGAAGGTGGTGCCTGAACAGCGTGACTTTAGGGTCTGACCTTGCTAGGGCAGCGCCCTCCTCCCCATTTTTCAGCAGAGGGGATTCTGGAAAGACATTTAGCCTCTCTGAGTTTCAGTTTTCTTTTTCCTTTTCTTTTCTTTTCTTTTTTTTTTTTTTTCAGACAGAGTCTCACTTTGTTGCCCGGGCTAGAGTGCCATGGCATCAGCCTAGCTCACAGCAACCTCAAACTCCCGGGCTCAAGCAGTCCTCCTGCCTCAGCCTCCCGAGTAGCTGGGACCTCAGGCATGCACCACCATGCCTGGCTAATTTTTTCTATGTATTTTTAGCTGTCCAATTAACTTCTTTCTATTTTTGGTAGAGTTGGGGTCTCACTCTTGCTTAGGCTGGTCTTGAACTCCTGAGCTCAAATGATCCACCCACCTCAGCCTCCCAGAGTGCTAGGATTACAGGCGTGAGCCGCCTCGCCTGGCCTGAGCTTCAATTTTCTTTCAGTGGGGATGGTAGGACTTGTTTCACAATTACTAGAGGGTTAAATAAGATGTGCTCTGTAGGGGCAGCGTCTCTGGGCCCCAGGCAGGTACACAGACTTGCAGCTCCCATCTCCCCCCACGTGGAAAACATTGCCAGCAGTGTTGACCAGTCACACTCAGTTCAACATCTTAGGCTGTTTCAACATTCTAGTAAAATAATTTAAAAGTTCCCCTGGGCCTTAAAGAGTTAAGCTAGGGGGTTTGCACCCATGTTCCCCAGGTCTGCATTAACAAGCCACTCCTATCCAATGCCTTGATTAGCCAAGGCACTTAGAAAAGGACCCAGTCTATTCAGAAAATTCCAGAACACTCCTTTGGTCAAGAGTGCTGGGTTTCAGGATGCCTGCTCTGTTAGTGGGAAGCCAGATGCCTGCATGTTGAGAAGAGAACAAGATAAAAACTTGTAGTCATCAGCTTCGGGCCAGACATCCTGTATCCAGGTGGGCCGGGGTGGGTGGGGACGTTAGGTACTGTCGTGTGCAGCTGGAGTGGACTGGCCAGCACTGGCTGGATTCCAGAGGGAGCACTTCCTGGGCCCCAGGTTTGCCAAGCCTGGGGGGTGGTGTCTGCACATCCTGGGTGCCCCCAGCAGATGACGCATTCTCAGGCATGGCTCTGGCAACAGAAAACAAAACCTCCAACAAAACTCTGGGCTCTGCCCTCAGCAGCCCTGGTCATGCCCCCACCTGTTCACCTTGAGGTATTGCAGTGCTGGCCACAGGCTGCTGCTGTCGCTCTTCTTTCTTTTTGTTGTCCTTTGTTTAGGGGTAAAGTCAGGAGAGTTCCTCTTGACTTCTCTTTTGGGAACACAGGTGTTTCTCTTTTGCTGTCTCTTTGTGTAGAGGAATGATTAAGGTGTGGCTCATAAGATTATTTTATTATATCGCCCAATATTTCTATATTAAAGACAGAAATGATTTCAGGAGTTTTGCAGGGCTTTGCCCTGAAGGAATATGTGAACTCATTAGTTTGCATATCAAAGGCTGCCTCGCCTTGGGAGGGTGTATCTAAGCAGTGGAGGCTTCTGATGTCTCAAACCTGTGGTGCCCCTCTATTCTTGAAGGACAAGGCAGGTATATACATGGCGTCTTAGGATGAGAGGCGGAACAATGGTGCCCAGCACAGAGACAAACACTTGTGGCTAAGAGCAGTTAACGTAAGAGCTGAGTTTCCTGCTTACTCCTGATTGTCTCAATCCACAATAACTAGATAAAAGAAATATGGAGCCACTATATCTCTGTGTTACCCCTCTGTTAAATGATAGCTATCTCTTAGAATGTGGAAGTTAGTCCTTGAAAGATTTTGTAACTGTTCACATAGATAGAATAGTTTAGGAATTTTTAGAAGTCCTTTGAAAAAACTTTTAACCCAGACTGAACTACCTATTATTATGTAAATCTGTTACCCCTGGCAACTGATTACTGATATTTCTGATTATAAAACCTATGTGACACTCTGGGAGGCCCAGGAGTTAGAAACCAGCCTAAGCAAGAGTGAGACCCTATCTTTACTAAAAATAGAAAGAAATTAAGTGGCCAATTAATATATATACTTAGCCGTGCATGGTGGCGCATGCCTGTAGTCCCAGCTACTTGGGAGGCTGAGCCAGAAGGATCGCTTGAGCCCAGGAGTTTGAGGTTGCTGTGAGCTAAGCTGACGCCACAGCACTCCAGCCTGGGCAACAGAGTGAGACTCTGTGTCAAAAAAAAAAAAAAAACAACTTATGTGAAACTCTCTTCATGGCCCCACAACTGATGGGGATGTCGTGGGGATCCCTGAGTGCCCTCGCTTTTCTTAATTTCTTTATATAAATCTATAAAACTATACCTTCGTCTCTGTGTATTCTTTTATTTCCATTATTCTCTCTATTTCCTATTGTTTTCTTATCCTCTGTGACAACCTCTACCTAAGGGACCTGATTTCTCATGGGGAGAAGTAGCTGATCTCCCCACAGACTGCTTGCACCTTTGGAATTACAGTTAGTTTTTCTCTTACTTATAATGTGGTGGGTTTCACTGTTCTTGGGTGGTATGGATCCGTAGAATGGAACATGTTGGTTCAGGCTATATATTTTGTGCAGGTTGGTGACAAGCAATGGTGCCCTCTTTGGAAGGAAGCCCTGATGCTCTGTTCCCAGATTTCCCCAAAGGACCCCTCCACGCCTACCGAGCAAGAGCCTCCTTCAGCTGGAAGGAGCTGTCACTATTCCTGGAAGGCGAGGACACGCTCCGCTTTAAGGTGAGCTGTGTGTGCTTGTCTTGTTGGTCCCCAGTGGAATCTAGTTAGTGACCAGTTCCTTGGCAAAATTGGGCTTATGGCTCTGAAAGCCACTCCTCTGGGGCGAGGCTGGCCTTCTCCTCTGCTCACCAGGATGGGCCTCAGGGCATCAATGAGGAATAGGGGAAGTGTCTCTGAGTGTCTTTGGATCAGACTGTGTCCCTTGGAGCCCCTGGCCTTGAGAAAAACTGTGTAAGGATGTATTGAGATTCCATCTTTCTCTCCAAACAAGCCATCCCTGTGTCCTGTGTTTGCAGAAAACCGTCTTCTCAGCTTTGGAGAGCGATCCTCTCTTTGCCCGTTCCCATGGCACCCATCTGTCCTTGGAGAAGTACCGAGAGCTGAACTTCCTTCGCTGCAGGCGGATCTTCGAGTACGAATTCCTCAGCGTGGAAGACATGTTTAGGAGCCCTCTGAAAATGCTGGCGTTCACTCACTGCCTGGGCATGTATGACTGGTCCCTGGCTGCCAAATACTTCCTCCACACCATGGTGAGCGTGCACAGAGAGTGAGGGAAAGCGCGCGTTCACACTTTGCTGAGCGTGAGGGAGCTTTGTCCTGGGGCCATGTGGGATCAAAGAAACTCCATTTTTTTGGCTGTATGTGCAAATTTGCACACATAAGTCCTTGCATAAAATACGGTGCTATGAAGCTTAAAGTCCCCTAAGAAGAAGAGATTTGGAACTTTTTTTTGCTTTATACATATGTAAAAAAAGACAAATGGACCTGTGCTTTTCTTCCTTCCCGGCATGTTGGTAGAGATGAACCTGGAGAGGTGGCACTGCCCTATCTGTGCCTGGACTGGACTGTGTGGTGGGCCGGTGACCCCCTGCTCCATACACCCGCACTCCCTCCCTTACCACTCTGTCCCCCAGTTTCATGTTCCCTTGAAATTCTCAGGCCTTCTCAATAATATGAACTCAGGGCCCCCGGGCAGCCGAGTGTTGTGGAAACCCTAGGCCTGGTATCGGTGCTATTGGCTGACCTCTGGGAGCTTCGTTCTCCTCCTTTGGGAAAAGGCATGGTGCAAAGAACTGATATGGGGCTGGGGCGGAGGTGGTGTGTTAAGTGAACTTCCAGAGTGGCAGGACTTTTCTTAGCTGCCATCTGTTCACATTGATATGATGATGTTATGTTTTCAGGCTTTTGGATCAGCAATTTACAACTCTGGTTCTGAAAGGCATTTTGAATATATTCAGAAGGTCTTCAGTATGGAGGTAAGTTCAGGTTCATGTGAGCTGTGAATCTAGTTCTCCCACCTGGTCCCTGTGAAGATGTGTGAAAAGGGAAGACGGCGAGAGAGGGTGCCTGGGGGTGTGGTGTTTTCCTTGTTTACAGTGTTCTGAGGCTGCTCATTGCTAACACGATTCTTTGCCAAACTTGGTACCCTGAGTCCTGGCACTGTCTGAGCAGACACTGCAGCTTCCTCCTCCTCCTCCTGACAGAGCAGCTCTTGCTGCCGTGCTGCTCAGAGAGGCTGCGCCCCATGGTTTGGTTGCCGTCCTCTCTGCCGGGGCATGTGTGGGGCAGTGTGACAGAGTCACCAGTCATGTCACTAGTGGGATGAATGGGGATTCGGGGCTTCGATCCACAGTTTAGTCCTTAAAGGAAAGAAGATGGTGGCGAGTCCCTCCAGGAATGTGCTCAGGGAGCTCTTCTTGCTTTACATTGTTTCGTGCTTCAACATGTAGATTTTTGGATGTTTTGCCCTGACCGAAGTAAGCCACGGGAGCAATACCAAGGCCATTAGGACGACTGCTCACTACGACTCTGCCACAGAGGTAGGGGTTCCCTTTGTCTCGTCTCTGGGTTTAGGGTATGTGAAACATCGTGAGTGCAAATAAAATTGCTATGAACAAAAACATAATTAAACCAAGAAGCCTGTCCTCGTATGCGTGCTTATAAAACACACTGGCATTTGTCACGCTGGAAAGTGGGAGCTCAGGAGATACGGGATTGAGAGGCAGAATGTGTGCCTACCGTGACCTTTGCAAGAGAATTCATCATGATTCCCGTTTGTGTGCGATTTGAGTGCGGGGAGGAGGTTTGCCAGGTGGCCTGTGGTATGGGATTAGCAAGCAGGTCCGACTGTCATGCCCTGCACAGCGAGCAGTGTGGGGACATTGCCCAGCCCTCCTCCCTCTGCAGCTGCCCATCTGCCTGGCCGGGCTCTGCTCCTGCCCCCCTGGTCTGGTTCCTGCATTCCTTCTGACTCTCTGAGTCGCCTTGCGCTGGGGGCATTTGGGGCATAGCCCTTAATCGTGGAGTAAGAAGATGGAGACAGAGCGAAAGAATAATAATGTCCTGAGTTAGAATTCAGTAGGGTACATGGCACGATGTTAAGCAGGGCAGAGGATTCTGCTTAGAGAGTGTGGTTGGGACAGCCTCTGAGCAGATGTTGTGTGATGACGACCATGACCTGGGGTGTCTGCCAGCCTACAAAATACTTTGCACCTATTTTGTTGTCTGAAACGTTTGTTATCATTTTCCATAGGAAGATTCTTCTTTAAGTCATAAGACCCAGAAATGTGCTCTGTTTAAAAAATATGGCCTACCTGTGCCATACAGGAAATGAAATATATAAATAGCATCAATTTTGACTCTTGCCTCAAAGATCTTGAACGTAGAAAATTGAATCTATGGAAAAGGAAAATAATTCTATGTGTGTTTCAGTTGCTAATTATAACTTTAGCATTTTTTCCCTTTTGCAGGAATTCATCATACATTCCCCTGATTTCGAAGCTGCCAAATTTTGGGTTGGCAACATGGGCAAGACTGCCACTCATGCGGTGGTGTTTGCGCAGCTGTACTTGCCGGGAGGCCAGTGCCACGGGCTGCATTCCTTTGTCGTGCAGGTAGGATGCCACCGCTGAGAAAGCCTGGCCAGCGCTGCTGTCTGTGGGGCTGCAGGCCTCAGGTTGTCTGGGGGAGGACCTCCCTGTCCTCCTAGAGGCTGTGTTGCCATGGCCTCTGACACTTGTCATGAATCTAGATTTCCTGGCACCACCCTCCCGAGATTCCTGTTCAGTAGGTCTCGGGGGGATCCAGGAGCTCTGAGGTAAAGTCCTACTTGGGGACCCCAGTGGGCCCATACAGGTGGGGCATTGTCACCAAGGGGGTTCCCAGGACTAATGGCCACATCCTTGGACCTGGAGCTTCCAGAAGCTTGTCCAGAACCTTCCTCTCTGGGCCGACTTGTTACTGAATTAAGTACTCCCCCACCACTACCACCCCATGCTGGCACTTTTGTCCTGTGAGACTTTTCTGATAGGGGGCTCTTATGACAGAAATTCACCATGGCTTGTTTTTAATGGAGGTGAAATTCACATGACTGGCAGAAACCGTTTTGTAGCGAACAATCTGGTGGCATTAGTGCACTCACAATGTTGCGCAGCTGCCACCTCCGATTCTGAAATGTTTTCGTCTCTCTAGAAAAGCCACCCTGTACCTAATAAGCAATCACTTCCCGTTTCCTCTCCCTCATCCCCTGGCAACCGCTAATCTCCTTTTTGTTCTGTAGATTTGCCAATTGTGGACGTTTTACATAAAAGCCGCCATAAAATATGTGACCTTTTGTGTCCAACTTCTTTTACTTAGCATGCTGTCTTCAGGGCTCTCCCATGCTGTAGCTGAATCGGTGCTTCACTCCCGTTTGTGGCTGAATAATGGCCCGTGGTGTGGACAGACCACAGTGTGGTTATCCATCGGCCCATTGATGGGCATTCGGGCTGTTTTCACCTTTGGTCTGTTATGACTAAGGCCGCTGTGAACATTTGTCAACAAGTGTCTGTCTGGATGCCTGTTTTCAGTTCCTTTGGGTATGTTCCCCAGTGGAATGGCTGGATCACGTGGTAATTCTACGTTCAACTCTTTGAGGGACTGCATACTGTTTCCCACAGTGGCTAATTTTACATTACCAATTGTGATGTACAAGGTGTCCAGTTTCTCCACATCCTCACAACACTTGTTATTTTTTCCTCTTTTTTTAATAGCCACCCTAGTGGGTGTGAAGTACTATCGTGTGGTTTTGATTTGCATTTTATTAATGCCCAGCGAAGTTGAGCATATTTTCACATGCCAGTTGGTCACTTGTACATCTCTTTGGGAAAACCATCTATTCAAATCGTTTTCCCTGTGGCAACAAATAGAGCTCATCCAGTGAGTACAGCGAGGTTGTGCAGCCCGTGCTTGCTGGAGCAAGGGGTTGGCGGCTGTCACTGGGGTTTGGCAGAGACTCAGAGACAGGCTGAGGGCGGGAAACTGTCTGGTGGAGAAAGCACTGTCCTGAGTGGCAGCTGCTGGCCTGGGAGTCTGGAGGCAGCTCCCCAGTAGCGGGGCATCCCGAGGGATTGGTCACAGCATGTGTTCGGCGCCCTCTGGCTGGTCCTACGTTGGAAGCTCTCGCTCATTGCTCAGGCCTGGGCTGCTTGGGGCCGACTGACGCAAAGGTTGTGTTCTGCTCCCTGGGCTGCTTGCTGCAGACTGGGTCAGAGTTCTGCTTTTACGCACAATCCGGCCATGAGAGTGGCGAACTTATCAGGAGCTCACAGCATGAGTGGAGAAAGATTTCTTACACAGAGATTAGGATAGAAAGAAGGAAAAGCTTATTTTACTTTTTCCAGATGGAAAAAGGGCCAATATGGAAGTGAAAGAGGGAGAGCGTGCTAGGCGCAGAGACCGGTTTCTCGGGCTTTTTACTTAGGGGGAAGGTGATTTATGGCTGTCTCCCACTTGGCTGGGTACTGCTGCATCCACTGCTTCTGTTTTCCTGGCAGTGAGCTGGAAACAGAAGCGGCTGTGGGATGTCAAAGATCTTGTCCACGATCTGCCATTGAGGTTTGGTTTCAGGCAGGAGCTGGGGCTTGGGGACCCTTCAAGGCTGTAAAGTGATAGGTCTAGGCACTGTAACAGAGAAGAATTTACACTTCCTCTCTGTCTGCTCAGCTCTCTCCAGATGTTAGGAAAACAGCCCCATGGAGTGAGTGCCTGTTGGCGAGAGCTCCTTCGGTTGACCTGAGCCCTTGCTGAGAAACGAGATGGTTTTTCTGTTGTTTCGCTAGCAAGGCTGACCTTTCACTGGCCATTGTCCATTTGTGTATTTGTTTTTTAATTGGGCTGTTTGTCGAGGGTTGTGAGGTCCCTTTATGAATTCTGGGTACGCACCCTCCTCAGACGTGTGTGCCGCCCGTGCCTTCGCCCCTTGTTGGTCGCCTCTCGCTCTCTTGACAATGCACAAAGGTTTTCAGTTCTGAGGTCTAGTTTTGCCTGCTCTTTTGTCACTCATGTCCTTGTTTTTCAGTTTACCTGTATGTTTGGACTACTGTGGACCACATATATTTTTTCATTACTGTAAGAACAGAGAAAAAACAAAATGTTTTCCTTCTTCGCTGACGCAGCCACACGGCACTTCTGCACCAGGCGTTCCCTGTGTGGGCACAAGCTGTGTGTCCTGCAGTTCAGTTCAATTCCAGCACTGTCTGCCTGGAGTCCCCCCCCCCGCCCCAGGCAGGGGCTCAGTCCCCCGGGAGCCCCCACTGCAGACGCCACTCGCAGACCAGGTGTGGCCTGTGCTTGGACCTCCTCGGGCTGGAGCAGTTTGCTAGAGCCGCCGACACTCACTGGCACTCACCCTTTTTTATAAAGCTGTCACAAGGATGCAGATGGACGCGGATGAGGAACGTGTAGGCGAGGTCTGTGGCAGGCGCGAGCCCCACGGCTCTCCAGCGCGCCACCCTCCAGGCACCTCGTGTGTCCGGCTGTCCAGAGCTCCCTGAACCCCGTCCTCGGGGTTTCCTGGAGCCCTCACTGTGCAGGCGTGGTCGATGACGCCGCTGGCCATTGGTGACCACCCCACGCTTAGCCCCTCTTTCCTCCATGGAGGTGGGGTGGGGCTGACAGTCCCAGCCCCTCAGTCCTGTCTGGGTGTGTGGTGACCAGCCCCCTCCTGACGCAGTCCAGGCCCCAGCCATCTCGCTAGCACACAGAAGCCACGCTGTCACTCCAGGATTCGAGGATTTGGGGAGCTGTGTGCCGGGAGTAGGGCAGAGACCATATTTATTCAGTATCATTGTCACCTAAGGCACATTGTTCCTGTGAGCACAGATTTGTACCTGAAGTGCATTTCTTATGGAAATTGCCTGGACTGGAATTCAGCTTCTTTCATTGTGTCTGATTTTTAGACCGTGGAGCCTCAGCGTTTCAGACTTCTTTATATCATGCTAAAAACACTCAGTAGGATGGTGTCATCCTCCACCCGGCAAAGTGCCGGGTGCTGGTCCGGGTCAGGCACAGCGCTCGGGTCCGACCTCGTGGAGCTCACAGCCTCCCGGGTGAGGAGAGACGGCAGTGGGCAACCTCAGGATGGTTAGTTAGAGTGGGACTCGCGCACCAGACCCTTAGCTGACCCGGCCGAGGGATGTAATGCTCTGCGGGTCTGTTGTGTCATGTTGGCAATCTCTAAATATCACAGGAATATTATGTGTAACTTGGTCAATTAACTATTTCTGAGATAAGTATGATATTACTTCTGCTCTTGACTTTAGAAATCTTTCCTTGATTCAAGAGGTATAATAATATTTGTAATCATATCATTTATTTCTAGATGAACTGAAAACTTGCATATCTTTCTGTTTACTTAAAAATTATTAATACCAGCTTTTTTCATAGATGTGTCTGTCCTCTTCACCTCTACTTTTTTTCCAACTTTTTAAATTAGTATTTATTTAAAAAGTTTATGTCTTTTTCTTTACTGAGCCTTTTTTTTTTTTTTTTGGACAGACTCTTACTCTGTTGCCCGGGCTAGAGTGTTGTGGCGTCAGCCTAGCTCACAGCAACCTCAAACTCCTGGGCTCAAGCAATCCTTCTGCCTCCCGAGTAGCTGGAACTACAGGTATGTGCCACTATGACTGGCTAATTTTATCTATATATTTTTAGTTTTCCAATTAATTTCTTTCTATTTTTAGTAGAGACGGCGTCTTGCTCTTGCTCAGGCTGGTTTGAACTCCTGACCTTGAGCGATCCTCCCACCTCAGCCTCCCAGAGAGCTAGGATTATAAGCATGAGCCACCGAGCCTGGCCTTATTCAAAGACTTCAGGAAAAAGTAAAGATGTTTTACATTTGGGTTTTAGAACTTTAAAAATTTTTAAATATCTTTATTTTGGCCAGAGCCTGTAATCCTAGCACTCTGGGAGGCCGAGGCGGGCGAATTGTTTGAGCTCAGGAGTTCAAGACCAATCTGAGGAAGAGCGAGACCCCGTCTCTACTAAAAAAATAGAAAGAAATTAGCTGGACAACTAAAAATATATAGAAAAAATTAGCTGGGCATGGTGGCGCATGCCTGTAGTCCCAGCTACTCAGGAGGCTGAGGCAGGAGGATTGCTTGAGCCCAGGAGTTTGAGGTTGCTGTGAGCTAGGCTGATGCCACGGCGCTGTAGCCCAGGCAACAGAGTGAGACTTTGTCTCAAAAAAAAAAAAAATTTTTTTTAAATATCTTTATTTTAAAGTTCGATTAAGTTTGATAGTTATTTCACAGAAATAAGCAAAAGCTAACAATTTATACAGATAGCTAAGTTCCAGGTAGTACAAATTCCATATTTCTTTAAAGCAGGTTTCTCTACTTGGGCGGACGTGGGCGAGTAATGCTCGGTGGGGGTACCCCGGGCGCTCTAGGGTGTGCGGCAGCGTCCCCAGCCTCTACCACTCAGCGCCACTAGCACCCTTCAGTTAGGGCGACGGAATTCTCCCCAGACATTGCCCAGTGTCCCTGGGGGAGCAGGGGAAGGTGGAAGCCCCCTGGCTGGGAATCTTTGCTTCCTGTGACCAAGAATGCAGCTCCATGTCCTTGTCCCCAAGCTCCTGTGTCGGGCAAGCATCAGCTAGCTGCGTCTGGTTTTTAGGTCAGTATACTTACTGGTCAGTATACTTACTTATCCTCAACTTATCTTAAGGAGTGGAGATTTGCCAAAATAATCTTGGCTGTTTCACCCATAGCACATATGTGTGTAGCCATTTCATCCTTTTATTAAAATCCAACGGAAAATCCTGTGTCTAAAACATGGAGTACGAAATTCCGGATGTCTTCCGTCTGAGCGGCGTGCACCAGCTGCTCCTGCGAGTCTCGCGGCTGCTGGATGAGAGCGCCACAGACTGGGGGCTTCAAACAGCATCAATGCATTCTGCTGGTTCTGGAGGCCGGAAGTCTGAACCAAGGCCTCTGTAGGGCCGTGCTCCCTCTGGCGGCTCCAGGGGAGGACCCTTCCTGTCCCTTCAGCTCCTAGTGTTCCTCGGTTTGTGGCCACAGCACTCCACTCCCTGCCTCTGTCCTCACGCGGCCCCTCTTCTTCCGGCTCTCACAGGACACATGCCATGCGGGTTAAGGCCTCAGTACCCTTAGCTTCATCACATCTGCACAGGCCCTATTTCCAAATAAGGTCCATCCTCCAATCCTGGGACTGGGACTGAGGCATGTCATCGCTGGAGAACACGGTTTAACCCACAGCCACCCACAGTGTGCCCTTGGGGCGTTTGAACACATTTATTTGGCTTTTTGTGTGATCGTAACAGTCACCGTTTGCCCTCTGTGGCTTTGCACAGATTCGGGACCCAAAGACCCTCCTTCCCATGCCAGGGGTGATGGTCGGCGACATGGGGAAGAAACTCGGGCAGAACGGACTGGATAACGGGTGAGTGACACCATGCAGCACTGAGGTTCCTGCAAGTACGTGCGCTGCCGCCACTCCTGGGTCCCACTGGCCTGTCAGTGCTGTCACCTGCCCGCAGACTCAGAGGGTGGGGACAGAACCTGACCTTGCGCAGGCAGCGCTGTGTCCTGCTGGAGCTGCACCCAGCAACTTTGCCTGTCCAGCGGTGGCTCCTGCTCGGATGTCAGGCCCAGGCCCCGCTTGTGCTGGTGGGGTCCCCGTGTAAGGACCGCATCAGTGTCTCAAGCTGGGATGGCCTCTGCACATGTCTACACTGAGCTTGAGGGACCGCGCCTGCGGCGGCTGCCTCTGCTTGGCCCTCCCCCAGCACTTGGAGGAGAGCGTTTGCAGCTCATCTGCTCATCAGTCCACAGCTGCCCCCTTAGCAGCACGCTCTGTGGCGGAAGACCGAGTGTGTTGGGCCGCAGGTATTCATGCGAGTTTGCTCTGGAGGTGAGGCCGGGCCTCTGGGCCTCGGGATGGTCTTGAAGGGGCTGGGAGGAAGTCCGTTCTGCTCGACGGCCTCCCTCGTGGGGCTGGGCCGGGGGCCCTAGGAGGATTTAGACCTTCTCATCATCAACAGCACAAGCTTTGGGATCAGATGTGAATTTAGCAATTTGTGTGATCTTGACCAACCTTCTGTAGAGTGGGCACAACAACAGTGGTCCCTGTGCCAGGCCCTTCCGGGGTGTTCTTCCTGGCCCTCGGGTGTGCACATGGAACTCGACACACGTTCCCAGGATACCTGGCCCTGCACGGGTTAGCCCCTCTGTGCTCATGAGATAATTTCTGACTAAGGAGAAAGCAAAGCCGGGGTATCCCTGAGTCTGGTGTCCTGCGTTATGTCCCCAGAATGTTGTAGACTTGCTGCTGGAAAACCGAGGACGCCTGCCTCAGTGGGTGGCACCGGCCATCACACCTGGGTTCTTGGGCATAAAGGAGGAGATTGGTCATCTCTAGAGAGAGGAGCTGGACCAGGCGGCTTCCAAGGACCCCACCGTGGAGAAATCTCTTCCTCTAGTCTCCTAAGAAGTTGGGGTGCTGGGGGTGTTACCGAAAGCTCGGCACTTATCCATGAGGCTGAATCAGAAGAATGAGGACAAATAGTTTGAGGAGGAAGAAAAGGGACATTTTATTACTTTGCTAGCAAAAGAGGAGGGTGATGGAGACTCCTGTCTGAAATGCCATCATCCTCGTAATAAGCAAAATACAGAGCTTTTAAAGGGTGGGTCCTCAGCTTCAGGCAGTATCATCTCTGCAGAAGACAATCCCCTGACCTCCAGCCAGGACCTCCCTTTACCAGGTGGGGGCTGTGCAATCTCCTGTAGCACAAATGACACAGACTTACCTGCCCCTTCCAGCCACTGGCCTGAGGCAAGGATGCAGGTTTTAGTTCTCAAAAAGGAGTGGAGGATTCCTTAAGAAGACAGAAAAAAATGTTTTTTCAAGCCATTTCCTCCTTTATAGGGGAGTGTCTCAAAACTCTGCTTGGGCCTTTAAAACAGGTAGGGCTCCAGACTGCACCAGAGAGGGCTACAAACCTTTGGTTTTTACTCAGTGTCAAGTTGAGAAGAAAGTAAAAGGATATTTAAGAGCAAAACAAGACACAAATGCACAAAACCCGCCTAACAAATGCCTACCTTGCAGAATTCTGAACTTCTCCCTCTCTGGCTTATACTAGGAATCTGCTAGTTTACCTTAGAGATAGCAGGAAGGAGGAAGACCACTCCGACCTAGGCCCAACCTAGAGCTGGAAACTCCTTTATGTTTTTATGTTGTTTTGTTTTTGAGACAGAGTCTTGCTCTGTTTCCCAGGCTAGAGTGCAGTGGTATCTTCATGGCTCACAGCAACCTCAAACTCCTGGGCTCAAGCAATCCTCCTGCCTCAGCCTCCTGAGTGGGTGGGACTACAGGCATGTGTCATCACACCAGGCTAATTTTTCCATTTTTAGCAGAGACGGGGTCTTTTCTTACTCAGGCTGGTCTCTACTTTCTGATCTCAAGTGATCCTCCCACCCCAGCTTCCCAGAGTGCTAGGATTACAGGTGTGAGCCACTGCACCCAGCCTGGAAACTCCTTTAAATCACTCCTTTCTCAGGGCACGTGGAAGGCCTTTGCGTGGGTGGCGCCCTTGGAGGTTGCTGTTCTGGCCCTTTCTCCTCAGGGCAAGGGAAGGCCCCAGCAATCCACTGGAGGGAGTGAGTTTGAGAAAGATGACTCTGGCCTCAGGGTGAGAAGCCTCTAGCTCATCTAGGAAAGGGGCATGGAACGGACTGTCTTGCTCTGGGTTTTGCCAATTAAAAACCTTTCATTAGATCCGTATGTTCCAATTTGGAGCTCAGAAAACACATGCATTATCATTTGAAGGGCTCTGTATGTGCACACGAGGCCTGGCCAGTGCGTTCTCCTTGGGCGCGTGGTAGTAAACTATCACATGCAGTGAGTGACATCAGGTTTCATCAAGGATCTCTGCACACTGTTCACTCCATTTAACAAATTTGAATCTTTAACATTATTTGGAATATCACAGAAACAGAAAAACTCTGCACTTGGTTGCCCTCGAATAGACTCATATTTCTAGAGATTGGATACATGTCTCTTACTGGGGCAGTATTCCAAGGAGCATTAAATCAAGCCACTTAACAATAACACATCACATCGATATAGTAAAGGCTCTTCTAAAACCCAGGAGTGCCAGTCACCCCTGGTGTTGCATGGGCACAATGACAACAGCCTAAGGAAGCACTTTCTGCTCCACCAGACCAGAGTCCTGGCCCGGCAAAGCCTTCCCTCCGTGTCTTTTGCAAGCTCAGTGGCAGGAAACAACGGATATTGCAAGCAACCTTACATGACCTCTGAGCCTTTGCAGGCCCAGTGACTTGCTGGGGTGTGAGCCAGTAGGTGGGATGCAGGGTGCGTCCTCCCGCCTCCTGCACAGAAATCGCTCTTCCTGTGCCCGGCAGGGGGCGCGCGGTGCTGCAGTGCTGCAGTGGTTTGAGAGCCGGCTCAACTCCCCAGGGGGTTTCTCTGCACAATTCAGCCTGCATATTCTGTGCTAGTTTAAAGATCAGCGTCAAAATTCAGTGATTTTTTTTTTATTAATACTGATGTCAAGATCATCTGTTGAAAAGTGGTAACAATTTGTAGGTTAGATTTTGTCACTTTACAAGAATGTCCAAGTATCTTGGATGACTGCCTAGAAATTGGAAACAAACATAGATTGTGTAGATTAATTTTAGCCAAATAACTCTGAAAGCAAAATTAGAAAGATCTTTTCAAGTGATATTTTCAGCCATGCCCTTAAGGTGAGCCACAGGTACTTTTCCATGTGTTTCCTCTGAGGTGCAGCAGGCATCTGGGCCTGGAAGTGGCTGGAAGCCCTTTAGGCTGGACGGCCTGTCCATGGAGCTGGGCAGGGGCCCTGGGAGGTCCCAGGGGAGGAAGGAAACGGCTGGAACACGGACCGGGAAGCCAGCAAGGAGAGCACGTGTGGGGCCCTGGAGCTCCAGGGTGGTGGGTCTTCTGTACCGCACACGGTCCTCCCATGCTGCACACGTCCCCTGTACTGCATCCATGCCCTGGGTTGCGCACACACGGCCCATGACACATACACCTGCCCAGTGCTGCACACACACGTGTTCCATGACACACACGTCTTTTGGCACACACATGTGTGGTCCCCCACGCACGTCCCCCTGCCTGCTGGGGACACTGGATTCTGGTTGCAGGCTGGCTCACCAGTTGGCCACATCTGACTGATTCTGCAACTGCTTTTGTGGAGCAGAAGTGATCAAGAGAGAATGTGTGGAATTTAGCTTTCTGTTACACTCAAGGGAATACTTTTGCGAGGATAAATAGATTTAGATTCGTTCCATCTCTGTGTGGTGAGATCGGGTGAAGAGTTTCCACTCCTTAAAAAGGGCACTTTCTGTTACAGAATCACACTTGGAAAAGCATTCCTCAGCTTTCGAGTAACAGGCGGGGACACATGGGGCTGTTGGCACCGAGACCAGGTTTTCCTACAAAGTGGGCACGCTGAGCCTGCATCTGTGTGGCTGTGGCGTGGGTGAGGCTGCCACCCACACAGACACCTGAGGTGGCAGCGTGTGCCGGTCAGGCCCGCTTGGGGGCTCGGGCTGGGGGGCCCTGGGGAGCAGGTCTCCAGTGGCCTGCACTTTGTGCTGGGGCAGCCCAGGGCCTGCTGGCCTGGAATCCCTTCTTGCCAGATCTCCTGGACATCCCCTGAGGAGTTTGGGAGGGCTCCCCAGCCCCGTCCTGCACCAAGGCCCAGGGTCCTTGCTCTTCCCTGGGTGTGCTGACAGGTGCCATCCCCAGGACTCGCATCTTTGGATGGCACCAGCACTTTAGATCACGTCATAAAAAGATGAATAAGGCCGGGCATGGTGACTCATACCTGTAATCCTAGCACTCTGGGAGGTCGAGGCTGGAAGATCGCTTGAGGTCAGGAGTTCAAGACCAGCCTGAGCAAGAGTCTCTACCAAAAATAGAAAAAGTTATTAGCCAGTCAACTAAAAATAGAAACAAAAAATTATCTGAATGTAGTGGCTCGAGACTATAGTCCCAGCTACTCAGGAGGCTGAGGCAGGAAGATCACTTGAGCCCAGGAGTTTGAGGTTGCTGTGAGCTATGATGATACCAGTCACTCACGCTAGCCCAGGCAACAAAGTAAGACTCTGTCTCAAAAAAAAAAAAAAACACATAAAAAGGCAAATAAGCCCAGGAACCTGCTGACAAGGAGTGGGCTCATCGAGGAACAATGACAGTTGAGGGTCGCCACAGAACGGGGCCCCCTCTGGGTGCCCTGGGGCTCACTGTGTACCTATCGCAGGGTAGGGTGGAGATCGTGTTGGCTCCCAGAGAGGCGTCCAGTCAGGCTGCACTCTAAGGCCACCTGGGTGTTGACAGTGACATGCAGGGTGTGCCTGGAGGTCAGGAGAGAGCCTGGCTGGGTTCAGGTGTCATAGGCAGACAGGACCAGGCTGTGGCTGCAGGAGGCAGCACCGTCAGGAGCGGCTGAGCTCAGGCTGGGGGGCCTCATGCATAGTTCTGTGGGTTTGGATTTCTAAGGTCATGGGGATCGAATAGCTTTACAGGGAGTGAGGCTATTCCGGTGGCTGCTTGGAGAAGTTTCTGCTCCCAGGTGGAGGGCAGGCTGACGCGGTGGCATCCAGGAAGAGCCAGAGAATCAGACAGGAGGAGATGGGGGCTGAGTGGGGGCTGGGGAGGGATGGGAAGGGAGTTGCCAGCACAGCAGAGCTGACAGCCTGGTGTGGTTGGGGGTGACCCTGATGGGGACCCATGTGCTGGGGTTAGGGAGGAGCAGCAGGGGGGACGATGAGCCTCCCTCTCCTGCAGTGGGTCCCTGCATGAACGGTGGTTCTTTGCACATAGTGTTTTCTGTGGTTTAGTAAAAGAATATTCCCGGAGGTATGGCAAGTGATCTCAGTAATCAGTAAGTTGCTATGGGAACTATTGATATTTTTACATTTGTTTGGGTTTTTTTTTTTTTTCACAGTTTATGTAATATCCATAAGTTTGCATAGATTGTTCCCCAGACTATTGTGAAATAGGTTTTCTTGACCTGACAACCATAAAAAAATAGATTATTAATACGTCATGGTCCTTGATGTGTATAATAATCCTATTCTTGGCAGTTCAAAAGAAATGAATTTGCTTGAGTTTGAGCACTCCTGCCAAACTTCTTAAGTCCTTTCGTTTGACTTGAGAGCCTTAAACCTTTAGCTGGGCATGGTGGTGGTGCCTGCAGTCCCAGCTACTTGGGAGGCTGAGGCAGGAGGCTGCACTCCAGCCCCAACAACATAGTGAGACCCTTTCTCAAAAACAAAGAGAGCGTTAAACCCACATCGTATTGCAGGTTCCGGTTTGAGACTGAAGTGTGAGAATCAGAGATTCCAATCTTTAAAATAGCATTTCCCATTGAATTTCTGTTGAGCATCCACGCTCAGCCCTGGGGTCCCTGGGAAGGAGGACTTGGCATGGATGCCCGCCAACATGTGGCAACCTGCATCGTGTAGAACCCACTACATGCTTTAAAATTTTTTTTTTAAATTTCAGAATGTTACAGGGCACAAACATTTAGGTTACATATATTGCCTTTGCCCATCAATACATGAGTGGGTTAATAAATGTGGTATTTGTATACCATGAGTACTGCTTTATTTTTCTTTTTTCAATTTTTTGAGACAGAGTCTCACTCTGTTGCTGAGCTAGAGTGTCATGGCATCAGCCTAGCTCACAGCAAGCTTAAACTCCTGAGCTCAAGTGATTCTCCTGCCTCAGCCTCCCAGGTTGCTGGGACTACAGGCATGCGCCACCATGCCTGGCTAATTTCTTTTATGTATATACTTTTAGTTGCCCAGCTAATTTCTTTCTATTTTTTTTAGTAAAGACAGGGTCTCGCTCTTGCTCAGGCTGATCTTGAACTCCTGAGCTCAAACGATCCACCCACCTCGGCCTTTCAGAGTGCTAGGATTACAGGCATGAGCCACTATGCCCGGCCCTATTTTTTATTTTTTAACCTACTTTTTTAGATAGAAATTTTGTTGGGCTTCCCTGTCCCCTGGCATGCTCCCTGGTTTTCTTAGTCCTTGGGGGTTATGCCACCTTCGAAGCCGGCCTTGGGGACCCACGTCACAGCAGCCCTGCCTCCTCCCCACAGGTTCGCCATGTTCCACCAGGTGCGCATTCCTCGCCAGAACCTCCTGAACCGCGCTGGAGACGTCACCCCTGATGGCACCTACCTTAGCCCCTTCCAGGTGCGGTGTTTGTGATGGGTGGTCTGTGCAGCGCTTGCTTCCAAGAGCCTTCCCCACAACCTGGCGCCACGCCCCCTCCTCACCCAGGGGACACCCTCCGTGGCGAGCCTAGTGGGGCACTTCTCTTGGTTTGGGTCCTGGTGCCCCAACTAGGAAGGGGACCCTTGGGTTGGCACAGCCCCCATGCTGGTGTTGGGGTGAGCCTGGGCCTCACAGCAGCGCTGGCTGACCTGCCTGGGGGCATCCCCCCACCTCCAGGGGCCCCTTCCAGTGCTGCCTGAGAGCTCCTGGGGTAAAGGTCTCCTGGTGAACGGCCACCAAGGGGATGGCAGAGTTTTCTGGTGTCCAGAACCATCCCCCACTCCATGCATCGAGAGTAGAAGAGAGACTGTGGCATGGTCCTGGGCAGAGGTGGCCCAAGTCCTAGCTGGCCACCCCTGGGAATCAGGAGTGTCCCAAGCACGGACCCTGCAAGGAGCACCTGGGCCACATGCACCATCTGACTGCCGCCGAGAGCGAGGATGTAAAATGGTAGTGACGAAGACTTAGGAGATGTGGAGCAAGGGCAGCAACAGGGAACAAGAAGTCATTTAAAACATGGAAATACTAGTATAACATTAATTAAAAATTCATGTAGAAATAAAATAACTGGGAGAAAGAGCACAGTAGTGGGATGCACACGCAGGAGAATGAATCAGAGGTGGGAAGTCGTCCTCGAGACGGCAGCAGGCAGGATTAAAGAAAATGAAGGCCGGGCGCGGTGGCTCACACCTGTAATCCTAGCACTCTGGGAGGCGAGGCGGGCAGATTGCTCGAGGTCAGGAGTTCGAAACCATCCTGAGCAAGAGCGAGACCCCGTCTCTACTATAAATAGAAAGAAATTAATTGGCCAACTAATATATATAGAAAAAATTAGCTGGGCATGGTGGCACATGCCTGTAGTCCCAGCTACTCGGGAGGCTGAGGCAGGAGGATCGCTTGAGCCCAGGAGTTTGAGGTTGCTGTGAGCCAGGCTGACGCCACAGCATTCACTCTAGCCTGGGCAACAAAGCGAGACTCTGTCTCAAAAAACAAAAAAGAAAATGAAGAAGAGACAAAGTTACTTTGAGACGAAGAGACAAAGGAGATAAATATCTCTAAATTAAAGAAAGGAAGACCTTTGATTGGAGGGACCTGTGGAGTTCCAAAGAGGATAAATAAGGAAAAGCCCTACACCAGGTACATGGTAGAGAAATTTAAGAATATTAAGAGAAAATTCTGAAATCTTCCAGATCTGACTTTAATGGAATAAAAATCACTTTAACTTCAGTTTTCTCAGACACAGCACCGAATGCAAGAAGACTGTGAAATAATATTTGACACCATTGAGGGAAAACAACTTAAAAATGTATTTTTAAACACAGCTGTCATTCCCATGCGAGAGTGTGAGAAATACTCTCAGGCACACACAGCTTTGGCAGGTTGCCACTCCAGTGCCGCAGGATTTGGAAGAAAGGCCCAGATGATAAAAGAAGGAACCCAGGAGAAGCAGGAAGCGATGGGTGTGGAGGTGATGAGGAATCTGGCGAGGGTGGTGGGTTAGAGGTGCCCACAGCCCACTGCTGGGCCTGGAAACAGCTGCTGTTGAAGACCCTGCCGTGTGTGACGAGACACCGAAGGGGACGTTCGAACTAGACACATGGAGGAACCGCCCCTGACACAGGAGCACAGGGAGCAGAGGTTTCCGTTAAAGCAGCAGTCCCCAACCTTTGTGGCACCAGGGACTGTTTCATGGAAGGTAGTTTTTCCACAACCAGTGGGGAGGGAAGGATGGTTTCAGATGATGCAAGTGCATTACATTTATGGTGCAGTCAAACCTCCCTGCTAATGATAGTCTGTGTTTGCAGCCGCTGCCCAGCGCTGGCGTCACCGCCTCGGCTCCCCCTCAGATCACCAGGCATCAGATTCTCATGAGGAACGCACAGCCTAGATCCCTCGAGCGTGCAGTTTGCAGCAGGGTCGAGCTCCTGTGAGAATCTGATGCTGCTGCTGATCTGACCGGCGCGGAGCTCAGGCAGCAATGAGAGCGATGGGGAGCGGCTGTAAATACAGATGCAGCTTCGCTCAGTCGCTGCCACTCACCTCCTGCTGTGGGGCCCGGTTCCTCACAGGCCACAGACTGGTACTGGTCTGTGGCGTGGTGGGGTTGGGGACCACAGCGTTAAACCCCTTAGAATGGCTGTCTCTGATGGGCAGAGAGGAATCCAAGGGGGAGTGGGGTAAAAGGAATGCATTTTACGTATTTTGTTTTGTTTTAGAGACAGGGTTTCACTCTGTCCCCTAGACTGGAGTGCAGTAGCTCATTGCAGCCTTGAACTCCAGGGCTCAAGTGATCCTCCTGCCTCAGCCTCCTGAGTAGCTGAGATGATAGACACACACCACCAGGTTTTGCTGTTTTTCATTTTTTGTAGTGATGGGATCTCACTGTGTTGCCCAGGCTGGTCTCTAACTCCTGGCCTCAAACAGTCCTCCCTCCTTGGTCTCTCAAAGTGCTGGGATTACAGGCGCCAGCTACCACACCCAGCCAGGGGAACACATTTTATTGACAAACTCTCAATCCAGAAATGGAGTCGCAGTCCAAAGAGTACCCCCACCCCCGACCCACCCTCTGGCAGCACAGAGGAACTGTCTCATTGTCACCATTGTCACTCATGTCTCATTGTCACCAAGGTAAAAGCAGGGCCTTGGGACCTCCAGGTGGATGATTTGCAGTGCTCCAGGGCAGTGCTCCTGCACCACCCTGTGTGTACTTGCTCTCTGCCCGGGGCGGCCCTTCCTCTGGGTGCCCCCATCCCATCCACAGCTCACTAATGACACCTGTCCTTGCCTTACAGGTCCACCCTGCTGGACCTGTACCGTCCTGTGCCTGGGGTGCCCTGGGGGCAGGGCCTAGGCGGGCGGGCGCAAGTTAACATTGAGGGAACACTCGAGTGCGCCCTCACCTCTGCTCTCTGTGAGGTGGCCACGAGGTCTAGCTCACGCTCAGCATCTGCTTTCCCTCGCAGGACGCCAGACAGCGCTTTGGAGCGTCCCTGGGCAGCTTGTCCGTGGGTCGAGTCTCCATCATGTGCATGGCTGTCGCTAACTTGCAACTGGCCGTGTCCATAGCTCTTCGTTTCTCAGCCACTCGGCGGCAGTTTGGCCCAACGCAGGAGGAAGAAATACCAGTACTAGAGTATCAATTGCAGGTACAAGTTTCCAAGTATCATTTCATTTTCTTTCTATTATGCATGCAAATACACTGCTTTTTAGATAGTTGCAATTTGGTTCCTGGGAGTTGGTCAAAGCTCTTAATGGAACTAACAAGACAGTTACCAGGAGTGCGGATCTCAGGCAGCAGGGCTTCTAGTAAATGGTCTTTAATCAAAAAGGAGTGTACACGAAGTAGCCAAATGAGGAAAATGCACAGAAGTGAGGCTAGGAGGCAGGTGTGTGCACCTACTGCACGTACAGGTTGGGCAGGTGGTGGCATTGCATGTCGTAGGCATGTTCTTTGACATGGTCAAACCATCCCTAAGAAATTATTCCAGGGAAATAACTTTTAAGAAGCAGCAGCCGAGTGTGCCGCCCTGTGTGCCGCCCTGTGTGCTGTGTGGCGGTTAGAGCAGCAGACGGGGTCACTGTGGACAGGCACAGCCACGATCACACGCAAAGGGGAAGTAAACGGTCGCAGCCGACATCCCTGCAGTGCCCTCCCTACGCGCTCTGTTTGGTCTCCACAGCAGGTGGGTTGGAATTACCATTCACAGTTTACAGGTGGGGACTGAGGACCAAACCGGAGATGCCAAGGTTAGTTGGTGAATCTGGCCCAGGTCTTGAGCCAAGGCTTGCATAAACAAAGGTATATTTAGGTAAAAGGTAGCAAAAGTCATAACAGCAGTTACAATCGCAGTTGTTTCTTTCAATATCGCTTTCATGACGGCTATAAACCTGCTTTAGCAAGCGTCCTGGATCGTGCCTGTGCAGCTCTCGCCCCACCCGGTGCCCGTCCACTGGCCTGTGTGGCCACGTGCATCTGGGCGCTGAGGGTGCTCAGTGCTTAGCGAGCTCTGGGAGCCGCAGTGCCCGTCTCGAGACCCAGGTCCATCGACCAGCTGCGTGCCCTCGGGCACGGTCCCCACCCTGTCTGCTCTACTGCCCTCATTTGTGAATTTCCCAGGGTGGGTGTAAGGATTAAAGAAGCTGATACGTGGGGCAGCTGGCACAGAGCCTGGGTGGTATAAGGTTTTTCAGCGACAGCGAAAAGAAAAGACAGACAGAAAGAGAGAAAGAGTGGGGGGGCCAAACCACGTGGCTTTATTATACACTCCTGGACGAGGTTCTGGGGCCCAAGAGAGGAGGGCCCCAGAAGTCGCAGTTTGAAGGGGCTGAGGCCTTTTATACCCTTTGGGCGGGGCTAGGGACTTGTGGGAAGAGCTGGGGATTCTCTATTGTGACCTTGGGTGGTCGTTGAGAAATAGGAGGGGCTGGAGGTATTTGTGGAATCCAGGAGAGGAAACCCTTCTTATCCAGGTGGACTTCTGGGTGCGGTTTCTCTCAGAGGGGCCTGACAGTTTTGTCCCTGGCAGGTCTGGTCTCTTGAGCCTTTTCTTTTTGATCTAGGGAAGGGAGGGGCCCTGCCACCAGCCTTACAGGTGGTACCTGGGCCGTGCCAGACCACGGTGGAGACGGTTTCCCTGGTGCCTTCCGGGCACATGCCCTCCCTCCCTGCCAGCCATCCGGCAGTGTACGTGCCCTGGCCTATGCCAGGAGCATGAAGGGAAAAGGACAGGCCCTGCCCCTCAAGGAGCTGTGGCTCTGCCCGCCCTCGGTCTTCCTGCCTGGCCGGGATGGTGGCTGCGTCCTGCACCAGCCCGCAGAGCGCCTGCTGCCAGCCAGCCTGTGTGCGGCATGGTGGCCCCCAGCACAGTGGCCTTCTGGTTTACAGGGAGATGGACACTTAGTTCTGAAGTGACTTTGACGGGGCAGCTCTGAGGGGTGGGTGTGCAGGGAGTTGCGTTTGAGGTTGTACATCCAGAGTGATGGGTGAGCTGGCCGAATTGGAAGCCCGTCAGGGTGAAGGTTTCCTTGAGTTCCAGGAAGACCGGGGAGGCCTCAGCACTGACGGAGTGGGGCCCTGACACCCTCCCCGTCCTCTGCTGTCACAGTCCCCCGGGGCAGCAGCCCTCAGTGGGGCTGTGGTGTGTTCACGTGGGCGTCTGTCGTTCCAGCAATGGCGCTTGCTTCCTTACCTGGCGGCTGCCTACGCCTTACACTACTTCTCCAAGTCACTCTTCCTGGACCTGGCGGAGCTGCAGCGGGGCCTTCTGGGAGGAGACCGCAGTGCCAGGCAGGTGAGGTGGCATTCCCTTTCCTTAGCAGCACTGGCGTCCGAATTTCACAGAGGCTGCGCAGCGCAGATTCAGCCTTTATTTGAAAACAATACCAGTCCATGGACATGCCGAGGGCGCGTCCCTGCAGTCATCCCCCGGTTTGAAACTCTGGGCATCCACTGAGATTCGAAGTTTGGGCACACGGCCACGTCCCTGTCCCTGCTTTAAGGATGTGCTGACACGACTCTGGATTCGGTCTGTGAGTTCAGCTGTTGTTCTCCTTTTGAGAACTTGATGGTTTTGCAAAGTCGGCACTACCAGCCCCTCAGTAGATTTCATGGTTCCAAGCCTTCCATAAACAACCGCACAAAGGTCTAAATCAGCCGACTGGATTCAAGTTGACAGCCAAGGATTTGTGCCAGCAACGAGCATGCAGATCCGTTGAGATCAGCCACTGCGTGAGGAGGAGTCCGTTGCTAATTTCTTGGTGGATGGTTTGCGAGCAGGTTTTCCACAGTCCCCCTGCTGCCTCCTGAGTGAGAGTAAGATGTAAATCAAAGAAATGCGTTTGGAAATGGGTTAGAAATGCTGCAGACAGGGGCTGTGTTCCACGTCGGCAAGAGCCGGCGTCAAATGAGCATGTTGTAGAACGTTCAGCATGAACACGGAGGAGTCCAGAGGCAAGGATGGGAGGGGCGGCCACCGGGGTTCATTGCAGAGCAGCCCAGCAGCCCAGCGGGGCCTAAGTGGGAGCTTTCGTGAGAAATGAAGAGGTGGCCTGTTTTTCCCTAGCATGAGTCACTGCAGCTTCTGCCAGCTGACGTTTGCATTGTTCTCCTGCTGATAATGCTGTAGAGGGTGGTCACGCTTTATTCTTTCTGCAACTCGTGGTTTAACCCCAGCACAGCAGGGCCTAAGAGTAGCCCCTTATTTGAAGCTGATAACACTAGTAAAATTGATCATTTTGTTTAGCAGGGGTGTGTGTCTCTTTCTCATAGTTGTCTTAGTTATTAGATGTCAAGTAGAAGCGAAAGAATCTTTATAAACATGTGTTGGGCAGGAGGGAGGAGGACACGAGCACCCTCGCAAGGCCGATGTCAGGTGCCCTTAACCTTCTGGGAACTGACGGACCCCAGCCCTCCCCTCTCCCCGCAGGGAGGTGCCGTCTCCAGCGTCGGCTCTTACTCCCTGGCCCTTCTTCATAGTTTTGCCACAAACAATTGCAGCCTCCAGCTGCGTGCTGTTCTCTTACACTTGTGAACTTTGCATAAGCTGGTGGTGATGCCGGTTCTGCACTTTGTTTCGGGACACACGTGGCGTCCCTGAGGTTAATCTGCTGGACAGAGCTGAGTCCGTTTTCATTGCGCGTGCAGGAACCTTGCCATAGCCACCCTTGGATTTTCAGTTAAAATTGGATTTCCTTTTCTGAAATTGTGGGTGTATCTTGGATTGGACTGGAGGGGACACAGCCCTTTGATACTAGTGCTGAAGCTGACCCATGACTTTTGTTGTCGGAAGTGTCTTCTCACCTGTTCTTGTTGGATTCCTTTACCCAAAGGCAGAATTTGGACATGAGATCCACGCTCTGGCATCGGCTGGCAAGCCCCTGGCCTCGTGGACGGCCCAGCAAGGAATTCAGGAATGCCGGGAGGCGTGCGGAGGACACGGCTATCTAGCTAGTAGGTATTGGAAATGCGGGGTTGGGGGCGGTTTCCTGTCCTACACCTACTATTTGCTCTAGACCAGGGGTCGGCAAACTACGTCCTGCCCAAGGACCAAATCCAACCTGCCACCTGTTTTTGTAAATAAAGTTTTATTGGAACACAGCCATGCCTAGTCCTTCACATATTCTCTACAGCTGTTTTTACACTGCAGCAGCAGAGTTGAATTGTCACAACATAGACCATGTGGCCTGCAAAGCCTGAAATATTTCCCACCTGGCCCATTACAGTACAAGTTTGCCAGCCCTGCCCTAGACAGGGCCTGCTGCTTTCTGATGCCTGGTATTTCTACCAGGGGATAATGGGGATAACGAGGAAGTATGGAGATGCTGTGTGAATGAGCCCACTAAAGCCAGAGCGGAGAGCAGGTTATCTGCATATTTGACTTTAACTCTTTGGTTCATGACTTGGTATAACTAGTACCAAGTTTTATTCCGATAGACAATTCTTACATTTAGGGAAAAAAGAGTTAGTTTTATTGGCATTAACTGTTGTTTAGGCAGCTGGTGTGTGGCTAAGATAGTGGGTGACCAGCCAGCCTGGGACCAGGTCCTGGCGTGGCCTCCCTGGTGTCGTAACTAGGAGAACTGCTTGACCTCACTGCACCTCGGTTTCCTTGTGTATAAGATGGGGTTAGTAACAGTGTCCTCATAGCATGGATTCCCTCCAGGATTAAGTGAATTAATGCATAGAAGGTGTTAGCACAGGATCTAGCATGTAGTATGTGCCCAGTGACTTTTATCTGCTATTGTTATTAGTAAAATCACTGTCATTATCTGCAAACCTACACAACTTCCTTTGTGCTGATCTTAATTGGTTAAAAACTGGTTGTTCAGAGAAGCCACATACTAACTCAAAAGAGCAACAGAATTGGCGAAAACCCTGCTGACCTACAAAAGCATTTTAGGTTCTTGCCAAGTTTTGCAGCTCAGTGTTTGTTTGCCCCGTTGCTGTCCTGGCGTGTGTGTGCTTCAGCGTGGGGTGGGCAGCAGTGTGGCCCCTGTGATCCCTCCACACTCTGTGTCTTGTCACCTACGACATGTGGGTAGCCACGGCTGTGCATGAGTTACTCATCTACATGTTTTGTCCTCTGTGCAATGCTCTTAGTAGGTTTTATTTGTTGTTATAACTCATAGAAATGCTATAAATAGTTCAGCTTTGTTCTGTTTTTAAATAGAATAAGAAAATTGAATCTTGCAGTATTGCAGAAAACAAAAACAGCTGAATCAAGGTTCATTTCATGTACAAAGGCTGGCTTGAGACCAATAAGACCAAAGTCAACAGGGATAAATGAGAATGCCTTTATCTAGGTTTAAAATACCAATTGCAGGCCGGGCGCAGTGGCTCACGCCTGTAATCCTAGCACTCTGGGAGGCTGAGGCAGGCGAATTGCTCAAGGTCAGGAGTTCAGAACCATCCTGAGTGAGACCCCATCTCTACTAAAAATAGAAATAAATTAATGGGCTAATTAAAAATATATATAGAAAAAACTAGCTGGACATGGTGGCACATGCCTATAGTTGCAGCTACTCAGGAGGGTGAGGCAGAAGTATCGCTTGAGCCCAGGAGTTTGAGGTTGCTGTGAGCTAGGCTGATGCCACAGCACCCTAGACCGGGCAACAGAGTAAGACTCTGTCTCAAAAAAAAAAAAAAAAATACCAATTGCAAGTTTTTCCTGTAAGGTCTCTCTTGCTGTTCATGTTCAGTGGCTGAACCATGGCATGGGCAGGGGAGACGGGATTTGACAGCAAGTCAGGGGAAAGCGATCAGGTTCTGGCTGAGCACATCCTACCGGCAGCATGTCTCACACCCTCCCCGGCCCCATCAGTGCCCGTAGGTGAGTGGGAAAGGGCTAGTCTCCTCCTGTCCCTGTGGGGCTCCTTCCATCCAGCCTCACATGAGAGAACATTTTCCAGCAGAGCCGATGCCTTAAAATACATGAGGGAATTGGGCTATTTAACTGGCAGGAGAAACAAAATAAAAATGAGAGTTGTCTTTAAATATTTGGAATTTTTTGTGTAAAAAGAAGGGTTCATTCAGTTGTGGAAGGAAGATGGGCAGCCCCCGAGACTGTTCCCGTCTCTCAGTGACCCCCATGCTGGGGACGGCTGGGCTGGGACAAGAGGTGGGGTTGCTGGAGCCTCCTCTCTGGTCACACTGGGCCTGGCTTCTGAGATTCAGACAGTGGTGGCTGTTTCTGCAATGTGCACCTGCAATGATGGCCATGTCATGGGCTCCTTGCAGTGAACCGGCTGGGGGTCCTCAGAGATGACAATGACCCAAACTGCACGTATGAGGGCGACAACAACGTCCTGCTGCAGCAGACGAGCAACTACCTTCTGGGGCTCCTGGCACGCTGGGACCAAGGTGAGGCTCCGCTGCACACCGGGCACCCAGAGCTCACCTGGGGGGATTCCTTTGGCCCCCACAGATTAGCTTTCTGTTACTATGTACCCTGCATTTGCAGGAAGCAAAAAAAGTCATGCCTGAGCAACTTCCAACGTGATGGGCTGTGGTGGTGGGGGGGGTTGAGACACAGACCCTGGCTGGGGTGCTGGGTATGTCCTCCAGACAGTTTCTGTGGTTTGGGGTCCCCTGTCTTTCACCAAAGTCACGGGATGTGCGTCCTAGGTGGAGCTCGCCTCCAGAGCCCTCTGAAGACGGTGGACTTTCTAGAAGCCTATCCTGACATCCTTGGCCAGAGGTTCACGGGATCCAGCTTTGCCGACTGCCTGGACTCTGCAGGTAAACATGGGCTGTCCTTGGTCGAGCGGGCAGAGGGTTTCCCTGGAAACCACCAGGAAATGAGCTGTGCCTTGGGGAGGGGCCTTGGCAGTTACAGCGGGAGCCGGGGACAGTGGCAGCACTGGGGTCTGCAGTCCATGTATTCCACAGTGCAGCTTCTCCCTGGCTCGTTCCTAACTCAGTGTCTGTGTGTGCCCAACGCCGAGTTAGGCGCTAACTCCAAAGGTGAAATGAAGGTACCCGCGCTCTGCCCCGCACCTCCCTCCTTCCTTCTCTTCCCTTCCCCTCGGGGGCCTGGTCTCTGTCCCACAGCCTCCCAGTGACTGCACTGAGTGCCTGGGCCTTCCTGCCTGCCACACCTGCCTTCACCCACCCCTGCCCCCAACTTCAGACGCCCCTTCCCACCCTCTGTGCACCCCTTCCCAGCCTCAGTTTACCCCACACGCCCCCTTCTCTGGAACCTGTGGCACAGGCTCGGTCGCGTCCACGCCTTGCCCCTTGGTTGTTCCCAGCGCAGAGCCAGCGTGGAGAACCTTCCACGTCGTGTGCTGCGGGAGCTGCTGCAGGCTCCACCGCACCCACTCAGGGTCTGTCCCTGCAGAGGTGGGATGAGACGCTGGGGCCGTGGAGGTAACGAGGAAGCAAAGCATATTCCATTGCAAACCGTACTCGATCTTGACGCTTGGTTTCTTCTACGGAGCGTAGTTGTGTTCATGCCATTCCCGAGTTAATCCTACATATGTTGGTTAATGGCTCGATCTGCATTTCCGGGAGTGGGGTGCGCAGGTACCCGAGATGCAGCTCCTGCTCTTGTGACTCTGTGGTCGAGATGGGACAGGGCCACATGCCAAGGTCACCAGTGTCGGAGAGCAGAAGCCTGCAGGGAGGCTTCCTGGGCTGGCAGCTACCCCATGGGCCTGGGCTGGCCGGGGCAGCCTCTCCAGGGTTGTGTCCTCGGAGCTGAGAGCTCTGCGGGAGGAGGCGGTGGCCGTGGCACGCCTGAGGGTGGGACGTCTCGGGAGGAGGCAGAGGTTGGGCCTTGCTCTGTTCTGGTGCCGTGATGTTACCAGGTGCCAACAGGCAGAGCAGCTCCGCTCACTTGGGTTTCTGTTTGTTTTGATGATTCATGTTTTGAAAATGTTACTCTGGGAGAAAGTCACTCTGACTGCTCTGTAGAAACTGATGGATGTGGTCGAGGTGGCCACAGCAGGACCACAGCATCGGAGATGGAGAGGGCCCGGTGGATGGCTGGGTGCCAGGGCTGCTGTGAGCCCCCTTCCACGGAGACACCATGGGCCGGGCTTGGAGTGTCCTGTGGGACACCCACAAAAGACTCCCTCGGCTTCGGCTGCCCCAGCCAGGCAGGTCTGGGGACTAAACTCGGGGCAGGATTCGGCCCGAGCCCTGGGACTACAGAGCTCAAGATCTTCCGCTACAGCCCATGGAGCCTTCCTAATGGGCAGTGAAGACGGGGTCAGAGCAGCCCCAGGTCCCCGACACCCTGGTGTCACCGGCCTCTGCAAGAAGTGCCTTCCTCCCACCATGGTCTCCCTCTGTCCTGCCAAATCCCACATCAAAAAGAACAGCTTCAAGCCACAGTGGAAGTCTGATAGCATCATCACCTCATTTGTTGATATTTAGAGTCATTCTTCACTTCGGCACCACAACGCCTGTTTCCTGGGATCTGGAGCCTGACTCTGTGGAATATGAAGGCTGACCTTGGACCCCATGCCCAGTCCCCTCGGGCCGGGTGGAAGCCAGCCATCAAGCGGGATGGACACGTGTGGGCGCAGCATCAGGCTCCAGCCAGGCCGCCTGGGTTTGATCCAGGCCCTTCTCCTGCCAGCCACGGGCCTGGGCAAGTCCCTCACCCTTCTGCCTCAGTTCCCTCGTCCGTGGCCTGGGGATGGAAATAGTACCTCCTTCCTAAGGTTTTGCACAAATGAGTGAGTTAATATGGACACAACACTTAGCACGGCACTTGGCACCAGAGAAGTGCTCAGTAACACGGACGATTACACACAGCCATGTGCGGCTTAGGGTTTAGACAGGAAGCCCCATCGGGGCACCATGTATTCCCCTGAGCACCGTTTAGCAGAACGCTGGAGGTGGAGGAGGCACTTGGCCTTGCGTTCAGGAGACCAGAACGTGAGCGACCCCTGGAGGTTCTGGGAAGCCCCTGTGTCCTCAGAGTGAAGGAGCCACCAACCAGGTGCATGTGGAGGGCGCATGCCAGCCCTCGGGAACAATGCTGATGTGACAGCAGCAGCTGCCATCCCTGAGCGTGTGCCTCGTCTGTCCTCACTCCTACAGGACTGCTTTCTCGTTCGCCATTTATGGGAAAGGACACTAGAGCAGAGAATTAGGGCAGTGGCTGAAGCAAGAGTCAAGCCGGGCCAGGCTGGCTTCCCACTGTCTTTGCTCTGTCCACATCGTCAGCAACCAGGAAACATGTCTGCAGGTGACCACACAGGGTCATGGCTTCCCTGACTATAACTAACCTTGTGGATCTTAATCTAGGTTTTTAAAGGGCTAATCGGGGCTAGGATCAGTGGCTCATGCCTGTAATCCCAGCACTTTGGGAGGCCAAAGCAGGAAGATGTTAATTAAGGCCAGAAGTTCAAAACCAGCCTGGGCAATATAGCAAGACCCTATCCCTACAAAAAAAAATGCAAAAACAAGCCAGGCGTGGAGGTGCGTGTAGTCCCAGCTACTCAGAAGGCTGAGGCAGGAGGACCCCTTGAGCCCAGGAGCTCAAGGCTGCAGTGAGCTGTGATCGTACCACTAGTCCAGCCTGGGCAACAAAGCAAGACCCTGTCTCAAAAAATAAATAAATAAAGGGCTAATTGGAAACAGGGACATGCTTGAAGATCTATTTCTGATGTTTGCAAGTTGCTTTCTGAGCTTCCCAAATGTTGCCACAGAAAGAACTGGAAACTGACTTAATCATTGCAATAAGTTCTACCCAACCAAAAGTTTCTTCCTAAAACCATTACTCTTTATAAAGTCGGAACGTAGACAAATGATCCACCGGCACCTTTGTGTGTCTTCATGCCCTGCTCATCTTCATTCCCTTCCACTGAAACTGTGAAGGCAAAAGCAATTTTGTGTACCAGCATCAGGAGAAATGCCAAACTGATGTAATTTGTTTTTCCTATGACTGCCCTAATTTTTGCAAGATCCAACAAAAGGAAAACATTTTCTGGAGGAAAAAATGCAAGTGAAATTCACTGGGTGAAAGTGGTTTGGCAGAGACCTGAGTCTTCACACACAGAGGCGCTCAGGGCTTGGCCGGCCCCTTCGTGTCAGGGCGTTGGGTCACTAAACCCCAAATCTTGGGCTGACAGCACAGCCTGTGTCATTTTGATCTTTGGTAAACGTTTTGTAAGTGACTTAAGGCTCTCACGCTCTGCAGGACTGGAGAGACGCAGGCCTTTTCCAGGAATGCGACACCTGTTTGGAAGATGGAGAGATTTTGCCTCGGAGTCCCTCTGGTGGGGTTCAGCAAAGGGCCGCTGTGACAGGGACCCTAGGAGGGTCTGAGCACGAAGGCTGAAGCTGTGTGTGTGGGTTCTTGGGCCGTCAGCAGCCTCGTCCCAGGCAAGAGAATTTACTGCCAGATAGTGCCCCTTTCCCATGATTTGTTTCATTGTTGGTCTTTCGCTTTCAAATAAACTCTACACACGGGACACCCCACACTCACCTGCCGCTGTTGCGTGTGCTCCCACATGCTCGCTGGGGAATCTTCTCCCCTCCATGTGAACACGTCACAACAATGTGATATATTTTTTCAGGAAAAAATTAAGAACTAAAAGTGGAGTTTCTAAAAAAAAATGCTGTGCAAACCCAACTCATTATCAAGCTTATTTCTCATTTGAAGCACAAAGCAAAATCTAAACTGGTCATTGACTTTAAGCATTGTGGGTTAAGTTTGGTTTGGAAATAGCTTGGAGAGTTCAGGTAGCAGCAGTGCAGCGTCCCCTGCAGAGGGACACTCCTAGGTGGTGTTTGGGAGGGACGCTGAGCCGTGCGGATGTGTTGTGGGACATGGGCCGCTGGTGTGGTCAGTTTCTGGCCCGGCCCATTCCTTGGGTCTTGTTGCTGTTGTCGCTTGTTGTCCATGAAGAAAACGTGACTACAGCGTCCACCTCTCCCTGCTGTCCCTGACCGTCCCTCCTGTGGGGAAGAGCCTGGGAAGCAGCGGAGACTCAGAGGCACCAACAGTGGGGGTCACCAGGGCCTCTGCCGCCAGCAGCGTCCTGAGGGCAGCATTTAAGACGCAGGAATGGACACGGGCAGCCTGTGTGCTCTGCAGTGGCCAGAACAAAGTGCCACAAACTAGGGGTTGAAAACAGACATTGATTCTTTGATAGTTCAGGAGTAGAAATCCAAAACCAAGGTGTTGGTGGGGCTGTGCCCCTAGACCTCTATGGAGGGTCCTTCCTGCCTGTTCCAGCTACTGGCAGCTCCAGCGTCCTTGGCTGTGGCCGCGTCACTCCTGCCTCTGCCTCCGTGGTCACCACCACCTCCTCTGATGTCTCCTTTTCTGTCCCTCATGAAGACACTTGTCGTTGGGTTTAGGGCCCAGCCTGGCCCAGGAGGACCTCACCTTGGTACCCTTAATATAACCACATTTGCGGACCATTCGCAAGTTCTGGAGGCCACAAGGTGGACGGCTCTCCTGGGACTACCATTCAGTGCCTGCACCGGCTCCTGAGCACCCGTGCGGACGATGCCTGCAGCTTTCCCCCGCGTGGGGTCAGAGAAACCGGTTTCCATCCCCCATCACTCCTGCGCACTGTCTGTGAAGCAGTTTGGTTTGGTGTTCAGTGGCTTCTCGGTTGTGCTGTGAGGAGTCACTGGTGTAGCAGCGGGAGAAAGTGCTGCGACAGGAACCCGCAGCGGCCGGGTGTTTTCTCCCCAGGGAACTGGGCTGTGCGACGTGGAAGGAAGTCTCGAGACCCCCTTAGCCCCTCCTTGGGGCCCAGACCCAGTGTGGCCAGATCCCCGTCCCCTCCCTGGGGGCTCTGAGCTGAGAGCAGCTGCAAGCAGAGAGCTCCCTGCTCCCTGCAGCCCTGGGTTGCTCGGGTCCAGGGGCTCAGTGCCCTAGTAGAGGGTGGTGAAAGCGTGGCCTTGGCCAAGTGGCTGGTATAAACCCCACCCACTCACCCACCCGTGCTGCCTCTTCAGTGGAGGTGACAGCACTGCCTGGCAGGATCTTCGGGGACAGCTCTGTGAGGTCAGTGCTAGTTAGGCTGTGAGGAGGGTGGCCCACAAACATGGCACCACCACTTGGGGGAGGGGAGAGAAGGGGAGCTCCAGGGTCCCTTTGGTCTGACACCCTGCCACGCCAGTGTCCTCTCCCTTCTGCCTTTTACAGCTTTGTCGGGGGATTATGCATGGGGTGTATTCTCAGGAGACCAGGTGTCAGTGTTCAGCTCCACAGCTGGCCATTGAGGGGGCAGAGTGGACAGAGGCCCCCTCTCCCCTTGTCCCCTGGCCACCATCTGCCGGGCAGTTGTCCTGAAGCCCATGCGAATCCCTGGTGACATCAAGGGAACAGGGCAGTCTTTTATACAGACAGGTGTGACACACAAGCCGGAACGTGTAGCTCTTGCACAGGAGGTGCTGGCCTCGAGCTGGCTGTGCATCCCTGTGGCCTCTGGGGTTGCTGGGACAGTGTGGGACTCAGGAGAGCCTTGTGGCTGAGCCAGGAAACACCCTCAGCCATGCCTACCACTGCCTGGCCACGGCCCAGCTGGGGGGCATTGGACAGTTACCCTACCTGTGCCTCAGTTTCCCTATCTGCAAAATTGGACCTTGCAGTGCCATCTGCCCCTGGAGTACCTGTGTGACAACCATGAGATGCCCTATTGTTACTTTTTTCCTTCTGTTTCTTGTTTTTCGAAGTCCCCTTGGCAGCGTACAAGTGGTTGGTTTGTTACCTGCTCCGAGAGAGTTATCAAAAATTAAATCAAGAGAAAAGATCAGGAAGCAATGACTTTGAAGCAAGGAACAACTGCCAGGTATGTGTTTGTTTTAAAAATTGCTTTTTGTGTTATTTACTTCTAATTCCTCTGCTGTCGTGTCCCTGGCAGTCAGACATCCTGGCAGCTGCCGGCCCTCGGGATCCTGTAGCCGTGGGCACAGCCTTGACTTCCTTGCACCTGCTCTGCTCCCCTGTGGGATGGGAATGGGTCGTGGAAGGAGTGGTGGATGATACACTTAGCGTCTGATGACATCCGGCCCATAACCGGAGCTGTTGCTGGAGTTGGCGCGTTCGGTGGGGAGAGCCCGGGATACCGCTGTGCGGCCTCAGAAGGCTCCTGACTCACAGGGGTCGCTGTGTTCTGCACTCGGCTGTTCTCAAGTCATTATCGCCTGCACCGAGCGGCCAGTGGAGATGGTCCAGGGGTGACTTTTGGTTGGCTTTGGGAAGTGCTTTGATTCTCACACTTGGACAGGGCTGTCGCTCACGTTCCAGGCCCCCACAGTGCAGAGACACCCTGTTATGAAACTCCTCCTTACGGCCAGAGTCTGATTGTCCTGTGAATCCATTCCTGTCTCGTGTGTCTGCATTGGAGGCTGTCGCGCAGGGTGACCGTGGGCGAGGAAGGCATAGGAGCTTGCAAGACGCTGCTGTTCCTCCTCCTCAGCATGGTCAGCGAGGCTGTGTCATGCTCAGTGCTGAAGTCACCCGGTCACCCAGTCCAAGTCTGCCTGTCCCCTGCGAAGGCCCCAGACCCCACCCCTACTGCTTCAAGGGGCAGCATCTCCCTCTGGCCAGTATCTCTAGGAAGCTGCTGGACACACCTGGGTGAGGAGATAAGAATAAAGAAGGGGGACCAGGTGCAGTGGCTCATACCTGTAATCTTGACATTCTTGGAGGCCAAGGGGGGGAGGATCACTGGAGGCCAGGAGTTCTAGACCAGCCTGAGCAAGAGACCCCATCGCTATTAAAAATAGAAAAAATTAGCTGAATGTGGTAGGACATGCCTATAGTCCCAGCTACTCGGGAGGCTGAGACGGGAGGATCGCTTGAGCCCATGAATTTTAGGCTGCAGTGAAGAGAGAGGGGCTCCTGACTTCACAGCCTCCTGCTGCGCTCGAGGAAACCCACATTGACTTAATGGCTTAAAAGAAATGAATTCAGTAGATGGCCACGGTCAGTAGAACTTTTGGTTGAGGGCCACAGTGACCGGAAATAGGAGGCTTGAAATGACCCTTCTGGGATGGCCTCTTTCTGCACCCGCCTTGGCCTGTGCACAGCAGGTTTGCTCATTGAGAGATCGGTGGTGCCCGTTGGCTTCTGCTGCAGATGAAGTCGCCATTCTAAGGTGGACATAGAGACACTGCCCCGAGCTGTGAGTCAAGAGCCCTGAAGAGACAGCGAGCACAGAGGGGCCTGTTCCTCACGACATCTGGTTCCCTTAAACTTCCTGGAAGATCACTGTGGGTCCTTGGCACCCTTCCAGGCCCCAGTCCGTGCTGGACCCTGGCGCGTGACCTCACAACACCCGCGTGTGGGGCTCGGTGGTTGAGAAACGATTCACCTTCGGGCCTTCACTGAGGAACTCGGCGACAGCACGTCAGCCAGTCCCGAGGCACAGGCTGGCCCTGGTCCTGCGTCCAGCTGAGACGGTGTCCCTGGGGAGAGCTGGGGAGCCGCCAGTCACCCACAGGCACAAGCCCTGAGGCGCAGGGAAGGGAAGGTAGTGACCACTAGGGGGCTCCGTGTTCCAGACCAGAGGGGGACATTTCCGACAGCCAAGAGCTCTCGCCGGGCTGGACGCCAGGGGGCCTGAGGAAGACACGGTCCCTCCCCTGTGGTGTAGCATGGGAAGAAAACTGCAGAGGATGTTTACATAACCTCCCCGTGGGACAAGCCTTCTTAAGGGAGACAGGAAACCTTGAAGCCATAAAAGAAAAGAAAACTGTCAGATTTGACTGCACAAAAGTTCAACATTTCTGAATAGGAAAAGACACTCTAAACAAAACCAGAAGATGAACAGCAGACCCGGGAAGTGCGTGTAGCATGTGACCAGCAGAGAGCACCGGGAAGGAGCTCCCCCATGCTGGGGCAGCCTGGGAGCTGCGGGTGGGGGCCACACGTCGAGGCCATCGGGCTAGGACAATGGCACTCAGTGGACGGGTGAACATCTGTCCTTTGGGGCAGTTATTGGCCATTTCTATTAAAAAATATGCTCACTCTTTGACCTGGCGGGGGGTGTTTATTAACTTTATCAGTCTACTGTGCCTGCCAATGAAAGCTGCCATTTACTGTCTGCCCGACGCACACAGTAGGCTCTTAAAGCATGCATCTCTCTCACTTTCCAACTGGATGACAACGTCACGTGTTCAGCAGCCAGGAGACGTAAAAGGGCACGTGGCAGCGTGTCCCCACCCCCACATCGCCTCACCTTCCCCCCCCGGGACCGTGAGGGTTAGGTTCCTGGGGACCCTCCAGAGATGTGCCCATCAGAAGGCAGACAGGGATGTCTTTTCTCCCTCCAGCCATATACTGGGCCCTTTACACATGTCACTTCATGTCTTAGTTAAGGCTGTTGAGGCTGAGAGAAATGCCCGGGTCTGCTGCCCCGAGCTCCCCACGCTGCACAGCCAGCATCTGGGCTTGGACAGCCTGGGCTTCGTTTTTGCCTGAAGTATCCATCACTTGTTAAGATACAGAGATCCCGAGGCGTTCCCACATACCAGGTGGCGCACCCCACTTCCCCTCCTGGGCTGGTGTTCGCTGGGGAGGCTCATGATGGGGAGCCTCGCCTCAGGACTTATGGGGGGAGGGGGAGGCCGGGCACTGGGGGCCCCTGTCCGTGGTGTGCCAAGGTCACTGCTGCGAAGTGACAGCCAACCCTCAGCTCCGCCAGGTCCAGGAAGTGCCTTGTCATGGTTCTAACTGGGGACAGTGATGCAGTATGGCTCTGTAGGGACAGTGGAGACAGTTCTGGAAGATTCCCTGGAGCAGAGCCCCAGCCTACTGCCCTGTTGGTGGTACAGCTTTTGGGTGCAGTGGGGCTCGGGAGCCATGAGCACGCCTGGCCTGAGTGCACCAGCCATAACCAGGACCTGGGGATGCTTTGGCCATGGGGAGAGACTGTACCTGAGGCATCCATCCCCCAAGTCAGCACCGTGGGGACACTTGCTGGCCCCAGCCCACCTTGGTTAATGTTGTAGCCAGATCTGCTGGTTGCAGTGACAGACTCCATTCAGGTGACTGATGGCTGTAGCTGGACATTTCGCAGAACACAAAGCCGTGCCACACATGCCAAATCCCAGGGACTGACAGAGCCACCACCACGAGTGCTGCCCCAGTGCTGTGCAGGCGGTTAACACCAGAGGGATCTCGCTTGCTCCTCAGCAACTTTGGGGGCTCCCCCTCTGCAGATGAAGACCCTAAGGCTTGGGGACCTGAAGCCGTCTGCCCTGCCAGGTCTGTGTTCCTGAACCCAGTGGGACTCAGAGTGCGGCTTTTGACTGCAGTGAGGTTCCAGGTGGGCTGCCTTCCCAGGCCTGCCACTAGCCTGTCCAACCCACACCACAGCTGAAATTGAAGAGTGTCACTGTCACAGAAAAACAAGATGAAACAGCATCACTTTACTACTGGGAAGTCCACGTGGGTGAAAAGCGGGAGAGGCTAGCAGGTGCACAGAGTCAGCCCCAGTTCTGAGAATGGCCTCCCTGCCTGTGCCCGGGCCCCGCCGGGGTCGGCCTTATCCTGGGTTCAGAGGACATGTGCAGTAGGGGGAGAGGTGTTCACAGTGTGGGAGCACATTCTGAGGGTGCTGGTGGGTGACAGCATCCCTGTGCTCTAACGACGCAGGAGCCAGCCTGCCTGGATCCAGGCTGTTTCCCACCCGTTTCGTTGAATTGGTTGAGGGAGGGCGGGGCGACCTGGGCAGCGGGCAGCGTAGTGCCAGCAGCAGCACTCCCAACGGCATGCATTCTCAGCCTCCTGCCAGAGGCTCTTCAAGGGGCCTGAGGGCCCTGCCTCTACTCAGCAGAGCTCCAGGAAATCTAGACGCCGCTCCTAAGGAAGGGCACGTGCTCAGCATGCGTCTGCAGGAGCAGGGGCGAGCCAAGCTGCACCCAGGGCCACAGCTGGCCCTCCCGCTACTTGGACAGCAAGAAGCAGAGGAGCCTTCCTGGACCAGTGGATGGCCTGCCCTGTAGCGTGTGTGGCCCAGCAGGGGTCTTGGCCAGGACCAGTAAGGCTGGCAGCTGGCAGAGGGCAAAAAGCATCTTCTTCCCGTCTGTTCTCCTGAGGTCTCAGTGGGTCTCGCAGCCAGAGACTCTGTGTTGGCTCCGGAAGTGCAGGCCAGGCCTTGGAAATTAGGCCTCCTCCCTAGTCACCTGCTGGGGTGTAGCACCTCCTTCCTGATGTGCTGCCATGTTGTTGCAACATGTTGCAACACTTTGTTGCAAAAGGTTTGGGGGCAGCGGCACGTGCCAGGCAGTTGACCAGGGTCTCTCACGGCAGTTTGTCATCTCCACCCCATTCTTCACTTTGCTGGATTAGTCTTTATATTTCAAAAGTGGTGCATGTTCATTCTAATAAGATAAGCAATGCATATGTTGTTTTCCTAATTTAAAAAAATCTGATAAGATGATAAATTAGAGATGAGGAAAGAAAATGTAATAAGTGAAGCTGATAATTGCCAGCGATTGTTTTGAGTGATGGTTAAAAAAGAAAAAGTTGGGAGTGAGAGGTTTTCAGTGAGTCCCTGCTCCGCCCACCCGGACAGCACCGGGACTCGTGATGGACACAGGTGTAGCTGGGGCCTGTCCCACCTTGGCCTCTCTGTGGCCATTCCCGTGTGAGTGGGAGAGAGACTGCTGCTTTCAAAGCTTTGGAGGAGAGGCCTGTGGCCACACCCTGGACGGTGAGAAGTCACCATCGGCCGAGTTCCTGGAGGAGCTCACAGGGCTCCTGGGACACTGGCACACTCCAGCAGCAGCGGTGTCCCCAGCTTGCCCCAGGCCCCGCGCACTCTATGCTGGTGCCACCCCAAGTTCTAGACTGAACGAAGCTGAGCACAGCCATGGAGCAGCCTGAGGCCTCAGCACATCAGGAATCAGCTCCCATCCTGGGGTTTCCTTGCACGGCCTTTTCCCTTGTGTTTTAGAAAAACATTTCTCCTGCCATGTGTGTCCATATGCTGCTTCACTTCATGTTACTGTCCTCCTCGGACACGCACCAGAACACAGACCCGAGCGTGTGTCCCTATATTTCTTGCACCGTAAAGTCTGAATTGTGGCTGGGCGGGGCTGCCTTCCCGTGGCCACTGTGGCTCTGTCTTGTTTTCTAGGTGTACTACTGCCGCTCCTTGGCGCTGGCGTTCATGGAGCTCACAGTGGTGCAGAGGTTCCACGAGTACACGCACCAGCCGGGCGTGCCGCCCTCGCTGCGGCCCGTGCTGGGCCGGCTCAGCGCCCTGTATGCCCTGTGGTCCCTGAGCCGGCACACGGCCGTGCTCTACCAAGGTGAGGCCCTGCCGCCCTGGGGACTGGGCAGCCTGCCGTATCTAGGAAGCTCCGCTTTCCCAGCGTGGCGTTGCTTCCACGTGGACTTACTCACAGCCGAGGGAGGCTGGGGGCAGGACAGAGCCCAAATCCCACAGTAAGTCCAGCGTGAAGGGCAAAGAAGTGCAGGACAGCGCTCCTGACGTGCAGTTTTCCCTTCACTCAGGGTCCTGTTCAGTTCGGAGAGTACTTCCAAGTGCCCCCGTGGGGTTGTGTGCTGGGCTCTGCACCCCGGGCTCTTGGGCACAGATAGACACAAGCCCAGGAGTGCCCAAACAGAACTCTGGAAGGCTTCCTGGAGGAGGGGTGCCTGGGCTGATTCCTGCAGTTCTGGAGGGAATGGGCTAAACTAGCATTTCTCAACCTTTTTTTATGATTGCTTCCTAAGGAGCCTTTTTAGACGTTTTTTCCTATTCTCCTGCCCATGAATTTTTACTACTACAAACATGCCGTGTACCCATTAATGTGCTGTGTGCACCTGGGCTTGCGAAGGGCAGGATCCCGTTTCCCTGCCAAGAACCAGCTCTTGCCCCGAGGAGCAAAGGCCTGAGAGTGCACAGGTCAACTGAGGAAGGCATGAGGGCGTCCAGGCAGAGGGTTGAGGGCAGAGCAGGAGCTTCCTTGCTGTCTGAGATAAACTCTTAGGCGGCAGACGGTTGTCTTCAGAAATCATCATGAACGTAGGTTCCACAATAATTGCATTCTCAAGTGTATCAGTGTGCTCTCCCTGGACCTGCTAAGACCCCACAGCAAAGCTGCACCTGCCCATTCCCCTGGGTGCTTCAGATGGCCCCGTGTGCCATGCACGGCCCCTCCCAGCCTCAGCCCACCCTGCCACCTTGGGCAGTGGTTCTGGGCACCCCAGGCCCCACGCCTCCTGTGTGCGCAGGCTCCTCTCTGCCTGGGAGCCCCTTCGGCACTTGCTCCTTCGAAGGAACTGGCCCAGCCTCCCGGCCCTGCCAGGCCTGTCCTGCTAGGGTGAGCTCCAGGCAGCGCCCCCCACCACAAAGCCCCACAAACAAACAGGCCTCCTGTGGGACGAATTTGGAAAATATCCTCAGGGTTTGTTGCTTTGGATTGAGCATGCCAGACCCAAGTGTGACCGGGCTTGTGCTTACAGGTGGATACTTCTCCGGCCCGCAGGCAGGTAAAGTGGTGGAGAGCGCCATCCTGACCCTGTGTTCCCAGGTAAGCCGGTCACCCTCCCCAATTCTGCGTTCACTCATGTTACATGCAGTGGCCCACGTGTTAGCACGCACCGCCTTTGCCTCCCACACATGCCATGCATTCGACATTGGTGAAACGGGGACACTGCGAGAAACACGCCCACGTCAGACATTTTATTATATTAATAGCAAAAGAGAAACTCGTAGGGGCATCTCTGGGTCTGCACACACCAGCCCCCTCATATGCCTCTTGCAGCTACACTGGGTGTTTGGGCTACTCGAGCTCCAACTTAAATTTGTCCCCTGGCGTTGCCTTGTTTGTTCTTTTACTGGGTTGTGCAGGAAGTCAGTGGCCCAGCCTCACGCCCAGGGGCTGCCTACGGGGACTTCACTGGCTGCTCTGTCCACGGTCACTGCAGCCACGTGGGACTGCTGGTGGTTGGAACATGCCTGGTATCATCAAGGATTTCAAGTGTTCTTTAATTTTAATGAATTTAATGTAAAGAGCCACCTGTGCTCATGGCTGCCACGTCGAGCGGTGCAGCTGCTGTTGGTTGTCACCCACTTCAATGGCAGGACCTGGATCAGTGCTGCCTGCACGTTGGCACCTCAGGCGACTGGACACGCTCCCTTGTCTCCCCTTTCTCTGCTCTCAAAGTGGACCCGGGACCAGGGAACGTCCTTGTGACTGGCTCTGAGCCTCTCCCAGGATTCATTTCGTACACCCCATCGCTGTGTCTGATTGCGGACTTTCACTTGTCTGAAAGAAAGACAGTGACAGGGAGGGTTTTTCCTGGGTCTTCCATGGTGCGGAGTTGCTGCTTATGAAAAAAAGCCACAGCTGTTCCCCTGCCCTCCGGCAGTCTGTGGCTGTGGCCAAGGCAGGCTGGCATTGCAGGCGGCTTTGTGTGTGCCTGTCCACACCTCGCCTCCACCCGGCATCGGCAAAGCCGGGTCCTTGTTCTCTCAGTGAGGCCTGTGTCAGCCAAGGGGTAGTGCCAGCTGCCGGTCTTCTAGGCCAGGGCCAGCAAACACTGCCGGGTCCTGCCGTCCACCTGAGCGTCATATTGAGGCATCTTGGTGCTTTATGGCAGAGGTGAATGGTGGTCACCGAAAACATCTGCTACCTGGTGCTTTACAGAAGGCGCCTGCCGACCCCTGGTCTGGGAGTCTCGGGCCCTGCTCTGCCGAGGGCCTCCCCTCCGGAGCGGCGGCCTGGCCTTGGCCGTGCAGAGGGCGCGCGCCATGCCTGGGCCAGAAAGGCGCACTCCCTGGTGTTGTGGCCAGAAAGGCGCACTCCCTGGTGTTGTGACGGTTTTGTTACCCGTGCTGGCCGATCGTCTTTCTTCTGTGTCATTAAGGTGGTTCCCCGTTCCAGTGTTCTATGCAGTGTGGACGTGGCATTTAATAAGTTATTTTAATAAAAATTTTTTGCATTTCAAGGAAATAATTGGGAGTCTCTTCCCCTAAGTTTCATTTGTCATGTTGTAGAATAATTTCTACAATGGAACGGGAGAGTAATAAAACTGCAGCCGAAGGAAGAGACTTCGTAGTAGGATGACTTTTCCAGGTGTCATAAATGCTTTCTTTGTTACATATTTTCTGCATGTACTTTCCTGTGTTGGAACATCAGTTGCCCAGATAAGCCAGGGATGAGAGACAACCCCTGAAGACAGCTGCTAATTAGTGAGCTGCAGAGTTGTCACTTTTATAAGCATTTCCTACCTTGTTGGGAAAAAACAAGCATTGGAAGTCTTGAGTGAATAGCAACATGGTCAAAATATGCAAATACACACCGAGGGGACCTGTAATCCGGCCAGTAAAAGGATGATGTTAGTAACGGAGCTGTGTGTGCCTGCTCAGGTTACCCGTGGCTGGGGGGCATGGCAACCGTCGGGCCGTGGCTGTTACTCAGTGGTCACTATGGAAATTCCTGGCAGTTGCCAAGTGTGTGGACTTTGTTTTCCAACAGCTGAAAGACGATGCAGTTGCCCTGGTAGACGTGATTGCTCCTCCTGACTTTGTTCTGGACTCACCCATTGGCAGAGCCGACGGAGAGGTAAGGGGAGCCCCCTCGACTGGGCTGGGGCCACGGGCAGGGCTGCCGGAGAGCTGACAGGGGCCAGAAGTTGGGGTGATCACACCCTGGTTCTTGGCCATGCTGCCTCCGTGGCTTCGGGGACTGGCAGCCCTGCTGCCTCTTCCTGTTGAGATGCGACGCGGTGGGAGCATCGCCTGCCCTTGCAGGCCAAGGTCGAAGGTCATCACAGGCCCGTGCAGGGATAGCGCTGCAACCTCCGCCCCTTCCCCTTCTGTGTGGCCGCCCCAGTCCCGGGTACCCCCTACCCACTGCCATGCGGGCACCTCGAGTTCAAGTCTTCTCTCCCCCACCTCGAATCCCCTGCCGTCTCTGCCCTCGGCCCCTGTGCTTCCCTGGCAGCTTCCACGGGGCTCCCCGAGGTCTCCTCCTGCGCTCAGCCCCCCGTGTTCATAATGACTTCTCAGGAAGCAGGTGGAGTCAGGCCGCTGCCCAGATGAGCTGCGAGGCCTCTGTGTTCTCCAGGCCCGTTTACACCATGCCCCCCACCCCAGCCTTGACTCCAGCTTCACAGCCCTCCCTTGTCCCTCCGGCCACAGGGCTGGTGCCTGCTGCTCCCGTTCACTGGGCTTGAGCCCAACACCACCTCCTCCGAGAGGCCTCCTCCGGCCTCCAGCTCGGGTGTTACCCCAGACATGTGTCCCAGCCCTGCTCTGTAACCCCATGGCACTCATCCCTGAGCCTGCGAGTCTCCCTCCCCGAGTGGCAATGCCTGCGCGGTGCTGCTCCCAGGTTCCCTCGGTGCCTCCCAGCACCTCTGCACCCGCGTGGCTGTGGCCCCTCTTCTGCTGCGGGGATGTGGTGTTGCAGGGTTCAGGTTACCTGCCTGAGGTCCCACGGTTGTGAGCCCTGGAACAGGTTTACCCCACCCCAGCTCCCCAAGACCATGTTCCTTCTGCTAAGGTGTCTATGGAACCCGGGGCTCTGTGAGGTGGAGACTGAACATGGATAGACTGGAGCCTCCATCTGCCCTCGTGGGCCGCTGAGATCTCCACTTCAAGAGGCCGTGTAGACTATCTAGGGAGGGGCAGGTGCTGGCCTCAGCATGGCACTGGCCTCACCTGGGTCGGGGCAGGTATGCCATAAGACGAGGGGCCAGCGGGCAGGATGGGAGGTGAGAATTCTTGGAGGAGGAATGGTGGCACAGCCGTGTCTAGGGACAGCCTGCTGTCCTGCAGCAGGGGTGCTGGCCACTGGACACCCTCCTAGGTCCCACATGCTGACCACATAGCAATCATGTCTACTTTCATGCTGGGAAACCAAGACGTGGAGAAGCCCAGTGGGTTGTTCACTGGGCGCACAGGTGGGTGGGCATTCGAGAAGGAGGCGCAGGTCTGCCTCGGAGGACCCTCCAGCACCCGGGTCTGTCCCGCACAGAAGGAGTCCCGAGAGGCTAGAGCACCCAAGCACTGCGCCCTGCTCTGCAGAGGCAGGGGAGTGGCCGAGAGGAAAGGGGAGCCCGTCCCCATGACAGAGAGGGGGCCCCTCTGACTCTGGGGTTCTAGTCATAGTTGAAACCGGAGCTGACTGGAAGCATCCCCTGGCAGGATGGTTTATAAAACGTGCGTCTCTCCCAGTTTTAAGGAGCTGATGTTTCAACCAGGTGCTACCAGGCAAGAAATTCACTTTAAATGAGCAAACACAGCTGTGGGAGATTATTTGAGACAATCATTAAATGAAGCCCAGAGCACCCAATTCTGAAATGTCACCTGGAATTTATGAGCCGCAGAGGAGCGGCCCGAGTGTGTCTGCGGTAGCCTAGGCTAGCACAGCGTTGGAGGAGTCGGGAGTGCATTTAGCAGGTGCAGGCAGAGCAGTTTCCTAAAAGTAAAATTGGTCGACATCAGCCAGATGTAAAATAGACCGTTCCCCGAGCCCATGGACTGGGTCATCTGCTCGGCCGCCACTCAGCCCAAGCTCTGACCCACAGGTCTAGAGTGGGCAGATTGTCAGTTGTCAGCTTCGTTCCACTCTCACGACCTCACTCTGAGATAAGAGCTCTCCCCTGGAGTCCGGAGTCCGGAGAGGAGTGTTGGTGGGCTGGTGTCTGGGCAGGACAAGAGGGTGGCGTGTGCCAGGCGCAGTGGCCCAGGACCCGGGGGCCACACAGCAAGGCCAGCTTATGCATGGTCCCACTGCTGCTCGGCCACATCCCGCTGGTGCCAGTGTGAGGGGACAGATTTCAGGACAGTGTGGATGTGCACAATCCTATGGTGGCCACAGTGTCCACCCTCTGTAGTTCATTTCCAAAGGCAAGGGCGAAGACTGACTTGCATCATAAATGTGACTTACGGGGCCGGGCGTGGTGGCTCACGCCTGTAATCCTAGCACTCTGGGAGGCTGAGATGGGAGGATCGCTCAAGGTCAGGAGTTCGAAACCAGCCTGAGCAAGAGCAAGACCCTGTCTCTACTAAAAGTAAAAGAAAATTAATTGGCCAGCTAAAAACATATATAGGAAAAATTAGCCGGGCATGTTGGCTCATGCCTGTAGTCCCAGCTACTTGCGAGGCTGAGGCAGGAGGATTGCTTAAGCCCAGGAGTTTGAGGTTGCTGTGAGCTAGGCTGACGCCACAGCACTCTAGCCCAGGCAACAAAGTGAGACTGTGTTTCAAAAAAAAAAAAAAATGTGACTTACAGTACTTTATATAATTGAGTTTTCTAATTTTAAAAAGTTTATATAAATTAAATCATCTTAAGATTTTTCTAAAGAGCAACAGTAGAGAATTTCCTGTGTTTTTAAACAAAAACTTCGGAGGGAGTCGCGTTTGCACACTGGGCCATCAGAGGAGTCCTTTGCCGTGTCTGCCCTCCGCTTACGGCGTCTGTCTCTCCGCAGCTCTACAAGAACCTCTGGGGCGCGGTCCTCCAAGAGAGCAGCGTGCTGGAGAGGGGGTCCTGGTGGGCCGAGTTCTCCCACAACAAACCCGTCTTAGGAAGCTTGAAACCAAAGCTGTAGTCGCAACAGCACACATTCAGCTAAATCTAATTAAGCTAATTGAACTAATTAATTCATGGGCGTCAAACTCAAGTTCCAGAAGACACCAGAAATTTCCGCTGCTTCCTGCACATGCGCCTCTATGCTTTGTCCACTGCCTGGCTCCTCCCTGCAGAGGTGACCAGAGGTGGTCTCCGGAGGGCTGACCTGGGATCCTTTGGCTTCGGGGAGCACTTAGGGAGCAACTTGGATGGTCACATCTTCCTGATGAACTGCAGGACTTGTGATAACTAGAATTCTGCATGCTCGATCTTCAGATGCAGCTGCCCGAGACATAGCAGACTGCTCATAATTGGGGGTTTTCTGCTCTGACAACTCTGCAGAGCTCCGCTTCGCTGAGGAGCTGGGAACGATTCTCTGTAGGCTCCACTTTCACTTTATCATGTAATCAAATTATAACCCATTTGCACAAAGACCAAATGCCATAGTTTAAGATTTTTAAGGGGGGAAAATCTATTTTAATACTTTTTTTGTGGAACTGAAAGTTTCCATCGAGGAAATGTTTCCAAAGAAAAAATGAGTAATGATTTGAATGTCTGGACAATTCAGTCTCCAACCTCCCAATTGTACACAAATTACTTTACACGTGATGCATTTCATCGTTTTGTTGCCAAAGTAGGTGAAGAGCTCAGTGCTGTGTGCCCAGCAAACCGTTTCTCTGCTGTGGCCTGTCCCCACAGCGCCAGCAACAGACTGCGAGGGTCAGCGCACCCCTCCCCTGGTCACTGCTGCCTCCCCCTCGGACGACGGGCTCGGCCGGGCGTTCCCACTCGTGGGTTCCGCGTCAGTGCTGCCCGAGCTCGAGTCAGCCCAGCTCTCGGGGCCTGTGTCAGCAGCAGGGGCGCTGGTCACCAGTGTCCTCCGACCTCTGTGGTGTGGGCACCCTGTCACCTTGTCCACTCTGTGACTGTGACCACCCTGTGTCACCATGGGCCAGCAAAGACATGACACAAGCTCTCCTGGGGTGGTGCTGAACCAACGAGGGCCAGTTCTTTATGTTTCCAAATAGCCCAGAGAACTTCGGAGTGTCCAAAGGACATGGTCGAGAATCTGTTTCTAAAGACCAAGCTTCCGGCGCTGGCAGCCTCTTGACTTCCCAAGCCTGTTTTCCTGGCTACAAAAGGTGCAGACCCTCCTTCCTTCAGGGCCATGGGCACCTGCGGGGTGGCTCGGGCCCACTTCAGTGAGCACCTTGGCGCTTCCAGTTCATCGTCTGACTGGGCAGCTGTGCGGTGGGCATGCTGCCAGCTGCTTCTCAGAGGAAACTGGTCCCAAGAGGCTGAGCCACTGCCGTGGGCAGGTGGCCAGAGGATGGCTGAGCTGGCCCAGGGGCCCGCCCTGGAGGAGGGGCTGGGCAGCGGACATTGCTGGTGTCCACTGTGGTCGTAACCGGAGCAGCCCCACCTTTCACCTCCCTCTGGTTTGGAAGCTTCCCTGGGTGGAAGGAAACTCTTCATGGTTTTCAGTGATTTGTGCATTATACTCCACTCTTCCTGCTTTCAACAAAAATGGAACAAAAGAAGGTATTCCAGACCCTTGCCAGTGGAGGTGGGTTGGCTGTGAGTGCAAACTCAAATGACACGCCAGAGGGAGGGCTCGTTCCTCAGGGAGGCCTCAGAGGCCCAGGGGCCCCCAAGGCCAGCCCCCTACCCAGGTCCCCAGCCGGAGGAGTTGGAGTGCCTGCTGCCACTCTGGCTTTCTCTGTGCGCTTCCGCCTCACATGCCCCACCCCGGCACCAGGAGAATTTGTATCTTTATAGCAAGTCCTCTTTCCATCTAAGATTATTCTTCAAATTGTTTTTAATAAAAAGCTGCCTGATTTTTGTATGTTTATTTTGGTTGCCTTATTAAAATCTTATGTAATTATTATAGTCTTCTATTTATTCTCCTTGGTTTTGCTTCTATATCGTAAACAAATAGTGATGGTTTTGCCTTTATCTTTCCTGATGACACCTGCTGGCCCTGGGAACAGTCTTCCACACCGTGAGCACTGCTGCCTGGCCCTGCATCAGGAAATGCCACCAGCTGCTCACACCAGGGTGGCCTGGAAAGACAGACTGGGCAGGGGACCTGGCGAGAGATCTCACTGGGTGGCAGAGGCAAGTGTGTGCTGGTGGCTATAACAGTGGCCAGACATCTCTGTGATCCTTTGAGGGAGATGCCTGTGGAGGGAGAGACCTCACCCCGGGGAGAGTGAGGAGATGCCTGCAGTGGGAGAGACCTTCTCACCCAGCGAGAGTGAGAGACAAGCTCCCTGCACTAGGTGGGCTGGCTTGGCGGTTAATTTCTTGGCGTTAAGGTCTTGGTACTGCCGCTAAGTCTCTTGGTGGTGGTTGGCATTTGCTCTTTTTCATTGTGGCATGTGTGGGTGACACCCCTGTGTCTGGTTTGGGAGCTCCTGTGCTGCCCATGGTCCCAGGGCAGTCTCGGGTTCACTTTTGCATTCCAGGCCAGGGCCATTTGCTGTCACTGCAACTTACAACATTTCCCCTGGGCTCTGGGCTTTGATCCTAAACCCAGGAGGTCAGTGTGAGAATCCAGAGTTGCCGGAGCTTCCAGGGGTGCCCCATGCCCGTCCTCCCAGTGGGAGGACTGACCTCGACTGGTTTGCAGCCCCAGACAGCCCAGCAGCCGCCCGGAAGGCGACCCTGTTTGCTTTGAGAATCTCAGAGGAAGCTGTTCCCAATCTGCAGTGGGCAGCGCGAGCCCACACTGTGGAAGGAAGGAGAGTGTGAGGTGACTTGTGTAGAGACTGTCCCAGGCCGGGCGCGGTGGCTCACGCCTGTAATCCTAGCACTCTGGGAGGCCGAGGTGGGTGGATTGCTCAAGGTCAGGAGTTCGAAACCAGCCTGAGCAAGAGTGAGACCCCGTCTCTACTATAAATAGAAAGAAATTAATTGGCCAACTAATATATATAGAAAAAATTAGCCGGGCATGGTGGCGCATGCCTGTAGTCCCAGCTACTCGGGAGACTGAGGCAGCAGGATTGCTTGAGCCCAGGAGTTTGAGGTTGCTGTGAGCTAGGCTGATGCCACGGCACTCACTCTAGCCTGGGCAACAAAGTAAGACTCTGTCTCAAAAAAACAAAAACAAAACAAAACAAAAAAAAGACTGTCCCACACTTGCTTGGAGACACGCTCTCTGGGCAGCTCCATCCTCAGCCCGAGCACTGAGCTTGGAGTGAACTTTGTTCACCAGCCCCACTCAGATTCCCTCAAACTCACGTTGTGCTGACCTGCTTGCTTTGCAAGAGAAAACACACAGATAGTCTTACAAGGACTGAAGGCTTGGGATGTGAAAATAGAACCCGAGAACGTCCTCCCTGGGGGTGCCTTCTAAGGTGCGTTATTTCAGTTTGCAAAAATTCTTGGCATCTCATGAAACTTTTTTTGCTACAGAGCAAGGCTTCTAAAAACAAAATATTTTTAGGAACATTTTCCTATGTAGTAATCCTTGAAGACTCTGGTCAAATGGAAGTCGTATGATGGGGACAGGCTTGAGTTCTGCCCAGGTTTGAATCCTAAGTTGGACACTTGCTGTGAGACCCTAGGCACATTTCTTAACCTTTCTTGATTTGTTTCCTCCTTTATAAAACCACTTGCCTTTCAGAGTTGTAAGCGTAGACTGAGATGCCGCATGTGCTGTAGCTTTGATATCTGTCTTCTCCAAATCGCATGTTGAGATTTGATCCCCAGTGCTGGAGCTGGGGCCCAGTGGGAGGTGCCTGGGTCATGGGGGTGGATCCCTCATGAATAGATCAGTCCCCTGTGGGGGGGCACTCTCTCTCCCCCAACCCCCGCCACTTGCCTGGTCTCTGCACACCCCACTCCCTTCTCTGTCCTCCACGAGCAGAAGCAGCTGTCCCTGATGCGACTCCAGGCTTCCTGAGCAGCCTGCAGGACGGGGAGCCCGGAAAGCCCTTTTCTGTAAGAACGACGCACCTCAGGTATTCCTTTACAGCAGCACAGAAAGGACTAAGGCAACATGTGAAAGTCGCTAACAGTCCAGGGCCCAGGAATCTGCAGCCTCCCTGCAGCCTGGGGCAGTCCTGATGCACAAGGGTCTCAGGACCAGGCCATTCACTGGGCCTGAATTCTGGGGAGACAAGGGGGTGGTCAGTGGCGCTGGGGACAGAGGGACATCCATGGCACTTACAGAGATGTGGAGATGGAGAACGCAGGGTCCCACGCTGTGCAGCTCGGAGCACCTGCTCGTGTGCCCAAGGCCGGCTCCGCTCCCGCCGCCCAGTTCTCCCTCCTCAACGCGAGTCTTTCCAGGATCCCAGGGGGCCATAGGATGAGCTTCAGGTGGCTGCCGGCGGGCCCTTCTCTGTGAGAACTGGGCCTGCACAGAGGCCTGGCTTGAGTGGGAGGCCTATCACGTGGTCCTTGTCCCTGTGGGAGCGTCCCCTCACACCAGCCATCTGGGCCTTCCCAACCCCAGGAGAGCTGCGGGGCCCTCCACGCCCTTCCTGGCCCCTCCCTCCTTCCCCGGCCGGCAGCCTCCGCGTGGATGTGGACGTGGGGTTGGCGGCAAGGTTTGCTGCCCACCTGGCACCAGGGCCACAGTAGCCGGTCACTGCCTTTGCCCAGCCGTGGTGCCTTTGCCACAGGAACTGCCAGGCCTCCTTTGCTGCGTTGGCCGAGACAGGCCGCTCCTCTGGTCGGCTCCGGCTGCTTTGTGGTCAGTCTCCCCACCGGTCTGCAAGCTCGCAGGGGTCAGGGCGCAGGGCTGAGTCATCCCAGCAAGGGCCACACAGAGAAAGTGCTCAGCGAGCACTGAGGGGCGGGCGGATGCGTGGAGAAGCGGACTGAGGAGTCAGTAAAGGCATGCTGTGGTCAGATGGTGCGGAGAGAAGGAGGCCCATCTTGGCCACTGTGGCCCCATCACCCCACCAGTGGGCCACACCCTCCCATGTGACACATGGGCTCTCCTGTGTCCACCCTGGGCTTGTGCTGTTGCTCTGCCCTGGACGCTGACCGCCCTCCTCCCGTCCAGCTCCGGCGCCGGCTTCTCCACCTGGTTAGCCCCGTCTGCGGTGCTGGCCAGGGGCTGTGTGTGACAGGACTGCCTCCCCTCTGTCCCCTTATGAGGGACAGGGTGTCTCCTTGCTGCCCCTCACAGCACCCGCCCCGAGGTGCTCAGCGGAGGTGAGTGGGGAGCGAAAGAGTGGACAGAGGGTGGATGGAGCCACATCTCTAGCCCCGCCTCAGTTTCCCTATCTGGGGCTGCAATGATGAGGAGAACAACACGGCTCTGGGTACGATGCCCGCAACCCCACCCAGGGTGTCCCACCTCAGGCCTGCCAGAGGCTGTGACGCTTGCCCAGCATAGGGGACAAGAGCCCTTTGTGGGGACAGCCAGGAGGCAGGCGTGGCTTCCTGCCCAGCCGCTGGCAGCATAGGCGTCTGGTCCGTGTGTGCTGAAGCCAGGCTGGAGAAGATGCCCAACCAGGCCACCGGGGAGTGACTTCCGCCCCTGCCGCCTCCAAGACCAGGGCAGTTTCGACAAACCCCAGCTCCACCAGGTACGGGGCTTTCCTGACATAACCTTGAAGCTCTGAGAGGACAAACTCCAAAGGCCTGGAGGGCTGTGGCAGCCCACCTCTGCCAGCACGGACCTTCCGCCTCCCGCCTCCCCTGCCCCTCCCCAGCTCCTCCCCTGCCCCTCCCCAGCTTCTCCCTTGCCCCTCCCCAGCTCCTCCCCAGCCCAGCCCCCATCTCCCCAGGCCCTCCCCCACCTCTCAAGCCCCTCCCCCACCTCCCCATCACCACCAAAGTCACTTGCTATTTTCCAAATCTAGCAAAGCTGCTGTATTTGAACCAAGATGACCAGGGAAAGTTACTTATGTACACGACTCCCCTAGATTGTACAGTGCCCAGCCTGCACAGCTGTGCTCAGCAGCTCTTGTCCTCCAGCCCAGGTGGTCTCTGTAATAGCCTGCAAAGCCAAATAAATGGCTGACCCTCAGTGGGTAGCCGGATCTACCTGCTGCCCAGGGACCTCCCTGATACCTCTGGGCCACTGACCTCCCAAAACATACCACCTGGAAGGACACCGACAGCATTCCTCGATTTCTAAACTCACAGTGGTCCCTGGGGCTCCAGGGAGATGGGTGTCTTGGTTGTCCAGCCTGCAGCCTCGGCAAGTGGTGGCCTGCTGCCTAGCCACGGTGGCTGATCCACCCCAGGTGGGCAGACTCTCCTGCCAGGTCATGGCCTTATCTCGGGAGGTCTGTGGGAGGCAGTGGGCCCAGCCTCTGAGAAAGCCCAGGCCTCCGCGTGAGCATCCTGGCCAACTCTGACAACACACTCTGGCAAATTCCGCTGCCTCCACCAGGCAGCCCATTAACCACTTCAGCTGCCATCCTGCTCTGGGTCTGGAGCTGGGCTGCGGAGGAGAGTCTTGCTGAGCACCAGCTGTCTGCAGAGACTGTGATCTGGTGAGCCCCACCCCCGTACGGCAGAGAGACAGGCTCAGCAGGTCACAGGTGGGGCCCTCAGGTGGCAGGCAGGGGCCGGTGGGCAGGCACAGACTCAGCCCGGGGAGCAGCCTGGCAGGGAAAGGCCGGGACGGGTCCCAGGCTGAGAGGGGTGGTCAGAGCAGGGGGACTTGGGCCTCACCCTCCTCCCCAGCCCCGAAGACCCAGTGTGGGCAGGCAGGTGCCGTCCACCCCAGGGAGCCCTGGGAGGCAGACCGAGGGCACGGCAGGACAAGGCAGGGAGCACCATTTCTCAGTAACCGACACTTGGTCCTCTTAAGCAACTTTTTGAAGTTAGTCAAGCAGTGATGACCATTCCCTCACACCAGCTGTGTGGAGTCCACCTCCCTGCCTCCCATCTCAGTCTAGTTCTGATGGGTGGCTCCTCCATCCTGGCTCTGGCACTCAGACTGCAGCCCCCACCTCCCCCCACCTTCCCTCCATCTCCCTGGGTTCAATTCATCTTCCCACGATGTGGCCAGAGGGCTCTTGTTAAACACAAACCTGAGCTCCTCTCTCCCAGTAGAGTCTTCGAAGGCTCCCACTGGCCTCAGGCCCACAGCCCCTCTGCTAACTATTTCACAACCTCAGGCCATGGCAGGAGCTACTCCCTCTGTCTTCCCCACACCTGTGGTGGACAGGCCTCACCATCCTGCCCCCGCAGCACCCAAGCCTCTCCCTCCGACCTGCCTCCTCTGTGCTCCTAGTGCCTGGCGCTGCGCCTGGCCCGTGGGCGGTGCTCCATGAACACCAGCGGGGCTCAGAAACTGGCAGGCTCAGGCCCCCCGTGAAGCCGACTGGGATTTATTTCAAAGCTCCTTACCTTTGCATAAGCGTTCCACCGTGGCAGGTGGACTCTGTGTGCCAGCCAAAACTCGTCACCGCACTGCAGCAGAAATCTTAGCCTAGACAAGTCAGTAGTCTCGGGAGCGAGGGGTCGCAGACCCTGGGGGACAGGCCCCCGCACTCCCACGCAGAGGCTGCCAGCTCCAGAGCTGGCTGGGTTTGTAGGGAAGGCTGAAAGGCCTGGCCCCGTCCCTCGCCCAGCTGGGGACGGCCAGTGCTGCGGCTGAACTGTGTCTCGCCCAAAATCCGTATGCTGAGTCCCAACCCCAGGACCTCAGGGTGGTCCTTGTTTGGAGACGGCCCTTGGCAGAGGTGCTTAAGGGGAACGGTCGTGAGGGTGGGCCTGGCCGGGTACATCTGGTGTCTTACAAGAAGGGAGATTAGGACACAGACATGCACGAAGGGATCACCAGGCCAGGACACAGAGGAGACAACGACTAAGAGCCAAGGAGAGAGAACTCAGGAGGGACCAGCCTTCCCACTCCTTGATCTTGGACTTGCGGCCTCACACTGGAAGAAGTAGTGTCTGTTGTCTGAGCCGCCGGTCTGGGGCGCTGCGTTCCAGCAGCCCCGGCTGACTGGCGCACTGAGCTGCCGGTCTGGGCAGTGAGGTGTGAGCAGAAGTTTTGGGGTGGGGCTTCCGGGGAAGTTTGAGACACTTGCTGCTCATCCCCCTTGGCCTCCCCCGCCTGCCTGCCTGGAAAGGCGACGCCTGTTTGGAGGCAACAGGGACACGGGATGGGGGAGGAAGAGTTCAATGCAGCCAGAGTCCTCTAACCTGCACGCCCAGACTGCTCCTCGAGCGGGATAAACCGCCACCGGGTGGGCCACCGCTCTGCGGGGTTTCTGTTCCTTCCAGCAGAACACAGCCTGCCGACAAAAGTGTGGTCTTTCTTGCGCACATTTTCCCTTCCCCCCAAGTGCCCCTGCACCTCTGGGCCTCCCTATCCCTCCCGAGGAAGGGGCGGCTTCCTCACCTCCACGTTTGACCCCGAGCACCTGCTGTGTGCACCTTGCACGCCTGCGGCCGCGGAGGCTGCCAAATCCAGAAAACGCGTTGCAAACCAAGCAGGCCCTCCCACGTCTCGCCCGCAGGTGGCAGCCGCTTCTTCCAGGCCGCCGTGCTGTGCTCACCACTTAGAGAGGACAGTCCTGACAAGTCCAGCTGTGTGTGACACCGTCCTGCCTCGCCCTCGCCGGCCCTGTGCTTTGCTTGTCCTTGCAGCCCTTGTGTCGGCAGGAGGACACCAGACTCCAGGACCTGGACCCAGTTGCTTGCGTTTAGGGGTGAGTTCCTGGCCCTTTCTGAGGCTTGGTTTCCTCATGTGCTACATCGTGGGAGAGCCAGATTTCCCAAGACCCGTTAGCCCTGCCGGCCAGGCAGGGTGGGCCGTGCCGGTGGAGCAGGCCTCCTGGGCGCAGCTGGAGCTTGAGTGGCCGATGGTCTCTGGGCCCAGTTCCCGGAGGCTTGGTGGACCCTCCCTTTCCCAGCCTTCCACGACTGCGCGTCCCCCTCAGGTGCCGAGAGTCATTCCAGTCCGACTTTGATCTCTAGCTTATTAAAATCCCATGTCTTCCCCTGTGCTCCAGGGCAACTTGTGGAGGGTGGGGTGAGGGCTGCAGGACAAGGCCAGGGCCGAGTGGTGGGCGTGGGGGCGCGTCCTGTTACTCCACCAGTGGCCTCTCTCCCTGCGGGCTGCCCTGTGTCTATGGCAAACTCTGCTGCTACCCGCAAAGCCCTCTGCGTGGTGAGCACTGGAGCAGAACATCTCTAAAGGGGTTGTGGGGGGTGGCACAGCCCCGAGTTGGGAGGTCCAACTGGCCCCATGGCCCAGCTATGCCACTGCCCCCAGCCACACCCATGGGCTCTCACCACTGGGTCCTCTCTCCCAGGCCTCAGCCCCTGGGCCGGCACTGCAGACCCTCAGGCCAGCTGCCTCTGTTCTGACCCCTTGGCCCATAGGAACTCGCCAGGATGGGGGGACAGGTGGCTGGACACCCCACCCCGACCTCCATGTTTTCTCTCCAACCTCTGCTCCCGCCCAAGCAGAAACTGGGCCTGAGAACTCTGGGCAGCACTTGTGGCAGGACAGGCCCGCAGGGGGCGGAGAAAAGCCCAGCGTTGGGCCCTGGACAGCCCCGGCGGCCCTGTCTCCAGCTCGCTTGCTCTCCTTCCCTGGAGGTGGAGGCGCACACAGACCGTTCAGCTCTCTCACCTCGCCCGGGCCCCTCTGCCACTTCCTGCCTGTTCCACCCCGGCCGGACCACCTGGGGCGGAGATTAACTCTGCCGGTGTCCACCTTCGTGTGTGGACACGCACAGCACGTGGGCTCTTTCCGAGCGCTGGTGCGGGCGGGCGTAGGTGCAGCCGCTCCCCTGCTGTGCACGCAGGCAGTGCATTCACCCTTCTCCTGGGGACGGCGCCCCGGCTGCACCCGGTTTGGGGCGGCTGTGAGCAGAGCTGTTCTGACCATCTCGCACAGATCTCTGGCTGGCGAACACACGGAGCCCTACCTGCTGGGTCTCGGGTCTGCACGTGGGTGGGGCCGCAGCTCCAGCCAAGAGAGGCTGGGACACGGCACTGCTGCTGCCCTCTCTGCGCTCATCGCCCTGCGTGCAGGGGCAGCTCCACGGACTGGCCGTCAGTCCAGTCTCCTGACCTCACCCAGCCTCCCCTCTCATCCAGCCACCCCAGGGCCCTCCCCCACCCTGCTGGCCTCCAACTGGGCCACCTCTGACCTCCCACCAAGGCCCCTGTGTCGCCCCTCATGCCTTCACCTCCACCTTGTCTGAGCCACAGGGGCCGTCGCACCCTGCCTTGGAGCTGGGGAGCAGGGGCCTTCTCTGTCTCGAGCCCCCGGGCTCTGCACGCGGGGTCTCAGCAGCCCTGTGCTCCCTGCACTGACCTCAGGACCCAGCCTGCATCTTGCACCAGGTTTTCTAGGCCAAAACCTTCCCCCAAACCCTACTGCGTCTTTTTCCTTTCCTAGACCCAGTGGGGACATCCAGGAGGGAAAGGAACACGCGTGTTGGCCTCAGGGTTCCTGGCCGCTACTCCAGGGCCTGGGCAAGGGATGCAAACTTGAGGAGCCTCAGTTTCCCCACCTGTAAGCTGGGGCAGCATCCCTGCATGTTCCTGCCATCAAAGCACCCCTCTGTCTGGTCATTTCCCAATGTGGGCTCCTTGGAATTCAAATCAGGTCGTGTGTCCATTACGTGTCCCTCAGCAACACTCAGCTCGTGTCCACTGAGCATCTGCCCCTCAGGCGCCGTTCCAGGGTGTGGGTGTGCAGGGCGGAAGGTCGAGCCCTGCTCTTGTGGAGCCTGCATTCCAGCGGGGACAGGTGGGTGTGGGAAATAAAAGACAGCCAGTGAGTAGACATACCGAACGCTGGACAGTGGTCAGTGCTCCCAGCAGAGCGTTGGGCAGGGGCCCAGCCGAGCGTGGCGAGGGCAGAGAGGGAGGTGCCAGCAGGACCCACCCGCTGGCTGTGGCTCAGGGCTGCAGAGGTGGTGGCAAGGTTCTAGCTCCTGCAGGAGGCAGAGCCTTTGGGACTTGCGGGTGGGCTGTGCGCAGCCTGTGGGGGAGAGAGCGACAACTGCGCCCAGGCTGTTTAGCCTGAGCAGCTGGAAGGGTGGAGTGACGGTCCGGGCATGCAGCCCTGGCAGAGCCAGTTCCAGAGGACCCGACTCAAGCCCCGGCTCTGCCATTAGGAGCCCTGTGACCAGGGACAAGTGCCCAAGGTCCCTGGGTCTCAGTTTTGTCTGTGCAATGGAAACCACACCTGCCATGCGTGTCCAGGAGAAGTGGCTGAGGCTGGCACTCAGGGTGCCTGCGCACAGAGGTGTGACTGTTGCTGCTGCACCCCTGAAAGCTTGTCACCCGCGGCACCCTTGAAGAGTGCCGGCCCCCTCCGCCGCCCGTCCTGCTCAGAGCCACGGACACACGGGCTCCTGCCTGTGGCTTCTCGTGCCAGCAGCCCCCAGACCACATCTACCACCCCGCCCAGCTGGAGCCGGCCCACCCCTGCACCTGGGAACACCTCAACATGGGTAGCTCCAGCCAGGCCCCAGGATGCAGCCCTCGGTGGCCAAAACCCTGGCCCCTGCTCCTTGCCAGCGCTCTTCATCTTGCTCTTTCTGAAGGCAAAGCTGATAAATTGCTTGTGGGAAGCACCTCACTTCAGGTGCGGGCAGCGTTTCAGACTTGAGGACCCAGCATCTTGTCCACAGCAGGCCTGGGTCCAGCCGTCCTGCTTTGCCCGTCTCTCCCCACCTGCCATGGGAGCCTATTCCAGGCTGGCTGGGACCCAGCTTCCGCCACATGTCACCCTGTCCCCTCTTTCCTAGTGGTCTCAGCCTATGTCTCCTCCTCCAGGAAGCCTTCCCTGAGCCCCACCCTCCCTTCCAGCTCTAGGTGCCCCCTCCTCCTTCCTCCCTCAAGCTGAACTTGGCCTTGAACTTCTTTTTCTCTAATATGTGCTTAACAGACACCTCAAGTGCATGGTCTGTACCAGGCTCCGTTGTAAGCACCTGACAGACAGTGATTTATCTCATCCTTACACCCCCCACCCTGTGACTGTTCCGTTGAAACCTGGGCACAGAGAGGGTAGGTAACCGCCCAGAGTCACACAGCCGATGGGAATGGAATGGGCTTCAGACAGATGCCTGGCTGCCTAAAAACACACATTTCCTGCTGTCCTTGCCAGCCCCCTACCTGTCTTCCACAAGGGCTGGGAGCCCCCAGGCATGACTCCCCGAGTAGGCGCTGACCCAGCCTATTCCAAAGCAGAGTCGGGGCTTGGGAATGTTGAAATGCAGGAGCCCTCTCCTGGGTCACTTGACAGGTGAGGAAACTGAGGCACGGGCAGACGGTGTGGCCCTTGCATGTCACTAGAGACAGTCCAGCCTGGGGCTAGTGCCCCCCCCAAGCCCCGGCCCTGGGTGGAGGCAGCACCTGTGCTCACTGGCTGGGCCAGTGGACCCGTTGCTGAGCCTCTCTGTTCTCACGCAGGTGATGCCCCACGCACGTGTGATTGAATCCTGCACGAGTCCCCCGTGAATCCCATAATACAGAGTGCCCAGAACGGTACCCTCTCTGGTGCCTGCAGATTCTGAGTCAATGGATCCAGAGACGTGGCCAGCGACTGGCATTTCCAACAAGCTCTGGGATGACACTGAAGCTGCCCCACTGTGGACTCCACTCTGTGAAGAGGCCAATCGGGCAATTAAATGCCCAGCTCAGGGCCAAGAACATGTGGAACCCCTTTAGCTGTCCCCTGGTCACCTAGGAGTACTGTCACTACCTGGGCACACAGGGGCAAGGCAGATTTAGGGATTCGCAAACTGAACCCTGTGTGTCTGGCTGTGGGGCTCAAAGAAGGAAAACAAAGTGTTCGCAGCTGTCGTTGGAATTGGGGAATTTGCCAGTAATTTGGAAGAAATTAGCCCCGAGTCCGAAGGACAGATGGGGCCTAGGAGCACAGTTCTGGCCTCTCCCCATATTGAGGGGTTGTTTGTTCCCACACGGGGGCGGAGGGACCAGAATGTCATCTTCTTCTCAGAATACAAATGAGTCTTGGCCTTCGCTCCCGTCTGTGGTCTTCAAGTAGGAAAACAATCAGAGTTGACTTGCCGTCTGGTGAAGGAAGTGGGACACAGTCCCTGCATAACACGGGGCTGGCCAAGTCAACCGGCCAGTGCAGGGCGGAGCCCCCGGGCTCACCAGGGCTGAGGAAAACACAGCCCTGCCCTCAAGGGTGCCCACGGGGACCTAGCAGGGGAGGCGGGGCCGAGAAGCTGCCAGTGGCCACAGTTCCACACGCCAGGCCACAGCCTCTTCTGCTCAGCTGCTGTTCTCTCTCCTGTGTAGATGGGAAGGCGGGCCTAGTCCACGGAGCTGGCAACCCGCAAACTTACCTAGTAGTTTCTAAAATCTCCACTCTCCACCAGGAAGCCCAAGGTACTTGGATCTCTTCCTTCTTCCTCTCTCTTGCCTTTCGGGCTGGGAATGTTCTCCATCCGCCCATCTGTGGAAAATTTCCTGGTGCCATGTGAGTGCTTCCTTATCATGGCTTACCACAAAACCTTTTCTTTAAGCTTGTTTTTAAATAAAAGTTGTATGTGCATTCATCTAATATCGTACTGAATGGGAAAAGTTGAAAGCATGCCCCCTGTCACCACTTCTATTCAACACAGTACTGGAAGTCCTGACCAGAGCAATTAGGCAAGAGAAAGATATAAGAGTATCCAGATCGGAAAGGAGGAAGTCAGATTATTTCTGTTTGTAGATGACATAATCTTATTTTTAGAAAAACCTAAAGACTTCATAAAAAAAACTGTTAGAACTGATAAAAAAAAATCAGTAAAGTGGCAGGATACAAAATCAACATACAAAAATTAGTAACATTTCTATATGTTAATTGTGAAAAACTGAAAAAAGAAATCAATAAAGTAATTCCATCTACAATAGCTACAAAAAATAAAATGCCTACGAATAAATATAACCAAAGTGGTGAAAAATTTCTATGATGAAAGCTATAAAACACTGATGAAAGAAATTGAGGAAGTCTCAAAAAAATGGAAAGATATCCCATGTTCATGGATTGGGAGAATTAATATTGTAAAAATGCTCATACTACCCAAAGTGATCTGTAGATTCAATGCAATCCCTATCAAAATACCAGTAACATTCTTCATAGAAATAGAAAAAACAATCCTAAAATTTATATGAAACCATAAAAGATCCTGAATAGCCAAAGCAATCTTGAGCAAAAAGAACAAAGCTGGAGGCATCACATTACCAGACTTTACTATGTATATTTACATTACATAGACTTTATATAGTATATTTACAGACTTCACATAGTAGACTTTACATAGTATATTTACAAAATATACTATGAAGCTAGTAACCAAAGCATGGTGCTGATATAAAAATAGACACACAGACCAATGAGACAGAATATACAACCCAGAAATAGATCTACTCATTTATAGCCAATTGATTTTTGGCAAAGGTACCAAGAACATACATTGGGGAAAGGAAAGATGGATATCCATAAGCAGAAAAATGAAATTAGACCCCTATCTCTCAATGAACACAAAAATCAACTCAAAATGGGTTAAAGTTTTAATGTGAGACCTAAAACTGTGAAACTACTAGAAGAAAACAGGGGAAACACTTCAGGACATTGGTCTGGGCAAAGATTTTTTTGGGTAAGACCTCAAAAGCACAGAGAAGAAAATCAAAAAATAGAGAAATGGGAGTATATCAAACTAAAAAACTTTTACAGAGCAAAAAAAACAAGCAACAGAGCAAAGAGACAACCTAGAGAATGAGGGAAAATATTTACAAACTAACAATCTGACAAAGAATTAATATCCAGAATGTATAAGAAACTCAAACAGCCCGACAGCAAAAAACCCAAATAATTTGATTTAAAAATGGGAAAATGGTCTGAATAGACATTTCTCAAAAGAATACATGTAAATGGCCAACAGATATATGAAAAAATGCTCGACATCACTAATCATCAGGGAAATGCAAATTAAAACCACAATGAGATATTGTCCCACCCAGTTAAAATGGCTATCATCAAAAAGACAAAGAAATCTTTTCTTTTTTTCTTTTTTTGAGACAGGGTCTCACTTTGTTGCCCAGGCTAGAGTGAGTGCCGTGGCATCAGCCTAGCTCACAGCAACCTCAAACTCCTGTGCTCAAGCAATCCTCCTGCCTCAGCCTCCCGAGTAGCTGGGACTACAGGCATGCCCCACCATGCCCGGCTAATTTTTTGTATATATATTAGTTGGCCAATTACTTTCTTTCTATTTATAGTAGAGACGGGGTCTCGCTCTTGCTCAGGCTGGTTTCAAACTCCTGACCTTGAGCAATGCAACCACCTCAGCCTCCCAGAGTGCTAGGATTACAGGCGTGAGCCACCTCGCCTGGCCAAAAAAGAAATCTTAATAATAAATGCTGGTGAGGATGTGGAGGAAGGGGAACTCTTACACACCATTGGTGGGAGTGTAAATTTAGTACAGCCACTGTGGAAAATAGTATGGATGTTCTTCAAAAAACTAAAAATAGAGATACCATTTGTCCCAGTAATCCTGTTACCGGGTATATATTCAAAGGAAATGAAATCAGTATGTTGAAGAGAGAGCTGCATTCCCATATTTATTGCAGCATAATTCACAATAGCCAAGCTATGGGATCCACCTAGGTGTCCATCAACGGATGGATAAAGAAATTTGCAACAGAACACTATTCAGCCTCAAAGAAGAAGGAAATCCTGTCATTTGTGGAAACAGATGAGTCTGGAGGACATTATATTAAGTGAAATAAGAAGGTGCAGGAAGACGAATGCTGTGTGATCTCACACGTGTGGATCTCAGCGGAGGAGGGAGTGGGAGTGGTTGCCAGAGGCTGGGAAGGACGGGGTGGGCGTAGGGAGAGGTTGGTTAGTGAGCACAGAATTACAGAGAGCAGAGTAAGTTCTATGTTCCAGAGCACAGTAGGGGGACTATAGTCAGCAATAATTTATTGCATGCTTTAAAATAGCTAGAAGAGAGGATTTTGAATGATCCCAGCACAAAGAAATGATAAATATTTGAGGTGGTGGATATCCAGTTACCCGGACTTGATCATTGCACCTTGTGTACGTGCACTTAAACATCACATGCACCCAATCAATATATACGGTCATTATATATTAATTAAAAAGTCAAAAAATCCTGGGAAAAGGTTGTAGATGCATATAATCTAAAGAGTTAATAATGCCCAAGGCTTGCCTGCCCCTGCCCCTCACCCCTACCCACCCTGGTGACTCTTCCCAGAGGCAACCACTTCCTTTTTTTAAAAAAGCTAATTATTTTGGTACAGGCATACCTCAGAGATATTCAGTTTCAGTTCCAGACCACCTCAATAAAGCAAATATCACCACAAAGCAAGTCACACAAATTTTTGGTTTCCCAGTGTACATAAAAGTTATGTTTATACTATACCGTAGTCTATTAAGTATGCAATAGCATTATGTCTAAAAAATGCATGTACCTTAATTTAAAAATATTCTATTGCTAAAAACTGCTGACATGAAGACATGAAATGAGCACATGCCGTTGGAAAGATGGTGCTGATAGATGAGCTCAATGCGAAGTTGCCCCAAACCTCCAATTTGTGAGAAAAACACAGTATCTGCAAAGTGCAATAAAGTGAAGCACAGTAAAACAAGGCATGCCTGTATTTACGTCTATGTTTGTAAATAATATTCTCATATTGCTACTGCTGAATTTTTCAGCTTAGTGGCTCCCTACTGGCTTCCGCTCACAGAGGTGTTAGCGTCTCTCACGCCCCGCCCCAGCCCCACATCCTCCTCTTCATCCTGCCCCAAACACAGCGAGTGCGATTTGGGTGGGATTGTTTCAGGGCAGGATCTTTAGGATGGAGAGCAGCGCTTCGGTGGTTAGGGAGACCCGAGATGGAAAGAGATTCCACTACTTACAGGTCCTGGGGGCTGGGGGCACACTGCACCCCCTCCCCGGGCTGCTACACCCAGAGGTCAGGAAGCCTGTGCGGGGGAGAGAGACAGACTCTTGTGCCAACACCTTTACTGGGTCCTGGGCATCATCCAAACAGATTTCCTGCGAGGGCTTAATTGGTGTGTTTAAAGCAAGCAGACACAAGTTCCAGGAGGTCACACTGTGACTAAGAGGTGTCACTGTGTCATGTCTGCACAGTCCATGCGGGGTGCAGGGGTCAGTGGGGTGACTCCAGGAGGTCACACCGGCTGTCCCATAGGTGACCAGGAGGGTGTCACACAGGTTGATAATGGATTGGCCACACCTGGGAACCGGAGGAGGTGCAGGGCTGGAAACTGTGTCAGGGCGACTGAGCCCTGCTTCCGTGTGAGAAAATCCCACTTATATTCACAGTGGATGTTGAAGCCACGTGAAACCAAAGGGATTCACTACATAGATACGCATGATTACGTAAACGCAACTCGCAGCAGAGCCCGAGGGCCCTGGCGCTGCTGGAGAGGGCGTAATATACTACAATTACTTTGCCTTTCTTAACTTTTCCCACGGAGATATTAATCGCTGTTATTTTATAACGTGTGCACGAACCTAATGCTAATTCAACCCCAGACTCTGCCTATCGTCTGCACCTTCGTTGGTCCGGCCTCACTCCCGTGCTTTGGTGGAGCTCATGCTGTGTTGACTCTCTAAGGAGGGATCTGGGGAAGTAAAATTACTGAGATCTCAAATGTCTGGAAGTGTCCTCATCTGATCCTCACGCCTGATTGACAGTTTGGCTGGGTATAGCACTGTCGCTGGGGAATGTTGCTTCAGGAAAAGGTGGGCAGAGGCCAGCTTTGCAGGAATCGCTCCATCATCTTCCAGGTGCCAGTGTAGCTCGCGTCAAGTCCAAAGCCCTTCTGATTCCTAACTCTTCATTTGTGGCTGTTTCCTCTTCTATTACCTATGCAAAAATTAAAAATAAATGAATTTTTGGAAGGTCTCATTTGGCCTTCACTCCTGTGTCCTTCTAATAGGAAGAAGTAAGTCTTGGTTTACATCTGATCACAGAAGCCGGAGCACAGAATCTCAGAATAATCCCAGGACTAAACAGCAGCTTTGTTTTTTCCCCTCAAACCCATCTAGTGCAGAGACCCCGGGATGTTACAGAGTAAGGGGAATGAAAACTACAATCAGGTTCCTATTATCTCGAGCATCACTCCTGTTTACTGTGAGGATTGGCTGAGGCAGCAGCTGCAGCCTGTGGAACAGGGTACCTGTCGGAGCAGGCCCACAGGTGCGGGTGCTTCTAGCATTTTCTGTATCAGAGCACCTGGTGGCTCCCTATCCACCCACCTGAGCAGGGGGCTTTTCCCTGAGGGACCACACCTGGCCCCGGCCCGCCCATGCAGCAGCCCTCTCGGGTCTCCCGCCCTCGGTCGCCGTGTGCAGGAGCGGGCTCCCACTGACCAGCCAGGGAGTGCTCCGGGTTCGCTGGCCTCATGGGCAGCGTGAGGGGAGGATTTGCACCATGGAAACTGGCAAATGCTACGCTCGATTCTCCTCCAATCAAGAGCTGGTTGTTAAACACCAGCACAGCACCCTGTGGGACAGTGGCCAAGTGCCTCAAGCCACGTCTCTGTGCACACGCTCCCAGGGCTGGAGCCTTGCGTGTGGAACAGCACTCACAAAGCTGGTGATGGGTGCACGTGTGGCGGTGTATTCGGTGGCAGCAAACACGGCACCTGGAGGATCACAGTGGGGAGGAGGCTGGGAGGGCCCCTGGGAGGAGCTCTCCCCGCAATGCCAAGCCCGGGACATTCCCGGGAACTTGGAGAAGCATCTTTTCTCTCCAGGAGTCTGCAGCTGCTGCAGGAAAACTCTTGCCTGCAGGGCCAGAAGACCCCACTCAACAACACCCAGCACCTACTACGTGGTGTCTCTGAGTCAACAGACAGACGTCCCACTGGGAGTCCTGGGCACGTCACTTTGTTCCCTGAGCCTCCTTCCTCATCTATAAAATGGGGACATAAGTCTCACTGCCCCGGGTGACGTCCAGAGGAGGAACCGCGCCTTGTCAACTGCAATGCAAATGCGGATTTCACCTTCCAGTCCGAAGGTCTGCACTCGCCCTACCCTAGCCCTAACCTCCCATGGCTCTGCAGAGTTCAGCTGTAAACAGAGGCCACCAAACCTGCTTTTGGAGGGAGGGAGAGAGGAGTCAAGGGCAGCACAGAGCACATGACCCCGACCCAGCTGAAACTTAAGGCTGCATTTGCCAAATGCGCCACCCCAGGGGCCCTTGTGCCTTCCTTTGAGGACAACCCTGAGTGAGGTGGTCAGATGCTGGGGGGCGTACGTGGTCCCAAAGGCCCCTGATGCTGCAGGTAATCCTCAGAGGAGAGGTGGACGCCGTCCCCTCCTGTCTGCACTGAGTTTGAAGTGGGATAGCCCTGGCTCAGAGCACGGTCTATGGGATTAAAACCACAGTGCCACCTGTGCACTATGGGCCTCAGTTTCTTCATCTGTAAAATGGGGAGAAGAGAGCTATTTTGAAAACTAGGACAGTAATGATGCAATTAGCCTCGCAAAATGACCCCTAAGCTATTTTTTGTTCCTTCAAACTTTACCAGTCAAACCCAACAACCAGCCTTAACTAGCCTCTCGAGGGACCCCTCCCCCAACCCCAACAGCAGATTCTTGACTCAGACCACCTGCACACCCCAGACTTCCAGCCCACACTGACCTGCCTTTACATGCCCTTGCCCCTAGTCAGGGGGACAGATTTGAGTCTGTTTCTCCTGACAGACGTCTTTTGCATTGAAATTCTTTCTTCCTTGGCAATGCTATTTGCCTCATTCCTTGGCTGTTTGGGCAGTGGGTGACGAGACCTAGGCTGGGCCCTCTTCTGGCTTTGGTAGCAGAGAGGCGTGGTTCAGCGAGCACTCGGAGGGCACAGTTGGTCCTCATGCGTGCCGTTCCTGCCCTACCGCAGCTGCTGACCTGCAAGCTCGCAGCTGGTGGGCCCCGGCGCTCACGCAGCCAGCCCCTCTGGCTCCATCAGGACTTGTCGCAGCCCCACCCCAGCCCTCCCTGCCGGGCAGTGTCTCATCGTGCTTTGGGGACCATCACAGCCAAGTCTAGTTTGCTCACCAGGGTCAAGTCAGGGAGACCGCACCTTCCAGAAAGGAGGTGGCAGAAAGCCCAGCCCGCGAACGCTGGGCCATAGACGCTCTGGCAACCTGGACCAGGTAGGCCAGGGCCTTCCAGACCCAGTGAGGATTGCTCTGGAAGCTGCTTTCTTGCAGGCAGTTGAGTATGACCGGGAGAGCAGCCATGAGACAGCCAGACGGGGCAAGAACTCGGAGAGCCTGGCATGCCAGGGTGAGGAGCCAGCTCTTGTCCTGAGGCCCTGGGGCTGCTGGAGCGTGTGGGCTTATCAGAGTGGGGGCGAGTGAGCTGGAGGTGTCCAGAATGATCTCTGGGTGACTAGGGCAGGGCTGAGGTGTGACGTTGCTTAGGAGGTCACTGGGTACCTGACCAGGTGCTCAGGAGGGGGCACCCCCCACGTCATTGAGGGCCATCTGGGATGCCTGGATCGCCCTCTGCCAGATCACGCCTCTCGGGCCTCCCTTCTTATGACTTTCCCTTCCTAGGGGGGCTGGGGGTCTGACTGCTGGGCTCTCCTGTATTGGCACCTACGTGGGAGTTTTGGGGTTTCCAGAAACCCTCCTGTCCCCTTCACAGGCTCCTGCACAGCGTGCTGGGCGGGCAGCGTTCCCCGGCAGCAGCGTTGCCAGCCCTGGGGTGCCCTGCGAGGCGGGTATGGGTCCTAGTCTGCTCGGCGGCTGTAACTAAGTGCCACAGCCCGGCGGCCTGTAAACTGCAGGCATTTGTGTCTGGCAGTTCTGGGGGCTGGAAGTCGGTGCAGGCGTGCTGGCTCATGGTGAGGGCTGTCTTCCCGGCTGGGAAACGGCCACCTTCGCCCGTGTCCTCACATGTGCAGAGAGGACGAGAGAGCTCTCTGGGGTCCTTTCATCAGGGCACTGCTCCCACCGTGAGGGCCCCACCCCCACGGCCTAGCCACCCCCAAAGCCCCTCCTCCTGGTATCCCGCCGCGGGTGAGGGTTTCCACATGCGAATTCCGAATTCCGAGGGCGTCACAGCGTGCAGTCCATGGAAGTGCGACACGGAGTCTCTGAGGGACCAGCCCTGGGGGACACGGGCCGGGTCAGGGCCGACTTCCCCACCAGGTATGGAAGACACAGTCCCAAGGGCCCGTGCTTGGGGGGACTTACGCAAATGTTTAATTTGAATTTCTTTTAAAGTCAGAAGAAAAGGTGAACATAATAATAATGAACATATGATCTCATATCCATACTCATGGATCAAATTCATCGATGTATAAGCAACTGTTAAACACACTTTTAGTTTTTCAATGGGGGAAGGGGGCCGTGGCGGCCACCAGGCACGTGGGAGGGGTCCTGTGGGCCGAGCGAGCTGTGGGGGTCTAAGGCTACCCCCAAGCACCTGTGTCCTTCCCACGGCAACTTGCCTGCCCCGTGTGTCCTCGGATGTAGGGCTCCAGATCGTGACCTTCGGGGACAGAAAACCCTGACCAGTTACTGGGCTTCTTTGGACTCCCTGGATCACAAGATGCAGAAACACAACTCAAACCAGCCTTAAGCCAGAAGGGCAATTGATTGACTCCGAGACTGATAAGCCTAAGGGTATCAGTCCTCATTCAGGCACGGCTGGATCCAGGGCTCGGACAGTGCTGTCACGCTCTGCCCACGCCTGCCCCTCTCAGCTCCCTCCATTGTCAGCAGCCCCCCAGTGCCAGCTCAGCGGCCTCAGTGGTAAGGACCACCCCTCTCCGGCCCTGGGAGCGCCTGGTTGGCCCTGAGAGTTTGGGTCCCCAGTGCCCTCACTTTGGGTCCCCAGTGCCCTCACTTTGGGTCCCCAGTGACCAGCCCCTTGGCTCTGACAAGCTCAGGTGGGAGGTGGCTTTGCGCGTTCTGACCTCCCACTGAAGTGGACATGGTGTTCTCGCTCTTTCCTCTGGACGCTGGAGGCTCGGAGCCGGGGTGTGTGGGACGCGGTGCCCGGGGGCCGCAGGAGAGTCTCCTGGGGCTGAAGGGGCTGCCATGCAGCTGCCACACGGTGCAGCGAGGCGTGCGAGTTCACTGGGCGAGCACGTGTGAGTCCGGGCGCGTGTGCACGTGCAAGTCGCAGACACGGACCGGTGGCCTCCTGCCTGCCCCCAGCTCCCCATCCACCCCTCCCCCAGGGCTCTGAGCTGAGCCCAGGCCACGGGACACCTCCCTGGACACCTGTGCCCATGTCACATGCCTCAGCGCTCCTTTAAAACATGAGGGGCCGAAGACTTTGTGATCCGGCCCCTCCTAGTAGCCATGGGGAAACTGAGGCTTCACCCACCTCCCCTGAAGGCCTTCGAGGTCTCCTTGTCCGTGGTCTGGGGCAGCTCAGCACCAGGTCCCCTGCCCGCCCTTGCACACCTGGCCCACCCGGCGCCTGGGCCCCCTCTCCCAGGAGCGCAGCGCAGGGACTCTGCAGGGGCCCGAGCGAGCCCGAGAGGCTCAGGCCTTGGGCACCGCTGTCTGTGCCCAGAGCCCTCCACAGACACACCCGCCACCACCAGGCCTCCCTCCTGCGGCCACCCCGCCAGGCCCATGCACTGCCCAGCTCCCCCTTCTGTGCCCTCGCCATGGGGCACCAGGCCTGCCCCCAGCACAGACGCTACCTCACCCCACCCGGGGCTGCCAGCCTGCGGGCCCTGGGCCACGGCCGTCCGGCCAGTCTCGGAGGGGGACAGACATTCCTAAGTCAGCGCCAGGCAGGCTGTGGGCCACAGGGTGGGGGCGGGGCGGGGCGGGGGAGGGGCACAGGCCCTTCCTGCAGGACAGGCCCTGCGCAGTGACCACAGACACCTGAGACGCACAGGGACCCTGTGAGCCGGGCTCCGGCACCATCCGACGGGTGAGGAGACAGGCCCGAGAGCCGGAATGACTAGTTCGGAGTCTCGCGGCTGCGGGTGAGGGGCCGGGACGGCGCCCCACGCCGCGCGAGCCCCGGCCATGCTGCCTTTCCAACTGCAGGAGGCCCGACGAGCCCTGAAGTTCACCAGTGGGCCCCAGGCGGGAGCCCTTGGCATGGCGACAGCCTCAGGAGGGGCCCCAGGGCCGCCCGCTGCTGAGGTCCAGCCGTCCAAGGTGGAGGCTGCGCCCTGGGCCGGGACGGGGTGAGGAGGGCAGGCAGGGCGGGTGTCAGTGGCACCGCCTCAGTGTGGGCCCTGGGAGCAGGTGCCGCCTTGAGTGTGGCCCTCCCCGGCCCTGCATGCGTCACCTGAGCTTCCAGTGAGGCGGGTGGGGCGTGGTTGGGGGTGGGGGAGGCATGAGGCTGGGAAAGGAAGGCCGCTTAGAGCACGAGCAGGCGGACAAGACGTCCCCCGGGCCCCTCCCAGCTTCAACATTCTAGAATCCAGAACCTAGAGTCCAGTTTCGCATTTGAGGAGTCGGATCTATGGTGCGAAGAGAGATTCTCCCTGGAGGGCTGCACTCTTAAAACAGTGTAAGATTTTTATGTGTTAAAAATAATCTATTTCTTTCCAATTTTAAAAGTAACACATTCTCATCAGACACAGTGGGGCGCAGTGGTGAGAGTCCGGCCGCTGGAGCCTCTGCCTGAACCCCTCGTCTGACAGCAGCTGTCAGACCTGGGGAAGGCCTGTGCCTCAGTTTCCTCACTCCTTCCAAAGTGTGGACAGCAGCAGTAGCTCTTTGACAGGGGCATGGCCAGGAAGTGGCAGCAGATGCAGCGTGTGAGCGTATCTAAGTGTTCCCTCGCCTGGTTACAGAGAACTTGGATGACACGAGATAGTGAGAAGGAGCCAGTTCTGACGTGACCACAGAGGCACCACTGTGAACGCCGCCGCAAGCCGCTGCTCCCCTGCGCACGCTCTAACATTCTGCATCGTGACTTCCCAGGATCCTGTGGTCCTGGTTCCAGCATGCCTAGAAATCCGTGTCCCCCCGGCGCCTCCGAGGCTGACCGCCTCCCGCCTCCCTGTCGGTCCCAGGACCAGTGGCCGTTGGTTCCTGCTGCTCCTGGCACCAGCCGCAAGCATCACTGTCTTGCAGCTCACAGTGGGCAGCTCCGGCGGGTGGCAGGAGCCTCTTCGCCCACCTCTGGGTGCCCAGCGTGGGAGAGACACCAACAGCCTACTCCCGTCCTCCTTCCAGGGATTGTCAGCCCTGGCAGAAAACCTTTCCCCGTTTCCCAGGAGACCCCATCCTCATGTGGAGACCCTGGTGACAAGCCCTGGTCCCCAGGGGGGGTGCCGCCCTGACTGGGCGGGCTTTGAGGCAGGAGTGGCATCATTCATTCATTCACCATTCGCTCACTCATTCACCTGCGACCTTGGAGCCCCTGTTCTGGTGCAGGCACCACTCCATGCGAAGAGAGCCCTGGCTCCGTGCGCTGGAAGTTAGGAGGCTGGAGCAGGTTAGGAGGCTGGAGCGGGTTAGGAGGCTGGAGCGGGTTAGGAGGCTGGAGCGGGTTAGGAGGCTGCACCTGGGCACCCTGGACATCTGGGCAGAGCCTGCTCTCTGTGGGGCTTCACTGCCCACTGCAGTATGGGAGCAGCCGCCCCCGGCCATGACATCAGTGACGTCCAGACTGTGCTGAACGCCCCTGGGAACAGCATCGCCCGACTGAGAGCCGCAGGACCAGCGATTGCCTCGAGTGTCCCTGGGGGCTGGCACCGTTCTCCGGCTCTGCACTGGGTAGGCGCTCGCCGGGCGGAGCCCCTCTCTGTGTGTGGCAGCAGGAAGTTCATTTAAAAATCACAGGAATGGCTGGGCGCGGTGGCTCACGCCTGTAATCCTAGCACTCTGGGAGGCCGAGGCAGGTGGATTGCTCGAGGTCAGGAGTTCAAAACCAGCCTGAGCAAGAGCGAGACCCCATCTCTACTAAAAATAGAAAGCAATTAATTGGCCAACTAAAAATATATAGAAAAAATTAGTCAGGCATGGTGGCACATGTCGGTAGTCCTAGCTACTCGGGAGGCTGAGGCAGGAGGATCTCTTGAGCCCAGGAGTTTGAGGTTGCTGTGAGCTAGGCTGACGCCACCACATTCCAGCCCAGACAACATCGTGAGACTCTGTCTCAAAAAAAAAAACAGAAAAAAATCACAGGAAAATAAGGTGACGGGGCTTCACCAACAGTGAGTTCTGAGGGTGTCAACAGTGGGACAGAATCTCACAAAACCCCTAAAGAAGTCAATCTGAGGCTGCTTTGAAAAAAAATACAGATCTTCCCCAAGGCAGAGGTCGGCTCCGCACACTCGGCCTGGCTGAGCGTTGGTGCACGGGCTGCCTGTCCTGACCCCACACTTTTAGGAGATTCCTAGGTGCTGAGCGCCCCAGAGGCCGGCACGCAACAGGCCCCAGCGGTGGCCCTGAGTGGGCACAGCTTGCACAGCGACATGGACGGCTGATCGAGTGGGCCGTTGTCTGAGCTTTTTGCTGAACCGCTTTGAAGTTTTGATAAGCAAAAGACAAGCATATTTTCATTATTGTTACCGTATTAATGACAAGCCTGGAAACAACCTAGAGGTCCAATAACAGGACGTTAGGTGTGTCGTTGTGTCTCCACATATTGGAAAATTAGGCAGCAATTAACATGTGTGCATAGAGAAAGTTTTCACATGGCATGACGTTAGGGGAAAGCAGGACTGAGACCTACTTCCGGTATGTTTTCAACGCACCGAGATTCAGACATAGAGAAAGGACTGGAATCAAAGAGGAACTAAGAAGATGGAGCGAGATCCCACATCTGCGGATAGGAAGACTCAGTGTTGCCCAGATGTGAGTCTCTACAGATCATCGTCATCCCAGACAGAACCCGGCAGGTTATTCTGGGTTAGCACAAAAGATGGGAAGATGTCACTGGTGATGGTGCGATGAGTAATTTTTATTTTTTTTTCTTTGTGATTTTCTGAATTTTATGCAATAAACTTGTTACTTTTAACATTAGAAAAGAGCAATAAACCTTTAAAAATAAAAGAAAAAATGCGAAAGAAAGAAGCACAGGCCAGAGACAGGCTGAGGCGGATGAGTTTAGCAGCAGAGCCTTCTGGAGCTGCCTGGATGGGGCCCAGGAGTGTCACTGGGGCTGGCTGTGACAGGTCTCCTCTGGTGGGGAGATCATCTTGCAGAGAAGTTTGATTCAGGCTGGCCTGGGGGCTGGCCCTCTGTGATTTACATCTGCAAGAGGGAACAGCTGGGAAGCATCCCATTTTCCTTGGCCTGGACGGCCCTAGAGGGGATTATTTCTCCAGCTGGGGTCCTTTATTTTAAAAGGCCTTTATAACAAATGCTGGAGCAGATATTTTCAAGAAATTCAACTGCAGTTCCTCAGTCAAGTTCTCCTGTCTGCAGAGCCCATGGTAGAAAGGCCACAAAGAGGTCCAAGAGCACTCAGGGGCTCACCCCTCACACTCTGCTCAGCCTTCAAGGCCCAGCTCCAGTGGTCCTCCAGGAAGCCTCCTCTGATTTCCTGGGCCCACAGAGCTCGCTCCCTCACCTGCAGCACTTTCCCTGCTCTGTCCTGGGTCTGTAAAGGGGGTCGGACTGGAGACAGGACACATCCTTTCTTGCTACCTCCTGAATATGTGATGGGCTTGGTTTGGGTTCCCCAAAATCTGGCCGGGGACAAGATTTGGGGAACAGGTAGTTGTTGATCCCAGGAAGCCCTGGTAGGGGCATGGGGAAGAAAGTTAGGGAAAAGAGGACGCACCAACGAGCAGGTCACAGCGTGGGCAGCTGGGGCTCACCCTAGAGGGGCTCTTTGGGAGATTGTGCAGAGCACACACCCCGAGCCACAGGGAAGCTGGTTTTATCCACAGATTGTCATCCCTGCCTGGCAGAGGGCCACTCTGGGCACTGCCTCCCCTGCATGTGCAGCCAGCACTGGGCTGGTGCACACCCAGGCTGGTCCTGTGGTCTGAGGTCACTGCAGGCAGATGGAGAGAGGTGGCCCTTGGCTGGGGTGAGGGGAGCCATCTGTAGGTGCACTTGCTAAGGGGGTCGGGACGGAGCACCCCCAGCGCCTGCTCCCAGGTCCTCTGAGGCTGCATCCTTGGGTCCTGCTCAGGAGCAGCATGTGCTTGTGCTGAGGGCCCAGGGAGGAGGTGGACACTGAGGCCACCTGCCCTTCCTCTGAGCAGCTCTCTCCTTGGGCCTGGAGCAGGTACTCTGGGAAGTTTGATGAAGAAAACAGAGTTGGGGGAGGGGCCTTGTCAGCCCTAACCCAGTCTTGGAGAGGCCACAACGTATTCCTTCATTCAACAAATATTTATTGGCAGCCGTGTCTGCCAAGCCCCAAACCTGAGCCTGTGCCAGAGGCTGGTAGTGGCTCAGAGACCCTTAGTCACTGAAAACCAGGTGCAGGTGAAGGCCTGGATGGGTGGTGGGTTTGCAGAGAGCATGCGTGGTGCTCACAGCTTGAGCTTTAGAATCGGATAGACCCGGGCTCGCGGTGCAGCTCTACCACCCCCCCTTCTGCTGTGCTTCCTGGGCACGTCCCTTAACCTCTCTGAGCCTGTCTCCTCATCTGCAAAAGTGGAGCCCAAATATGGTTCCAGGGTCACTTGAGGATTCCATCAGGGACATCAGTGCTCAGCACAATGCCTTTCACATGGTGAGAGGTCAACCCAAGCATCACTATGACAACGGGCAGTTAGCATTTGTGTGAGACCAAAGAGTGCTTGATGCCCACACCTTGTAAAAAAGCTGAAACCTCTCCAAAGGAGGGATGGAGGGGTGATTAAGGGGTGCTGGGCACACCGGCGTGGCCATCATCGCTTTGCTAAACATGACCAAGACAGGCAGGAGTGAGGATGTTTTGGAGAGTTGATGTTTCCATCCCCAGGTGGGTGGAGAAGCGTGTGCAGTCCCCCAGCCAGGTGAGGGCGTGGAGAGAACCCCTCACTTGCCAGACAGAGTCTGAGCAGGGAGGCCCTGGTGGAGCATGGCGGGCTGAGGTGCCTGGCATTCCGGAGCGGGAGCCCTAGTGGGGCCTGCCCAAGTGTCTTTTTGCTAGGCCAGGTGGCCACAGCGCATGTGGGTGGGGTGACTCACCAGAGGCAAGAGCCAAGGAAGTGACAGTTTTCCTAAGGCCACTGAAGGTCCCTCCCACAAACAGAATCTGAGCTTGGCCAGGCCAGGGGCTTGCTGGTGGTGGCTGGACGGGACCCCCATGAGTGCGTGTTGCCGGGCACACACGCTTATGGGAGGCTCTAGAATGGATTTCCAGGAGCGGGAATGCTGGGTGGACAGGGATGAGCGTGTATCCCCAAAAAGATGGACAGAGCTGAGCTGCCCACAGGGCCAGCCGGAGGGCACGCCCACCAGCAGGCTATGCGAGGCCCATTCGCCCACGCCCAGGCCTATGGTGGAGCCAAACATTCTTTAAAAGAAAGTAATTTGGGGGCCTTGACTCCCCAGTAAGGAACATTGAGACAGACAGAGTAGCCTGGTGTGGGGAACACTTTATTTTCCAAAGTCAGAAAGTAGAAGCCCAATCCCTCATCTTACAGATGGGGAAACTGAGGCTTGGGAAAGGAATGTGGTAGTTATCCTCTCATACCTGGAGGCTGCCACCACTGCTCTGACTCCTCAGGGTGTATGGGAAGAGGCACGTTTGGATTCCTGTGCTGATAGAGACATATCCTAACCAGAGTGGGTGGAGGGGGATACTAGCTCATGTTAACAGCTGACTCTCTGAAAACAAAACAAAACAGAAAACCCAGACCCGGATTTGTAGAGCCTGCCAATTTCCATGGTGTAAATGCTCCCACTATACCCAATTTCAGGCTTCCAGTGGACATGGAGTTGGGAAGAGATGCACACAGTGTGTCTGGTGGGGCACCACCCGGTGGGCCCTCACTGGCTGAGTCAGCTGAGGCCCCAGCTGTTCCTGCTTCAAGGAGAATCAGAGAAGAAGTGGAGGTAGGATGGCCACCTTAACCTGAAGGCTTGCCCCTCTGGGGGAAGAGCAAATGTCCTCCCAAAAGAGGGGCTTCAACTGGGTTGGGCATCCTCCTCTGTGTGTGTGGCACCCTATTGGCAGGCTTACTCTCACTTGGGGCTGTCCCACTGCACTGGGTAGCCGACGTCCTGGGGCCTTTATGGACGTCGGAAAAGCCCTATTGGGACCACTTCCTCAGCGGAGCTTCCTAGACACCTTCATCGGGCTGCCTGTTACGTATCCTTCCAAAACCTCAGGGGTAGCTCTTATTACCCCTCTTTTGCAAGTGAGGAAATTGAGGCTCGCAGGGAGATCACTTCCCCAAAGCCACACAGTCATTTCCATTGAACTAATAGACAGATAACATAACCCTTGAGACTTGTTGGGCAGTCCCACAGTGGGTGTCGTGCTGAGCACGTTATTCTCCCTCCTGGAACCACCACTTAGGGTTAGGATTAGGGTTAGGGTTAGGGTTAGGGGTTAGGTTGTGCCACAAGTACAAGCTCTCTGACTTCTTAAAGCAACAGTTTCTTCTGGAAAGCCTGGAAAGAGATGCCATGCACCAGGGGCATAGCATGAGGCTGGTACATATTCCACGCAGCACTATGAGACAAGCATTAGGGAAGCCATTGATTGTTCTGGGATTCTTTGGGAAAAGACACCTTGATATTGGTGATGATGGTAATGATGGTGGTGATGGTGGTGGTGATGATTTGGAGGAGGATGATGATGATAGTGGTGGTGGTGATGATGGTGGTAATCATTTGGAGAAGGAGGATGATGATTGTGATGATCTTGGCAATGATGGTGATGATGGTGATGGTGATGATGGTGGTGATAATTTGGAGGATGACGATGATGGTGGTGGTGGTGGTGGTGGTGGTGGTGATGATGGTGATGATGATGATGGTGGTGATGATGGTGATGATGGTGGTGATGATTTGGATGATGATGATGATGATGATGGTGGTGGTGATGATGGTGATGGTGGTGATGATTTGGAGGATGATGATGATGGTGGTGGTGATGATGGTGATGATGGTGGTGATGATTTGGAGGATGATGATGATGATGATGGTGGCAGTGATGATGGTGATGATGATGGTGATGATTTGGAGGATGGCGATGATGATGATGGTGGCGGTGAGGATGGTGATGGTGGTGATGATGGTGATGATGTTGGTGATGGTTGGGAGGATGATGATAGTTATGGTGGTAGTGGTGATGGTGATGATAATGATGAGGATGACGGTGATGGTGGTGGTGGTGGTAGTGGTGATGGTGATGATAATGGTGAGGATGATGGTGATGGTGATGATAATGATGAGGATGACGGTGATGGTGGTGGTGGTGAGGATGATGGTGGTGGTGGTGGCAATGATAATTTTGATGATGGTGGCAATTGTGGTGATAATGGCAATGGCGGTAGAAGTGGTGGTGATGATGACGGTGATGGTGATGATGGTGATGATGGTGGAGGTGATGGTGCTGATGACTACTAATATTTGGGGACACTTACTAAGTGCCAGGCAGAGCTTTAGTTTTACTTTACCTGAATTATTCCATTTAATCCTAATGAAATCCCCAAGGCATGCACCATTGTTGTTCCCAGCATGACTCCCACGTGCAGGTTTCGCCAGGCGAAAGAGCTGCTCGTGTGCACCCAGGGCAGCGTGGAAGGGGATGCCTGGGTATTCTGGGCCTTGCTACTGCCCCCATGAGAAGAGATTGCTGTTTAGCTTTTTGGGCATAGAAACCAAGGCCCAGGGAGGGAAAGAAACTTGCCTGAGGTCACAGAGCTGGGGATGGCAGAGACAAGGTGGGAACATAGGCAGGTTTGTATTCACAGCTTTCAGTCAGCAGTTAGGCAAGTGCTAGGATTGCAAAGACAAATCAGACAGACCCAGCCCCTGTCCTCATGGAGTTCCTGGTCTGTTGGTGGAGATGGGGACATAAACCGATGCCAGAGGGGGAAAAGAAGACCACCCCAAGCTGAAGGCCCAGGGGATGCTCCCTGGAGGAGGTGGCATTTAGTCTGGGGAAGAGAGGGCCACATGCAGATCCTGCGTGCTTGGAGGGCAGCAGGCAGGGCCATATGGGCACTGCCCTCTACGTCACAGCCACAGCCCTGTCCTGTGCTCCAAACCTTCTGTTGGCCAGGAAGGACACCAGCCTCAGCAGCCACCTCACTCAGACCTATTTTTAGACCCAATTCAGCACTAAAAGCAAACACATTGTCAAGATAGTGGCCAACTTAGACCCTCTCTGGGAGCAGGCCCTCTCTGCAATGCCAAAATACAAGTGGCTCTATTTGTGGATGACACGGACCCTGGCAGAGGCTGTGATTCCAGTGGGTGGATGCCAGGTCACCACCCGCCCTCGGACGAACTGGAGGCGTCAGTGCTTCCTACCAAACACAGTACAAAACGCTCTGCATGCTGCAGCCCGCCTTGCAGAAGGCAGCGTCCTACCGGGGCAGACGCGCAGCCAGGCGTGCGCAGGCAGACGTCCGCGACAGTGGAGATCCTGCTTGCTGGAGTGAGATGCCAGGGACGTCTTGTTACCATAATCCTCACTCACTTAGAAGCCACTGCACACAGGGACCGTGTACTCCTGAGCAGTCTGGGTTCCTTCCCTCCCTGCCTCGCTTCCCCACTCCCCACCCAGGGTCCCCCACCAGGGGTCACCTCGCGCATAAACCCCTTTCACTGGAATCCTGTCTCAGGGCCTGCTCCGGGGTCTGCCCTGTGAATGCTCACATGCAGGTGTGCCCCAAACCCTCCCCTCCTGCCCTTTCCTCTCCCAAGATCCCACACACCTGCCCCTCCCCAGCAGTCACCTTAGGTCTGGCATCTGACAAAGCTGTCGTTAGTGTTGAGAATAAACCGAAAGGGGGCCCAGGTGGGGCATAACGCAGGTAAGGCAATGGAGGGTGGGGTGGGGGAGGGGACCCAGAGACCGCAAAGAGGCTGAGCGGCAGCAGGTGGGCCTGGCCTTGGGCGGGCGGAAGGGAACTGCCAGGTGTTTGCGGGAGGAGGTGGGCAGGTGCCTAAGTGGGATGAGGGTCCAGGCCCACCAGGGATGCCACGATCCTGGACACTGACTTTGGAAGGGACAAAACATAGCCGGCCCAAAAAGCTGAACTGGGGAAAAAAATCTACCCGAAGTGTCTCAAGCATTCAAGTCCCTTGCAGTCCCGGGGCCCTGGTGGGCCTGGGGCAGGGCGAGGAGGGCTGCGTCAGGAGGCCACGGGAGCAAGTATGGCAAGGGACGTTGCTTAGCTCGGCCGTCGCCAGCCGCAGCGCGGGCCTGGGCTGGAGGGAAGGACCCAAAAGTGCTGACACGCAAAGGGAAGTGTTTGTGAAGATGCATTATTTCTCAGTGACCTGCTAATGACATTTTGGGTCATGGATATTCTATTAATCTAAGAGGCAGCCTCACTGCTTATCTCAGCGAATGTGAAAACATGCAAAGGGCCTCGTGGGCGGCCCCGAGGAGTCAGCCCAGGTTGCCTGTCCTCGTCAGGAGCGCAGAGCCCAGCCTTGCGTGTGGCGAGGAAGCCCTGGTGGGCACATTCTCCGTGTGTATGTGTCAGGAACCTGCCATGCCTAAGCTCTGCACCCAGAGACTCACGGTGTCCCCTGTGCCCTTGCTTGAGGGCCAGGAGCCCGGGACAGCCATCTGCCAAAGGACAACCAAGGAGCAGCGATGGGTCCTCTCGAGAGTTTCTTTTCTGAACCAGGAACGGGGGGTGGCAGCTCTGCAGTGTCCAGTGTGGGCCGGGCACTCAGAGACGTGTCCCCATCTGTCACACTGGGGGCCATCTCTAGACAGCGCCATTCACTTTCAAGGCCAGAGCAGGCTGTGCGTCTCTCACTGGTATCCCCTGGGCAATGGTATGTCTGTCAGCTCTCAGAAAGCCCAGCCCACATGAGCTGTGCCATGCCTGCCCCTGCGTGTGCACACACTCACGTGAGCTGGGCGTGGGAGTGTGCACGCTCACGCGGCTGTGCACATACTTCCTACCTTTGCCCGCCTGGGCTCGGCGGGGCAGGGCTGCTGGTCTGGGAGGATTTGCAGAGGTGGGTCTGGGGCGTTTTGCAGACCGCCAACCTCTGACCTCTTCCCTGGACTTGGGAAGGTAGAAGGGTGCTCTCTGGGGACGGGGTGGGGGGAAAGGGAGGCTTGTGACCACCGTGGGCTGACAACAGGACATCAGAGGAGAGGACATGGGCAGCTCCAGAGGAGGGCACCTCTCAGTTGGTGGGAGGTGAAACGGGGCTCCTCTCTCCAAGGAGCCACGGATGGTGGCCCCAGGACCCAGGAGAAAAGGGGACTCTTCTTCTGAGGTGAAGGGAGTGGGCAGGGAGGAGAAGGGGACCCATCTCCCCTTGGAGGCTCTCTTGCCTGGGATGTCCCTGCCGCCTGGTGCGGTCCTGGGAGGATGTCTCAGTGACAGCCACAGCGGTGCAGGGACGGTACATAGCCTGCTGCATCAGAGGGGACAGCTACAGGGTGGAGATTGCTCTTACATTTTCAGAGAGGACCCTGGGGCTCAGAGAAATTGGTGGCAATAAGGAAAGTGGGGTCATCTTCCTACCGCCCCCATCCTGTCACCTCTCTGTGTCTGCACACTCCTGGGCATCCAGCCGTTCCTGGACATTGAATTTTGAGGTTTGGTTTGGAGTGAAGTGGCAGGCGCCGGCCAGGAATAGTAGAGTCAAGAGGCTCATGAGTCCCATTCTAACCGGAATGCACCCACTGAGCACCTGCTCTGTTCCTGGCACTGGGGTTGGTTCGGGGACACAGCTGTGATTTAAGCAGTTTGTTGGCTCCTGGAGCCAACAAATGTCCCGGGGAGGATGTAGCCAGTTTCTAAAGGAGCACGGAAACGAAGGGATAGCCGTAGACCACGCCTGCCCTCGAGGGTCCCCAGGCCCCCCGCACGGCAGGTCAGGCTGCCGTGTGGGGTGAGCTTTAGCGGGTGTATCCGTTTCCTGCAGCTGCTGTGACAAACACACACAAGCTTCCTGGACTAAAACAACACACATTTCTTCCCTTGCAGTCCTAGAGGCCAGGAGTCTCAAACCCTTCTGTCCGGGTTAAAGTCAAGATGTCAGCCAGGGGCTCCTCCTGAGAGTCCGGGGGAGCCCACTTCTTTGCCTTTTCCAGCTCCTGGAAGTCACTGGCGTTCTGGGCCCCTCCGTCAGGTCACCCCCACCTCCTGCATCTGCCGTCACAGCTACTCTCCCTCTAAAACATCTGCATCCCCCTTCCGAGGACACTGGTCACCTCAGGCCCGCCGGATAACCCAGCATGATCTCCCCACTTCAGGGTCCTTCACTTGATCGCGCCTGCAAAGCCCCGTTTGCCATGCAAGACACTCCGGGGCCGGGGCTTATGGCCTGGGCGCCTCTGGGACCACTTTCAGCCACCCGAGGGGTGGTCAGTAGGAATGAAGCCGGCCCGGGGCAGGTGAGGGCTGGGCGGGAGCGTCTGTCCCGGGGCCTGGGCTGGAGAAGGGGTGGAGGGAGGTGGAAGCACAGCACGGCCCGCAAGGCCGCAGACCATGGCCAAGGGCGGGAGAGCCTCGGGGCTGTGAGGGGACAGAGGTGGTGGGGCCGGCCTCATGCCAGTGCTGACAACGCGAGCTCCCCTCTGCTGCTCTGGCCTCCGACCCATTCCAGAATTTCCTTCTTTGGTCTTCATTCTGGGTCTCCTCATCCTGGAGGGGCAGGGAGGGACTCAGAAGGAAGAGGTCGTGACCCAGGTCAGCTGCCGGAGGCAGGGCTGCAGATCCTGGACGACCCCACACCAGGGGCGGATGTTTGTCCTGCTGCAGCTGCACCGCAGCTGCCTGAGGGGTGGGAACCTGGCCCTGGTCACCTGGAGGCCAGCCACCAGCCCACGAGTGACTGGAGCAAGTCCTGCCCCCTGGGCCTCAGTCTCTATCTCCGGCCAGTGGGACTCCAGGTGCTTGCTGAGGCTGCGAGGCCGGGCAGGTGCTCCTCCTGGCAGGCCCCGCCCCTTGGCACCCTGCTTACGGCCTTGTAGGACACACGGGGAGGGGTGGGCGGCGGCCCAGTGCGGGCTGCACGGGAGCCTGAGGGTTGCGCAACGGCCCCGCGGCAGCTGGCGGGCTCTGGAAATGTTGTTTTTCACCAAGTGCAGCCAGAGAAGCAGCCGGGGAGGTCAGCTCCGCCCGGAGAGTGGCCAGGCCAGGGGTGGGGGGGTGGCACAGAGGAGGACAGAGCCCACTCCCACCATGGCAGGGCCAGCAGGGCGGGTGAGAGGACGGCCCCCTGGCATCCAGGGTGGCTGTCTGAGAGCCACTGTCCCTCTCTGGACAGTGGCAACCACTGGTCTGGTCTGAGCACAAGCTCAGAGCCAAAGGCCCCAAGAGGGCAGCTAGAAAGCTTCAGAGCTGAGACCACCGCCCTGGCCCACTGACTCCGAGCTCAGAGATCCCCACAGCCCACGTCCCATTTCACAGATGGGCAGGCCGAGGCTAGATGGGGAGGAGCTGGCGGCAGGGAGCAGAAGGATGGGAGGGAAGCAACATTTGGGGGGCTCTTTGGGGACCAGACCTGAGTCAGGAACCTTCTACTTGGTGTCTGATTCAGCGTTTACACATTCACCTCCCTGCAGATGAACCAAACTGTTAAGAAAATAGCTCCATTTCCCAGATGTGGAAACTGAGTCTGGAGAGGCCATCTGAACCCGCACGGGATCTCGGGACCTGGGGAGGCCTCCTGTGCTGGGTGTAAGCTGAACTTGGTCCAGACAGAGCCAGGAGTGCTCACCCCATTTGCGAGTGAGCGGAGTAGAGCTCAGGGTGTCCATGAGCTCGCCTTCCTTCTGCTGCACTGGGGGCAGAGGCAGGTGGCAGGAAGGTAGTCTGAGCCCGGGTGTAGGGCCGGCCCCAGGGGGTGGGGACAGGCATCAGGGAGGGGAGCCGGGCTTCTGCCCATCACACCGTAGGCACCAACACAGGGGCAGTGGGACCAGGCAGAACCCCCAGACGTGGGTCCAGAAATCCTTACAGTGACCCATGACCTCTCAGATTTGGGAGGCTTCTCTGGCAGCCTCCAGCCTTGGCTCTGTGCCCCCCTGTTCCCCTAAGCACCGCCTCTCGGGTAACTGACAAGCCCACTGCCCTCGCTGCCCTCCTCTCCAGCCCAGCTCCTCACACCGACGGGCTCCGTCTCTCAGCCCAAAGGTGGGGAGAAAGGGCCACGCCTGGGGCCGCTGTGCGTGTGGGGAGCAGAGGACTTGCCTGGTGGGGGTCAGGGCAGAGGCCCGGGTGCAGGCAGACGGCCATTAGGACCAGTTGAGATCGGGAGGTGGGCAGGAGCCACAGTGGGGGCGGGGCACAGGGCCTGGGGGGCTTTGGCACACTCCCGGTGGGGCGGCAGGGTGGGGGCCGGGAGGGAGGCTGAACTGGGCTCTGGGCCCTGGCTGTTACAGATGTGGGCAGCAGGTGGCCTGCAATAGGAGGGCCGCGCTGTCAGAGGCCAGGACTGGATGGGCTGGGGTGGCATGGGGGCCAGGAAGCATCTGTGGGGCCGCTGCTGTGCCTGTCCCCTTCCTCCCAGCAGGGGCTGGTGCGGCCTGGGTGCAAGGAGGGCTGGGCGGTGCACGGTCATCTGAGTCTGCAGCTTTCAAAACTAAGGCCGGTGAGCAAGATCCGGGCCCTCTGGACAACATCACTGCAACCTTTTCCCCGTCCTTTCTGGGTGTGGTGTGGCGCTCTCCTGTCTGCTCCTCACCCTGGAGCCGGCTACCACCCAGCCCAGTCTCCAGGGATGTCCCGTGAGCCCCGCCTAGGTGCCAGACAGGCTGCCGGCGGCTGCCCGGCCATCTGAGGCCAGCTCCTAGCTTCAGCCGTGTGCAGGGTCATTTAGAGTCTGACCTGTTGAATCTCAGGCTCTCAGAGCTGGGCAGGACTGCGGTTCTGTAGCACACCCCTCCCCGGAGGGAGAAGGGGTCACACAGCCACCAGAGGCCGACTGGGGTCAGACCCTGCCCCTGTGTGAGGTTGGGCCCAAGGTCCCAGATCCTTCTGGGCTTGGTGACCCAGAGCACAGGCTTGGCCAACAGCCCTGGGGTCCCTCCTCATCCCTGTGGGCACCCCTCGCCCCCAGCCCTGACGCTCCCTAAGGACTCCCCTGGGCAAGTGCATGGCTCTCAATGCCCTGCTTCCAGCCACCCTGGGCTGTGCCCCTGGACCTCCTGCTTTTGTAAAAAAAAAAAAAAAAAAAAAAAAAACAAAAACCTCTTTCTGCCTCAATTTCCCCATTGCTGAGTGAGCTGCAGTGAGGGTGACATGGGACAGGTGATATGAGACAGAAGCCACAGCTTCTCCTGTGGGCAGGCAGGCACAGTGAGGTGTAGTGGGAGTTCCCCTTGGGCGGCTTCCCAAGGGCCAAACCAATGACCTCGTCCCCCGAGGCCACCAGGAGGCCAGTGGCATCAGCATTCCCCTGGCACAGAGGAACCGGCCCAGGAGGAGCAGGGGTGCTTCTTGCCCAAGACCGTGGAGCTAGAAGTGCAGCAGTGGAGATCTGAGCCCCAGGGCCTGACTTGCAGCCCACCTGAGGGCTGTGTGTTGTGCAGACGGTGCGAGGGCCAGGTCCTTGGGCCCGGCCACGCGTTAGCTGCGGATCTCCAGGAGAAGCTCCGGCCAGTGGAGGGGGAGGCTGCCCAGACACCCCTGCTGTGTAAACTTTAATTTCCATACAGTAGAGAAACATACAGTACAAGCAACATCGGGTGGACTCTACAGCGAAGCTCACACGGACACAAGGAGACACGCGCCTGCCCCGACAGCAGAGGGAGCCCGAGAGCCCACTTGCTCGGGTGGCAGTTCCGTGAAATGGGCTTCCGCGGCCCAGAACTGCACGGGGAGGTGATGCCAGCTCAGTCCTGGCACCCGGCAGGTCCACTGTCCTTGCAGGCCACCCATGGTCATCCTGGGGAGGATACGTTTCCCCGGCAGCTCACCCACCTGACCGTCCCGCCAGTGTAGGCCACGCCCTGCCTCCAGCCGCCTCCCGCCCGCGCGCGCGGGGCTCGTCTCGGCAGCCAGGGGCCACTGGCTCAGCGCCTGGCCTGCTCGGGGCTGCACCCCTCAGGGCGGCCAGCGTGGCCCGCCCTCCAGGGACTCCAGGCTGGCGGCAGGCGGCCCCTGCCCCACAACAGGCGCGGTGGGTGTCGTGGCCGAGGGAGCGGGCGTTGGTGGGGAGGAGGCGTTGGTCGGGGAGGAGGCGTGGGGCGCAAGCCCAAGGAGGCTGGGGGCAGCGGGCGCTTTGCAGACGCAGCTTTCCCAGGTGCAGGCGAGGAGGCTCGGGAGGCGGAGCCGCCGGGGTGTCCCGGATGTCCCTGGCACGCGGAGGGAACCGCGGGAGCGTCAGCACCCCTGCCGTCGGCCTCCCTGGCCAGCACTGCCCTGAGGCTGGGACTCGGCCGGGCCGGGCCTCCGCTCTGCCCCTGGCCGGCCCGGGGAGCCGCTGGCCCTGCTGAGGACCGGCTCGGGTCCTTCGTCCGGGTCTCGGGAGGCGGCGCCCCGCCGTCGGCAGGCTCTGGCGCTGCTCGGCGGGAGGCAGCCCCTCACACGACCACCTCGGGCGCGATGCTGAAGAGGAGGTCGTCGTTGCCGCGCCGCACCTCCAGCAGCAGCGGCGACTCGGTCAGCACGGCCTCCTGCAGCTCGCTCGAGTCCGCCAGGCGGCGCCCGTTGACCTTGACGATGATGTCGCCATCTTGGATGCCGCCCCTGCCCGGGAGAGACCAGGCCACCAAGTCAGCCCACCGGGCGCCCATGTCTCCGGGAAAGAGCAGCGCCCCGACCCCGAGGCTCTTACACCGGAAGGGAACCAGTGTCATGGGGGGTGGGCGGCTTTTCCCACTCCTCCTCCCACACACACGAGGGGGTTCAAGCTCTGGCGGCAGCCATTTTAGCTGGGCTGCCTCTGGTGCTGCCCTGTTCCAGCCTCGGTTTCCATGTTTACAGTCCTATGTGGAGAAGCACTTTGCAATTACAAAGATGCCCAGGCGTCAGTCCCGATGCTACTGCGGTTACTGAGGCTTCCTAGGACCTCCGCACACCACGCAGGGCTCGCAGGGCGGCCTCCCTCTGCATGAGGCTCGCTGCGACCTCCCTACCACGGGGAAGGAAGATGGCATCGTGGCTGGACGTATGGGCACCAGCATCAGACTGACATGCCGGCTGCATGACCTGGAAGAAGTAACTTCTTTGGGCCTCAAACTCCCCACCTGTAAAATGGGTAGGTGCGGTAGCCCGCACATACCTGGCTGCAGTGAGAATTTAACAGAGGACGTGCGTGAATCACAAGGCTCCCAGGGCAGCCTCGGCCAGCGCCAGACACTGGTGCTACTGATCCCCTCTGTCTTTGGCTCTTGAGGGGCCCTGCACGTGACCACCCGTGGTCACTGCTGCCCACTGAAGTCAGCCCGTGCACGGGGCCTGAGCTTGGGTGGTTATCCCGGGGCATCATGTGTCCACAGTTCAGCAATTTCTACTGCAGGCCTGCCGTGGGCGGGGCAGGCCCCGTGGGCCCGTGTTCAAGCGAGGCCTGTGGAGGCAGCACAGCACAGCTGGCCCCACAACTCAGGCTTGAACTGCGTGGGTCCACTCACACGCGGATTCTCAGAAGCCTCTGCCACCCTGAGACAGGAACACCAGCCCCGCCTCTTCCTCCTCCTCCTCTTCTACGTGAAGACAATGAGGATGAAGACCTTTATGATGATCCACTTGCGCTTCATACAGTTTTTTCATGTATTTTGTCTTCCATATGAGTTTCTTGATAGCATTTAATTTCCCCTAGCTTACTTTATTGTAATCATATAGTGTATAATACATAAAACATACAGAGTCTGTTTCATGGCCTGGTTATGCTATCGGTCTGGTCAGCGGTAGGCTGTAAATAGTTAAGCTGCATGGGGGCTTGGTGCTTCTAAACTGCACATGGTTCAAGGGCCACCAGACACAAAACAGAAAGAAGGGCCTGTTGGGGCGGTGCGGCTGGAGCGGCCTGGCCGGCTCCCTTACACACACCCAGCCCCTGACCCTCAGCAGCCCAGACCCAGCAGGTACTACCTCCAGAATTACAGTCTGAAACCACGGGTCTGACCCAGCCCACCCGATGCACAGTGAAGACCCAGGCCAAGGAGCCACAACTTGTTCAGAGCGCACCCTGGGCAATAGCTCCACCATGCCAGTGCGTGGTGATGTCACTGCATTGCCTACCTCAGCTGTCGTGTTGCAACCCTGGTACTTGAAGACTTCAAAGAAAACAATGCTTCATCTCATTTGACCTTGACAGAGTCTCCCAGAGATAGAAAGAGTAGACAGAAATGTCTGCATTTTACACATGAGGAAACTGAGGCCCAGGAAGACCCAGGCTGGCTAGTGGGCTGGCGAGAGAGTCAGGCTCAGAGCAGGTTCTCTGCCCTGGTGGGGACTCTTTATCCTCTGCTGCTCAAGGGCAAGGACGTTCTGGCCAAGGTCAGGCATGGCCAGGGCTCTAAGGGAGGGTTCATCTCTCTGGCCCTCCCCTGGGTTAGAGGACAGTCCAGAACCCACTGCCCCTTCCCCTGCCTGTCCCTCCCACATCGCTTTGCCAGGAAGCTCCAGGCACCGGGCCCACCCCACACCCACCGGCCAGGGCATTTGGCTGCTCCCATTGGCCGTCCTGGCTCCCCTGGCAGAGCCTACCTCTGAGAAGGAGAGTCTGGCACGACCTCTTGCACATAAATGCCACTGCTGACTGCAGGGAAGTCCGGGTTGCCGGCCTTCAGCTCGTCCACCAGGCTGGAAAGACAGTGCAGCTCTCAAGGCAGCTCTTCTGACCCCCCCCCCCCCCGGCTCCTCGGCACAGAGCTGCCCCGTCTCTCCAGCTCCAGGCTGGACACGGAGCCCCCTCTGGCCCCACACTGCCCTGCCTGCCACTGGCCACTCCGTGTCCCCACCAGACACAGGCTGCTCAAGAGAAACGTGGTGGCAATGGCTAGCCAGACTTGGGAGAAGGGAGACAGGGATGGGCTGGTGGGAGGAGTGGCAGGAGGACAAGCGGGCAGATGGAAGGACAGACGAATGGACAGACAGACAATGCGTGGGGCATGGGATGGACAGACAGAAGGTTGGGCAGATGGTGGGATGAGAGAATGGATGGACAAAAGAGGAAGAACACAATTAAAAGATAAGTTGGCATATTGGTCTTGATTATAATTTTGAAATGAAATCCTTAGATTAACGGTTACCAGTGGCAGAAACGGGAAGAATGATCATTGTGGGGACCACATGGGTTTGAGGGAGTGGTCAACTGGACACCCCCAAGTTCTTCCCATGCTCTTGAGAAGGGCAGAAGGAATCTACCAGGCAGAGGTGGGAGCGGCATCCAAGCAGAGGGACTGGCCAGAGCACAAGTCAGAAGCCCAGGTGTGTACAGCCCCTTGGAGCAGCTGCAAGTGGCCTGGCATGGCTGGGTCAGGGGCCAGCATGGGCCTTGGGGGTGTAGGATGGGAGCCGGGGGGTGGCGCCCTGCAGACACCCACCTAGGTGTGATGGTTCGCATGCGGATGCCGATGAAGCGCTTCTTCCAGTCTGGAAAGAAAACACAGTGGGACTCAGGGCTGCTGCAAAAGCCACCCCCCCACACCCAAGGGAACAGCCAGGGTTAGAAATTCCCCTGCAGGCCCAGGAAGCAGCAAGAGCAGTCCTGTCTGCCCAGCCCCGTGTGGTCAAGCACCTAGAGCTGGCCTCTTCTCCTGACCACTCTCAAGGAGCCAGGAGGTGTCCTATGTCCTGCGTGGCTCACCCCACACTGGCCTCATGTCCGCCCATCCTGCACCCAACCATGCCAGCTCATAGCCAACTCCAGTGGCCAGTGGGGCTTTCCTCTCCAGCTTCCATGCTGCTGGTTCCCCAGGTTCTCCTTGCTTGGAACTGAACTTGTCACCTTGCCCTGCCTTCCTCCTAAACAACAATATTAAGTGACAGTGCCCGGGCCTGTGGTGGAGCATCACACACACAAGCCAGAGAGAGCCCTCCACCCCCAGCTGCCTAACCTGTGACTCAGCAGGCGCCTTACCCAGAGATAACTTTAACACATTCTGAACCATAAAACAAGACTCAGTAAATTTTAAATTTTCATTTCACAAAAGTTTTCTGACCACAATGGAATTAAACTAGAAATCAATAATAGAAAGGTATCTAGAAAATTCCCAAATACTTGGAAACTAAATAATATACTTCAAACAGCCCATCTTCAAAGAAGAAATCAAAAGGGGAATTAGAAAGTATTTTTGACTGAATTAAAATGTGTATATAACATATCAAAATTTGTAGGACATGGAGGTATCACTTAGAGGGAAATTAATAGAACTAAGGGGCCTACATTGGAAAATAAAAGTCTCAAATCAATAATCTCAGTTTCCATTTTAAAGACTAGAAAAAGAAGACCAAATGAAACCCAGAGTAAGCAGAAGAAAGGAAATAGTAAAGATAAGAGTGTAAATAAATGAAATAGGAAACAAAAACAACAAAAAATTAAAATAAAAGCTGAGTCTTTGAGATCAATAAAATTTATAAATCTTTGGGCAGATTGATTATGAAAAAAAGAGAGAAGATACAATTATCAATCAAGAATTAGAGAGGTGACATCACTACACATCCTGCAAACATTAAAAGGATAATAAGAGAATATTATGAATAACCTGATGCCAATAAATTTGACAACTTAGACAAAATGGACAAATTTCTTGAAATTTCCAAACTACCAAAGCTCACTCAAGAAGAAATAGAAAACCTGAATATCCCTACATCTATTAAAGAAATTCAATCTGTAGTTAAAAATCTTTCCAGAAAGAAAACTTCAGGCTAGGAGCAGTGGGGCACGCCTGTAATCCTAGCACTCTGGAAGGCTGAGGCAGGTGGATTCTTGGAGCTCAGGAGTTCGAGACCAGCCTGAGCAAGAGTGAGACCCCATCTCTACTGAAAAAAAAAAAAATAGAAAGAAATTAGCCGGACAACTAAAAATATACAGAAAAAATCAGCCGGGCATGGTGTTGCATGCCAGTGGTTCCAGCTACTCGGGAGGCTGAGGCAGGAGAATCGCTTGAGCCCAAGAGTTTGGGGTTGCTGTGAGCTAGGCTGACGTCACAGCACTCTAGCCCGGGCAACAAAGTGAGACTCTGTCGAAAAGAAAACTTCAAGCTCAGAAGGTCTCACTGGAGAATTGTGCCAAATGTTTAAGGAAGACATAGTGCCAATTCTACACAAATTCCTCCAAATAACTGAACATATATGAATACTTCTAAACTCATTGTCGTGATACTGAAACCAGAAAAGAAAACTAGACCAATATCCCACATGATTATAGATGCAAAGATTCTTTAAGTAAATCAAATACAACAATCTATATTAATAAAAAGGACAATACACCATCACTAAGTGAAGTTAATCCCAGGAATGTAAGGTTGGTTTAACATTTAAAAATCAACCGATACAATTAACCACACTAACAGACTAAAAAGAAAACCTTATGGTTATCTCAAAAGATGTACAAAAAGCATCTGACAAAATCTAACATCTGTTCTTAATAAAAACTAGACATAGAAAAGAACTTTATAACCGGATAAAGGACATCAATGAAAAATCTTTAGGTAACATTATACTCAACAGTGAAAGACTCAATGTTTTCTTCCTTACATCAGGAACTGGACAAGGTTGACCATTCTCACCAGTTTTATTCAATATTTTGCTGGAAGTTCTAGCCAGGCAACACAAAAAAGATATTCAGATGGGAAAGGAAGAAGTAAAAACTTATTCACAGACTGCATAACATTCTATGTAGAAAATCTGATGAAATCTACAAAAAAACTCCTAGAACTGGTAAGTGAATTATCAAGATATCTGATGATCAACATTCAAAAATCATTTTTATTTGTATATTCTAGTAGCAAACCACCAGAAATATGGAAATGCAAAGGACCTGGAAGAGCCAAAACAACTTCGAAGAGGAAGAACAAAGTTGGAGGACTTACCCCACCGGAATGCAAGACTTATTGTAAAGCTACAGTAATCGAGACAGTGTAATATTGGTCTGGAGACAGACAGACAACTGGAACAGTATGTGATCATTTCAGGGACAAAGGTGTGCAGGCACTTCAATAAAGAAAAGATAGTCTTTTCAACAAGTGGTGCTAGAAAAATTGAATATCCAAAGCAACCCCCCCCAAAAAAATTTTGATCTATACTTTGCACTATTAAAAAAAATCAAAATGCATCATAGTCCCAAATCTGAAACCTCAAAAAGTAAAACTTGTAGAAGAAAATGTAGGAGAAAATCTTTCAAGTCTCAGGTTACCAAAGATTTCTTAGGTAAAACACCAAATGCAGGATCAGATCAGTTTAAAAAATTAGACCTTATCGAAATTTATGAAACTTCTGCTCTTTAAAGACACTGTTCAGAGAACGAAAGACAAGTCATGGACTAGGAGAAAATACCTGCAATTCACTTATCCCGCAAAGGGCTCACATCCAGGATGTGTAAAGAACTCTCACAACTTGCTGATAAGAACATAAAGCACGCAAATTTCTTAAATGGGCAAAATATTTAAACAGACTTGTCACCAAAGATTAACAGCCAAGTGGGAGGTGGTGGGAGCAGGAGGGCGGCCTGACCCCATGGGTCTGGTGGGCTGCAAAAGGCTTTGGTTTCCTCCCTGAATCACAAGTGCGACCTGCCCACAATTTTGGAGGACCGTCCACTGTGGGGTGGTCTGTGGGCGCGGGCAGTGACAGGAGCACAGGCTGGACCTGGGCTGGAGGTGGGGTGAGGGCAGGATGTGTCGTGAAGGCGTATGTGTCCAAGGCACTTGCAGGGTGGTGGGGGGCGTGCGGGACGTGGAAGCGGGGCGCAGGAGCAGGATCCTGCCAGGCGCACTGGGGTGGGAGCTGCCCGTCCTTGTTCATGGGGAGGCTGTGAGCATGGAGGTGGGGAGAGGACGGGGGTGGGGTGCAAATCTGGGGAGTCCCTTTCTGGGAGTATCTAAATCCATGATACTGGCCAGGCACAGCCACCTTGGGGGTGCTTCCTGCTCCCACTGCCTAGGGTCCCCCAGTCCCTAGAGCCTGCTGCCTCTCCCTGCCTGAGGTCTCGGCCAGAGGTCACCTCCTAAGTGGGGTCTCCCTGCCCCCATCTGCTGCAGTCTCCACACTCAGGTGCTCTGCCCCCTCCCCCAGCCCCAGTGCCCTGTCACTCCAACCTCATGTGCTGTGGGGCGCTCTGTGGCTCGCCTCCCTGCCGGCAGGAAGCACAGAGGGCAGCACCCCATCTGGCTGTGGGGGTCCAAGGCACAGAGCAGGCACTCGTGCGCTTGCCCCGGTGCCCTGATGTAGACCCGCGGTGCCCACAAGAAGGCTGAGGCTTGCGGTGGGCTTGGCTCTCGGGGACTCTTCCCCGGGAGCTTCAGGAGAGGTGCGCAGGGCACCCACCAGCTGGGCCACCTGGCTCCCCACCCTTCTCTGCCAGTGGGTGGGCTGCCTCCTCCCGCCTTCTCATCTACTCGGGAGGGACTCAGGACTCCACCCCGCATGGAGCGGGGGCTCCCAGAGTCTGCCTCTGACCTCTGAGCCCAGAGAACGTGCGTTCCCTCTTCCCTGCCCCCGCCGCCTCCCTGCAGCTCCCCCTTGTCTTGTGGGCCACAGAGATCGGCAGGGACAGGAGGCAAATGAGGGCTTTACCCCCGGGCCAGAGGTGACCACTGAGGAGCCGTCCCCACCGTCACAGAGGGACAGACATCTGCATGAACTCGGGCACCCCGCCTCGTGGGGACACACTCTGGCCCCAAGGCTGGCTGGACCCCAACCCTCCAGGGCTCCGGGCCAAGGCAGTGCCACAGCTCCCCGGCCCAGCGTGGTGGTCACTCTGTACCCTGAAGGCCCCCACTGGCCGCTGCACCCCAGGCCTAGGCAAGAGTAAGCAGTCTGCGTAACATCTCCTTGATTTAATAAAAAGCTTGTTCGTTTTAAAGAACTTTAGATTAACTGGGTTTGGACCATTTGATGTTTTTATTAAAAAAAAAAAAAGAAATATGAAGACAAACACCAGTCAATTTCAGAAATATTTTAAAATAACAGATTCCATCATTCCGCTAAGATTTATCAGGCTCTTCAGTTAGTCTGCACTGTCCTTGGGGAGGTGACACATCTCTGGGGACAGGGATAGGTGTTTCCTAGGGGCCTGGGGCAAGGCCAGCGCTGACTGAGACAGCCCCTGTACAACAAAGGAGCAAACAAACCCAGCCCCAGTGGGCCCCGCCTGAGGGAGGGAGGAAGAGGCCAGAAGGAAGAGGATGCTGCCAGCTCACTTCCAAACAAAGTCACCTCGCAGCTGCATCTGTGCCAAGTGCAGCACCACTGAGCTCCAGGAAGTGGCCAAAATCAAAAGACCCATGGAGCAGAGGAGCATTAAATTGGAAAGTCTCCATCAGCAGAGAAAGGACCAAGGATAGGAGAAGTATGAAGGTACAGCCCTGGGTCTAGTTATGAGCTTCCTAGCAGCCAAGAGGAAAAGGGTTCAAGAGGTTGTACAGTCCCCACTGTCCAATAGAAGAAGCCTTCAGCTTCTTTGGGAAGGACAGGCTCTGCCTCACTCTGGATCATCTTCACATAAGGGGCACTGGAGAAGAAACAGAGGGGTCCTCCACAGCAGCTCTCCACGTGACCAGTCCTCATGGCACCGGTCCTGGCTGCACTGGGCTCCATGTGCTGGGCTGGCGGGGTTGTGGAGGAGGGGTGAGCATGAGGAAGGCTTCCTGCTCTCAATGGATTGCTGGTGAGGGGGCTGGGAGGAGACAAGGAAGCAAGTTGAAGGTGTGAGTGTCAGGGCTGAGCCAGGCCTGGGCCTTGGCCAGGAAGTGGGTGCAAGACACACAATGGCAGGAGGGAGAAGCTTCCCTGGGATGGTCCCCAGGAAAGGCCCTGAGATCAGAAACGTGGCCTTGCTCTGGGAGGTGGCTGTGACCACCAATTTACGAAGGTGAGTGGGTGTTCTCACATGAGAGAGTTGCCATGTGTCCTGTTGAGATCTCCACCAGGCTAATGCTCAGGGCTCCATCTAGGAGTGGGCAGGGTGGGCTGCACATCCCTTTTGGATGGTATGGGGACAGGGAGGAGGGTGACTCTAAGGATCAGGGCTCTACTTCTCTGGAGTAGAAGATACCCTACTTGGTGGTCTGCATGACCCACAGGCTGAAAGAGGGAGTGCTTAGGGATGGGCAGATGGATGGAAAGAAGGATGAATGGATGGATGAAGGGAAGGATGAATAAATGGGTAGAAGAAAGAAAGGAAGGTTGGATGGATAGATGGACAGGTGAGTAGGTAAATGGATGGATGAGTAGGTAGACAGGTGAATGAGTGGGTGAGTGGATCAATGAAAGGAAGGAAGGAAGACAAGCAAGAAGGGTGCATGGATGGATGGATGGGAGGATGGGTGGATGGATGGAGGATGGATGGATGGGTGAATTGTGGATGGATGGGAAGATGGACAGATGGGTGGATGGATGGGAGGATGGGTGGATGGATGGATGAATAGGTGGGTGGATGGGAGTATGGGTGGATGGAAGGATGGATGGATGAATCGGAGGATAGGTGGGTGGATGGATGGATGAGATGATGGGAGGATAGATGGATCAGTGGGTGGATGGATGGATAGATGGATGATGGGTGGATGGGTGGATGAATGGGAGGATAGATGGATGGGGAATAGGAGGATGGGAGCATGGAAGGATGGATGTGAGCAAGCTCACACAGAACCTGTGACGGGCCCTGGTCCCAGAGCTGAAAGGGGGGTCTCAGCCGTGGGAGAGTGTCCCCCACCTTAGCTGCCCCCCAGGTGAGCTCTTTACCTTTGATGTGCTTGTCTTGGAACTCTGTGAGGAAACGTGTGATGCGGTCCGAGGGGATGGCAAAGGAGATGCCGGCAGCGACCTTGAGCGTGTTGATGCCAATGACCTCGCCATCCTGAGCAGGGAGGTCAGAGTGGGGTCACGGGGGGGGGTGCCAAGCAAACCGCTGCCCACAGAGCTCCATGTCTGCAGCTCTGCTTCCAGAGGCTGACTCTGGCTGTCCACGCCCCGCTTGAAAAGCTTCCAGGGCAGCCCCAACTGTCCTCAAAAGGACGCTCTTGGGGCCCTGTTCCACAGATCTGGCGCCGTCTGGCGGGATCTGCCGGGGCCTGGGACTGGGACCTCGCCCTCGGCAACTCCTGGGAAGGGGACCCTCCTGGCCACAGTGGGGCTGAGGTTCTCACACCCTGCCAGGGCCTGGCCAGCTCACCAGAGGACCCCTCTGGGGCCTCGGGCAGAGCCTTGGACCAGGGCACCCCTGTCCTCCTGGTCCCTGGGAGCTCATGAGGTGGGAGGACCCGAGAGTGTCGGATCTGGGGGATGGAGATTCTGCGTCCACCCTTGCCCTGCTTGCCCATCCTCAGGCGGCCTCCTGACCCTGGCTTCCGGGCCTCCAGCTAAGCCACCCACACGCGCTTTCTCGAAACCAGCTCATGCCCTCTGCCCTGCCGAAAGCCCATAGGGGTTCTCGGGAGTGCAGGGCGAGGCCTGGCTGCACATGTGGCCTGCGGCCTGGCAGGAAGGGGCTGCCAGTCCCTCGCACCAGCTGCTCATCTGACCTCTGCCCCCAGAGCCTGGCCAGAGCTCACGCTGCACCTGCTCCCTGGGAGTTCCTTCTCCTGGACCCAAGTCCCTCAGTCTCCGTGGCCTGTTAGACGCTCCCGCCTCCAGGAAGCCCTCCCTGGTCTTGCATCAGCTGGAAGCCCCCTGCCCGACTGCCTACACAGCATGGGCTCGAGCTGCTCACATCACACCAGGGCTTGCCCATGTCTGGCCACTTTCTGCCTGAGGCCGGGGCTGTGTCCAAGGAGCTCTGAACTTCCTGTTTTATCCCCAAAAAAATCTCACCTGGGATGAGGATGGGCCTAACTTTGGGGCCCAGGACAGAACTGGGGAGGGACGATTGAGGGGTGGAAGAGAACGAGGTGCTCCTCTCATCTCGCTCGCAAACCTGAGGGCGGATGAGCGGCCACACGCCTGCTTCTCCCCTGCCCAGGCCTGGGCTGCTGTTCGCAGGTGATCTGTCACTCCTAGGGCTGCCAGCACCTCTGAGGGGCACAGGTGGCAGGTGCAGAGGGTCCTGCCCTCCTTCCAGGCCTCCAGCCCAGCCACATTCCTGGCTGTTGGGCCTGAAGGTTCTAGGGAGGGCCATTTGGTGGGTCCTGTCCCACCTCAAGGCTGCGCCCCCCCATATGAGAAGAGCCCCAGAAAACCAGAGACTGTGGTCAGGCACACTTACCAGGTTCACCAGCGGTCCCCCGGAATTCCCGTACTGCAAGGGGAGGAAACAGGGGTTAGCTGTGCTCGAGCCCCGCGGAAGGTGCCCGGAGCTCCTCCAGCTCTCGCTCGGCCAGTGGAAGAGACGCACCGTCAGGTCTCAGCCCCGCAGCATTGCAAGGCCTCGCCCGTGTGCTCCCCGCTTCCCAGTAAGAAAGCCGAGGCCCGCAGAGGCCAAGTGGACGTCGCCCGATGACCTGGGTCGGACCAGCTAGTACTCTCTACCCTCACCCTGCTTTGGCGTCCCCCCTGTCAAGGGACGAGTAGCACCAGTGGGGAGAGTGCAGAATGGGGTGCTACTTCTCGTCCTGCTGGCTGGGGAGTCTCTGCAAAGACTAAGGTTCCAGCAGAGTGCCCGAGCCACGGCAAGCTGGGGGACTTCTGGGGCGCCTGGGCAAAGTGCTCTGTGGATGCAGAGGTGCCAGCCGACACGGCCGCAGTCACGAGGAGCAATGTTGACTAGGAGTGTCGGGTGCACAGAGGTGTCTCCAGGGCCGTGGCCTTGCCTCTCACCTCTGAAGGGCTGTCCGAGTCAGGGCGGCACCTCTCACCCCCAGGGTGCCTGGGTAGAAGGCACAGGGTCTGAGCTCCACTTAATGCAAAGAAAGAACTTTCCAGCAAGCAGATGTGTCGAGTGATGGGACGGCTCTGGGATGGGGCAAGCCTGGGCAGAGACCACCTCGAGGCCTTGGGCACGCGCGGTGGGTGCCGGCCTCCCGCCCCAGCACTCACGTTGATGATGGCGTCTGTCTGGATGTAGTCCATGTCCGAGTCCCGGAGGCCCAGCTCCTTGCCGTCCCGCTGGGCGGTGCTGACAATGCCCGTCGTCACAGTGTTCTGCAGGGCGAAGGGGCTGCCGATGGCCACCACAAACTCGCCAGGCCGCAGGTCTGCTGAGTGACCCAGCAGCAACACGGGGAGCTTTTTCTAGGGGACAGAAGGGGAGGACACAGAGAGGGAGGCTCAGTCGTCCACCTGCGGCAGGGACCAGGCCGAGACCCTGGCAGGTGGTCCGTGGGAAGGCAGGTGCAGCTGTATACAGCCCGCAGGGGTAACCTGCCCCCAGGCAAGTCACCAGTGCAGACCAAGGCCAGTTCAGCCTCCAGCTGAGACGCAGGGCTGGAGGCCAGGGAGCAGAGGCTCAGCTGTGCCAGCGAGAAAAGGTCTCCCCAGGGCAGGCCACGGGTTCCCACCGTGGGCAGGTGTGCAGAGAGTCCAGCTGCACATGACCTCGGAGGTCCCGGAGCCCAGTCCCTGGTCCCTGGTCCCTCTGAAAGTCTGGTAGAAGCTCCAGCCAGCACTATGCCATATGCACCACACACAACACACACAAACTGCCGCATCTGAGGGGGAGCTCTGCAGCCCCTGGAGCCCAGCTAAGGACCCTGGGAGCCTCAGTTTTAGAATCCTTGAACCAGCTCAATCTGATCTCCCAATATAGACACACAGAGAGACTGA